>NC_086100.1:18883226-19193826 GCF_963921235.1 Mobula hypostoma
ACTCCTCAGAAGAACCTCATAAAACTCCAGAACATTTCAGTACAACACTAAGTTTAAACTTTGAAGCTGTTAATACTAACCAAAGGAACTTAAGGGGGAAATACTTACATGTGATTCAGATAACACTTTTAACTCAATGTCTTTTACAGCTTTGCTTTTAACGCAATATTTTGCATTTTTAGAGTGTGAGTCTATGTTCCAATAAACTTATCTCTGGTCTGCCAGAATACATCTCAAGAAGCTGATCCATTTATTTTATAAGCCTGGCATAGAGTCTCAGGTTCCAGATCTGAAAAAAAACTCATCAGTGTCAACACCTAGTTTCGAAGAATCTATAAAGAAGTCATGTACATCAGAAAAGGTAAACTGCCTTTCTGAAGAACAACTTGTAATCTGAACTGCACAAGCACAAATTTGGTAACATTAACTATGTATTGTGTGGAAGCAATTAATAGAGTTTTTTAAGAAGCGGAGCAAACTACCCTTTTTATCAGGAGAATTGTAAGGCCAAATCTGGGAAGCATCAACTTTTGTTCAAATAACTATTTACAGCAGAAACATGCTGCTTGAAGGATTTATTCATGATAATCTACATTAATGGTCACCAGTACAAGGACATCACTAATTAATTTCTCTGCACAGGAACTTGGCCAATTTTAAAAATTGGTTTAATTCAGTAAGGGCATACAGATTCTTATTCAATATTCGCTGTTGTTCCTACCCAGCAATAACAAGGACTGAACAGTCCAATTCCTTGCTATTTGCTGGACATTGTTTTATTTGCTAGTTCAACTTTTCATCAGTCTTTAATTATATACACTCAATGGTCACTTTAATAGATATACTTGTTCATTAATGCAAGTTTCTAATCAGCCAATTATCTGGCAGCAACTCAATGCATAAAAGCATGCAGACATGGTCAAGAGGTTCAGTTGTTCAGATTAAACATCTGAACAGGGAAGAAATGAGAGTAAGTGACTTTGACCATGGAATGATTGTTGGTTCCAGATGGGATGGTTTGAGTATCTCAGAAATTGATGACCTCCTGGGATTTTCACACACAAGTCTCTAGATTTCTTAGAGAATGGTGTGAAGAAAAAACAAACAAAAAAACACATGTGTGTGTGTGTGTGTGTGTGTGTGTGTGTGTGTGTGTGTGGCAGTTCAGTGGGCAAAGATGTGAGAGGTCAGAGGAGAATGGCCAGACTGGTTCAAGCTGACAGGAAGGTGGCAGTAACTTAAATAACCACATGTTACAACAGCGGTATGCTTAAGAGCATGTATGAATGCACAACACATCGAACCTTGAAGTGGATGGGCTATAGCAGCAGAAGACCATAAAGATGCACTCAGTGGCCACTTTATTAGGTGCAGATGGTACCTAATAAAGTGGCCACGACATGCATATTTAGGAGACGAGTGAGATTTTGAATATGGAAGCAATCACCAGCCTTGATTTTTGTTCTGTAAAGTATTAACAAGCCATTTGGCCCTATACATCTATGTTGGTGTTTGTTCCACACGAATCTCTTCCAACCCCTCTATTAAACTGCTATTTCTTGCTCTTTGCAGCTTCCCAACTCCCTCCTCAACAGATAGCTGGCATACGTTACACCATAACTAAGTATAAATGCCAGCCTTTTATAAAACCTTTAACTGCGTTCCAGAAAGGACTAAATCTGTTTAATCTTTCCTGATTATATTTTGTCACCTCTGGAATAACAAGTATTTTCTTCACTTTCTCCTGTATGCCTATATTCTTTCAATAACCAGATTATAGTATAATTAAGGTCCTATACAACGCAAGTTTAGTTTTTAAGTTTTATACCTCTCGAGATAATTTACTAGCATTTTTGGTGGTTGGTTGGTTGTTCGTCCATCATTGACGTCGATGAGGACCTCGACACCATTATGATGGTGTCAAGACTAGCGCGTGATTTGGATTTAAGTGAGGGAGAGTTGCGCAGCGTCAGCCTCACTCTCTCTTCCCAACTAGCATTTTTAAGGCCTTGTTAACATGCTCTTCTACTGGAAATATGGCAACACTTGCTGGCAGCCCCCAGCACAATTTTTGTTGATTTGAGTTGACACAAACGATGCATTTCACTATCTTTCGATGTACATGTGACAAATAAAGCTAATCTTTATTTTTATTTTATTTACCTTACTGCTCATGTCACTCTGCAGTGACATTAAATGGGGCCATTGTGTTTAAAACTCAACAGCCTCTGAAGATTCCTTTGCAATGATAATACTCAACTGAGCAGAGGAGGGAATATTACTTGTTGATATTTGCACAATTTCAGAACTAGGGAACTTGAGAAGAAACCTTTCCCAATAAGTAGTCAAAACCCGACTGCCCTGGAGATTTTGATCTCGTTTTGCACAGCAAACTTCCATATTTTTTGTGCATTTTTTCATGGAAGAACTGATTCCATGGCTCCTTGCTGAAAACCAGGATCAAATTTTTATATTACTGCATCAATCATGTACTTTTCACCACATATTCATCTATTCCAATCTGCCTGTGTTAGGAAATTAATCCTGAAGAAACCAAATTAACTTCTTCACAAATTAATTTTTTTTTAAAACCCCATCAGGTTTATTATATTTATACAATCAGGATTCACTGATGAAAGCTGATAAACATTCTAGAAGTGGGATCCAGTCACAAACAAGAGAAAATCCCTAGATGCTGGAAGTCCAAGCAACACACACAAAATGCTGGAGGAACTCAGCAGGCCAGGCAGCATCTATGGAATAAAGTACAGTTGACATTTCGACCCAAACTGTTGACCGTACTTTTTTTTTCCTCCAGTATTTGGTGTGTGATTCTAGAAATGTGTACACGTTGTGATGCACTCCAAAATCTTTTTCAGTATTCCCAAATATCCCATCTTTGACTTCCGCTTACTGGTCCTAAGTTTACATTTGGATGTGGTTGACACTAGTACTGGTTTTATCTGATGTACTATCGGCAGCTTCTGGAAGAGAAATGCATTGCAAATGCAACATATACTAAAGTAATAGTAAAAGGAGAGGAGAAATATGGAGATAAACTGCAATGCAAATGAAACCAATATGGCTCAAATTTTTTTTTATATTTTCCCCTTCCTTTCTCTGTTTTTTCTCCTTCTGTCCCTCTCACTGTATCTTCCTGTGATGCTCCCCTCCCTTCTTCTTTCTCCCTAGGCCTCCTGTCCTATGATCCTCTCCCTTCTCCAGCCTTGTATCTTTTTGCCAATCAACTTTCCAGCTCTTAGCTCCATCCCTCCCCCTCCTGTCTTCTCCTATCATTTTGGATCTCCCCCTCCCACTTTCAAATCTCTTACTATCTCTTCTTTCAGTTAGTCCTGATGAAGGGTCTCGGCCTGAAATGTTGACTGTGCTTCTTCCTGTGGATGCCGTCTGGTCTGCTGCGTTCCCCCAGCATTTTGTGTGTGTTTGCTTGAATTTCCAGCATCTGCAGATTTCCTCGTGTTGGCTCAAATTCAAGTTTGTCTTGTGTGAAGGCTGACTGCAATAGTTGTTAATATATCTCAAATGTATTACCATCTTTTGCAATCAGTCTTTTAAAATCTCAAATATATCAATAAGCATCTCTCTGAGCCTTTATAAGGCATTGGTCAGAATACATGTGGAGTATTGGGAGCAGATTTGGGTCCCATTTCTAAGAAAGCATGCGCTGGCATTGGAGAGGCTCCAGAGGAAGTTCATGAGAATGATCCTACGAACGAAAAGATTTTTAACATACAAGGAATATTTGATGGCTCTGGGCCTGAACTCGTTGGTGTTTAGAAGAATGAGGGGAAAATTTCATTTAAATATATTGAATATTGAAAGGCTTACAGAGAGTGGATGTGGAGAAAGATATTTCCAGTAGTGGTACAGTCTACGATTAGAGGCCGTAGCCTCGAAAGAGAAGGATTTCACTGCCACCGATGGGTATGGAGGCCAAATCTTTGGGTATATTTAAAATGGACGTTAATAGGTTCTTGATTAGTAAGGGTGTCAAAGCTTACAACTAGAATGGGATTATGAAGGGAAATAAATCAGCCGTGTTGAAACGGTGGAACAGACTCTATGAGCTAAATGCCTCAAATAAGCTTGAGAGAAGTAATTTTAATTTTAGAGATACATCACAGTAACAAGTCCTTCTGGCCCACTGAGCCCACAGCACCCAATTGCACCCACGTGACCAATTAACCTTCTAACCTGTACATCTTTGGAATCTGGGAGAAACCCATGCGTTCACGGACAGAATGTAGAAACTCCTTACAGACAACCGCAGGAATTGAACTTGGGTCGTAGGTGTTGAATAGTGTTATCCTAACCACTAGTACCAGCCCAAAAGAAAATATCTTCTCTAGAGATGTTCCCCAAGAAGGAAGCTGCGAAAGTTGAAATGCCTATTCACAGTGATTCTTCCTTCCTGAACCACAGCTTCCCCAACACCAATGTTAACAGGATCATTGACCACAACTCATCCAATTCTCAAAGCTCTGCTGTAACCCTCTCTTCCGGGACAGAATAAGGATAAAGTTTCCTTGGTCCTCATCTTCCATCCAACAAATTATTCTTCACAAGTTCAACCACCTTCGAAGCATCCCAATTACACTGCATGTTCACTGTTACCATGTGGGAAGTTTGGTAGCTATTTTATTTTACTTTGAGTTACAGCTCGGTAACAGGCATTCCCAGAACAACAAGCCCATGCCACCCAATCGCACTCATGTGACCAATTAACCTATTAAACAATATGTCTTTAGGATGTGGGAAGAAACCAGAGCACTTGGAGGAAACCCACAGTCATGGTGAGATCATACAACTCCTTACAGACAGCGGCGGAATTGACCACAGGCTGTTGGCACTGTAATAGTGTTACGCTAGTTGTTACACTACCAGACAAAGATGTGTAATTGAAGTTGAGAAGTAGATCAATCCAATGTTAGAACAGACACAGAACCAAATTATCATCTCTATTTCAAATAGTTTATAAAGCTGCAATTTTTATTTTTTTCCATTACAAAACTCAAATTAACAAAGGGAATATTTGAATTATGTACCAACCTGGAAAATCTAAATCAGAGACCTAATGCAATGCATTGGTGATTTCTTCACTGGGGAAAACAACTAGTTTCCATTAAGTACATACAGTATTTTATGTTTCCCATTAGACTAACTACTTCCACTAATACTTGAGTTATGCCTTTTCCGGCAACCCATAATCCAAAAAATGCCATGATTGTATTTTTTTAAATATTTTACTAAAAAAATATATATATATATATTTAAGATATATTACAGCTGCAGCCATCCAACAATGGGCTACACTATCATGCCTCTCCTATCCTGTTACCCAATGCTTCTTTGTATGCTATAAAAGCTTTTCACTTTCCTTAGCAACCCTGATTTTGTATACCCTTCTACCTCCCCTCTCAACCTTTTGCTACTTTCACTATTTCCCATTCCCAATTTCCCAATTTAAGCAATTTCCCCCGGGATCAATAAAGTATGACTATGACTATTCCATCTCCCGATATGAACAACTCTCCATCACTACTAAATATTGCTCAACATCTTCTTAAAGACTTGCTTGCTGTATTAAACCTTGTTCCACCTCCTTTCTCTATTCCTGACCCCACAATTACTTCTCTTGCATGTTCATTCCCCCCTCTTGCCCCACTGAACTAATGTAGACAAATACAAGTTTACACATTTTGCAAAGAAATATAGCATTTCAATATATCCCTTTTTCAAACTAAACACTTAACATGATTAACCTGCACTGAACTCTTTCGGAAGAGGCTCAATTAAAAATGCATGTCAATTATTCTGTGAATAACTTAAACAACACTGAACAATTCAGACAAAAATTACAAGAGGCCATTCAACCCATCATATACACCCAGTTGACAATGAGATCATCAAACTGCAGCTCTCAAGAAGGTCCCAAGTGCAATTTCAAGCATTTTTTTAAAAATAAAGTGAGGGTTTCAGATTTTATTACCCTCTCAGGCACTGATTTTTAAATCCCCAAGATCCTCTTGGTGAAAATAAATGTTGGCAACACCACCATATCTTTCCAAATATCAGTTATATCTATGCCCCCTCTCACACTAGTTTTTGAGACCTCTAAGTATATTTATCCTAACATTCTCAATTAAGTTTCTCAATCTCCTTTGTTCAAAAAAATGCAACCCTCCCACACAGCTGCAATTTTCCCAGTTATGTCAACATCCTCAAATGCCCTTGGCACAGAGAAGTGCAGCCACATCTTTCCCATAATACATAGAAATATAGAAACATAGAAAATAGGTGCAGGAGTAGGCCATTCGGCCCTTCGAGCCTGCACCGCCATTTATTATGATCATGGCTGATCATCCAACTCAGAACCCCGCCCCAGCCTTCCCTCCATACCCCCGACCCCCGTAGCCACAAGGGCCATATCTAACTCCCTCTTAAATATAGCCAATGAACTGGCCTCAACAGTTTCCTGTCGCAGAGAATTCCACAGATTCACCACTCTCTGCGTGAAGAAGTTTTTCCTAATCTCGGTCCTAAAAGGCTTCCCCTCTATCCTCAAACTGTGACCCCTCGTTCTGGACTTCCCCAACATCGGGAACAATCTTCCTGCATCTAGCCTGTCCAATCCCTTTAGGATCTTATACGTTTCAATCAGATCCCCCCTCAATCTTCTAAATTCCAACGAGTACAAGCCCAATTCATCCAGTCTTTCTTCATATGAAAGTCCTGCCATCCCAGGAATCAATCTGGTGAACCTTCTTTGTTCTCCCTCTATGGCAAAGATGTCTTTCCTCAGATTAGGGGACCAAAACTGCACACAATACTCCAGGTGTGGTCTCACCAAGGCCTTGTACAACTGCAGTAGTACGTCCCTGCTCCTGTACTCGAATCCTCTCGCTATAAATGCCAGCATACCATTCGCAATAATGTGGTGACCAAAACTCTTGATACTCAAAGCTAGTGCTTAACTAATATAAAATACAGTACTAACATAACTTTCCTGTTCTTATATTTCATGCCTCAGCTAAGAAAGGAAGGCGGAGCTCAGGAGAGTTAATGGCACCTAACGGCAACCCCTTTGCTTGCATCTTCGGAAACAGCTCTATTTCCATCTTTAATATCTCTATTTTTCCCTTTCAGGATTCTTTTGAAGACCCTGACCTAGAGTTACATGCTGACTACAGTTCTTTGTGGGAATGGGACCTGCTCTCGGGGTTCCATAACTGGCTGTTGATCGGCACACCAAAACTTGGCCTAAGAGTCTGGCTCGGAATTGGAAGCCTAGGATCTTGGGGCTCTGGAGACGGGTGGATCGAGGGTCGGTGTCATGACATGTGTTGTCAGGGGAGTCGAAATATCTAAGGCTATGTGCCTGGAGACCCGGGATCTTTGCAATCTTCAAGCACAGCGCTCATAAAAGCAACGTTATGGATTTTTAACAGTGAGTTGAGTTATACAGCTCTCATTACATGCACGTGCAGTTCAACTCTTTGAGTGATTATGCAGAAAGTTTGAACTTAATAACTCATCTCCTTCTACCTTAGGCCACGAACTTATCAATCACCCCTGCTGTGGACCACTTTCTGGAGGTCAAGACGCCGACTTCTACAAAGAAAGGATTCATATGCTCCACGACCGCTGGACTAAGTGTGTAAATGTCGGAGGGGACTATGTTGAAAAATAAATGTGCTAGATTTTCTAAAATTGACTCCTTCTACCTTAGGGCACGAACTTATCAATCACCCCTCGTACCATCTGGGAATCTCACTCTCGTCCACATAACTTACTTTCTGTTCCCCTAGGCAATGAATCCCTATCAGTATAGCTCGCCTCTTCTCCTTCCTTTCCTTTTTAGCGACAGAGCCAGACTCAGTGCCAGAGACCTGACCACTGACTTTCCTGTGCTAGGTTGTCTTCTCCTGTCCCAAACAGTATCCAAAGCAGTACACCTGTTGTTGAGGAGAATGGCCACAAGGTACTCTGCACAAGAGGCCTATCACCTTTCCCCCTCCTGACAGTCACCTAGTTACCTGTGTCCTTCCACTTGGGTGTAACTAACTCTCTGTATGTCCTGTCTATCAACTACTCAACCTCGCCAATGATCCGCAGTTCATCTAGTTCCAGCTTAAAGCTAACAACAGCTTGTAATTTTCCTGTTGTGAGTTGAGCTTTTGAACCACCTGTCTGACCTGGCATATTTGCAGTGTGAACTGAAGTCTTGGAGGAACAGGAGGGTTACAGTGTGTCTGGGACGGAGAGAGGGGAATGAGCCGATATACGGCCATTGCTAGAGCAGACTTAGAGGTAATTCAATGTGGCAGAACTGAGGAGGAGCCTGGGTCTGAGAATGAAGAAACACCCGAAGTTTGATCAATTTAAGCACCAAGCTGAATTGGAAAGGTCGGGTACAAGCCGAGTCAAGGAGGCAGTGCCTGGACCAGAGAGCATATCAAAGCAGCAGGGCCCGGTTCTGACAGCAAGGAACGACCCGCGGTTTGGATGATTTAAGCACCAGGCCAGATTGAAATGGTCAGGATGTTGGGACTGGAGGCGAGAGACAGGCTGGTTCAGCTCACTGCTCTGCGACATTTGCTCATCTTGGCGCTGAACTGAGGCTGTGACCTGCAATCAGTGGACTTCTGGATCTGCTGCAGTGATGTCTGGCTTCATAAACTTCAGTTCTGAATGTATTCGCTTACTTTTATTGTTTGCACAATTTGACTTTTTCCCTCTGCACATTGGGTGTTTTGACAGTCTTTTGTTTTAATGGGTTCTACTGGGTTTCTTTGATTTGTGACTGCCTGGTAAGGAGACAAATCTCAAAGTTGTATAAAGTATACATATTTTGATAATTAATATACTTATGAACTTTAAAAATTGGATCTCGCCTGGTGCCTAATTAGGTACTATCCAATGTCCCTCCGTGAACTGTGGCGAACAAAATGTGTCAACTGCTCCAGCTCAAATCTTTTAAACTCTCCTTCCTTCTATGCAATCCAATGTCTCTTTGGAAACTGTGGCGCACAAAATGTGCCAACTGCCCACACTCACTTCTTTTAAACTCTCTCTTCCTCAATGCAATCTGATATCTCCTCAGAACTGTGACCTATAAAATGTCTTTTTTTAAAACCCTCACTGATTTCCATCATCTAGTAGTACTAAAATGGTCATAAGAATAGCCAAAGAAATCACAGACCTAATGACTCAGCCAAATTCAAAAAACAGCACAGCTATTTGGGAATACGAATTCAATTTCGAAATCTGGAAAGAAAAAGCTGATGTTGTGAAAACAATTTCATATTTCTTATTCAGATGCTGATTTGATACCACAGGAGGAACTCTGAACTGGCAACGTGTTAAAATATAAAAGGCATTTCTTCTCTCAATGTGTTGCAAATCTTCAAAATTCTTTATCCCAGCGCTCTGCAGGCCTTTAAGTCATTTGTGACTGAAATAGACACATTTTTGGACTAGTGCAGGATTAGTGGGAACAGGCAGGAAAGTGAAGATGAAGCCAAGATCAATTCAGATTAAAGCAGCAATGATCTTTTTGAACAGTGGAGCAGGTTCCCAGGGCTACAAAGCTTGCTCCTGTTTCTTTAACCCATGTGTTGTTTTTTGGGGAAGGAAACATCTTAATCTCGAAGGGCATAAAATGAGATTTTGCTTTAATTACATCTGAAGAGGAGTAAACATACCATTAATTTCTTAGAAATAAATGTTATGATTTCTGAGTAATAAATGTGAGCCTTGCTAATGAAGTAAATCAAACAAAAAGAATATGCTGAATGGTCACTTCATTGGTACACCTGCTCGTTAATGTAAATATCTAATCAGTCAGTCATGTGGCAACTCAATGCATAAAAACATGGTCAAGAGGTTCAGTTGTTGCCCAGACCAATCAGAATTGGAAAGAAATGTGATCCCAGTGACTTTGACTGTGGAATGATTGTTGGTGCCTGACAGGGTGGTTTGAGCGTCTCAGAAACTGCTGATCGCCTGGGATTTTCATGCACTAGTCTCCAGAGTTTACACAGAATGATGCGATAAACAAAAAAAAAATCCATGGAGTGGCAGTTCTGTAGGTGAAAAAGCCTTGTTAATGAGAGAAGTCAGAAGAATGGCCAGACTGGTTCAAGCTGACAGGAAGGTGACAGTAACTAAAATAACTACATGTTACAACAGTGGTGTACAGAAGATCATCTCTGAATACACAACAGGTTGAACTTTGAAGTGGACTGTGTTATTTTACCTGTGGACAATGCCTTTAATCATGAATGGTATGAGGCACAAAACTTATGAAACATAAAATCAATAACCTTGCACAGAATAACTTTAGATTGAAATTAAAGCCCTGATAAATGCCAGTCTCATGAATTCTATATTTCCCTTATTTAACTTGCAACAAATCTTCACAAGCCAACTCCACTACTTTTAGTCTGCTATCCACTACACTGAGGCCGAGGCAGTGTCTTCGATTTGCCCTGTTGTGTGATGAACTAAGGCTGAGGTTGTGGGCCTGCTCTGGCTGCTCCAGGCTTTGTTCCTATGGACTCACTTTTGTTCTGAATGCTGTTGCTTGCTCTTATTGTTTGCACGATTTGTTTTTTTTTCTCTCTGTATGTTGGTTGTTAGGTTCTTTTCTAATCGGGTTCTGGGCTTCTTGTTCTGTGGCTGCCTATAAGCAGACAAATCTCAAGGTTGTATAATTTATACATACTTTGATAATAAATGTACTTTGAACCGCAAGGCGAAGAAGGCACTGAGGGGCGTAGGCTCAGTCAGTGACGGAATCCTTACTGTGGAATTCGACGGAAACTCAGTGACCTCTGTCATCATCTGTTACTCCCCGCACGACTGCAGCGAGGAGAAGGAGGTGGAGGCCTTCTACAGTAAACTTCACGAAGCTGCCACCTCAGTACCGGCACACAACTTCCTGGCTGTGCTCGGCGATTTTAATGCCCAGTTTGGACTGGAAAACGTTCCATACTCATAACAAGACTTTACCAACAGAAATGGACAATATCTAGTTGATTTCATCCAGGAACACAATTTCATTGCTGCCAACACGCAATTCAAGAAGCGAGCTGGTAAACTGTGGACATACGAAAACAGAGCCTCCATCTACAGGAAACAGCTTGACTACATTCTCGTAAGAGCAAAATGGCATAACTGTGTGATCAACACAGAAGCCTACAGCACCTTCAACTCTGTCAGTTCTGACCACAGAGTAGTGTCAATGCAAGTGAGACTGAGCCTGCGGCAACCCAAAGCCACAGGTCCCAAGGAGAAGGTAGACCGGAAGGCATTCTCCTCACAACCTATTCTTCAAGCCCAGTACACAGTGGAGGTGAGAAATCGCTTCAGCCCACTGGAAAGGGGGGAGGAAGAGACTGCCACCGACCGCTATCAACAGCTCATAGACGCACACACAGATGCAACAAAGAGTTTGCCTACTGTGAAGCGAATCAAGAAGAGCTGGATCTCGAAACATCCTGATGTCGCCGCAGCAAGAAGTGTGGTCAATGCTTGTCATGCCGAACTTAGAAGGAGCGAAACAGAAGAGCTAAGAGAAGCTCAAGAAGTTCAAGACAGCAAAGAAGAATCTCTTTGCCACCTACGACCGACTGAAGGAAGAGGAACTAACTGAGAGGATTAGGGGGGTAGAGGCTGCTAATGAAGACAAGCAGCATGATCAATGAGATCAGCAGATGGAAGAAGTCCCCATCAGGTCAGATAAGTGGTAAAACAGCAGAGGACCGTGTCCAGACATGGTTTACCCTCTTTAAGGGCCTGCTGGGCAGCCCTCCAACGATCACGGAAGAAGAAGAGGACATACCCAGGATACTAACGCAAGTCAACATCGATGATGGCCCATTCACCATTGAGAAACTGAAGGCGGCCAAATATGCCTCAAACAGGGCAGGAGCGCTGGGCCAGATGGGATACCACCAGATATCCTGAAGAACTGCGACCTGTTTGACATCTTGCTGGACATATGTAATATGGCACTGATGAAAGACGACAAACCAGAACAGTGGTCACTCTCAAACATTATCCCAGTCCTCACGTCTGGATCCCTCACGAAGACAGATAACTACCTCGGTATCAGCTTGACCTGCATCTTAGCAAAGCTATACAATTGGATGATCTTGAACAGGATTCGCACCGCCATTGACCCTAAGCTAAGATTCAATCAGAATGGTTTTCCGCAGAAGCACACAACAGTAATGCAAATACTGGCTCTGAAGAATCTTCGAGGAAGTCAAGAAGAACAACCCATCTGCCGTGCTTATTTACATCGATTTTCACAAAGCTTTTGACTCCATTCACCGAGGTAAAATGCTGAAGACCCTGAAAGCTTACGGAGTGCCAGACCGTCTACTGAGAGCAATAGAGTCCAGCTATACCAAAACCATGGCGAAAGTTGTATCACCAGATGGAGAAACAACAGTGTTCCAGCTCCTAGCTGGTGTGCTGCAAGGAGACACTCTGGCACCCTACATCTTTATAATCGTCCTTGATTACGCTCTGCGTCAAGCTACCAAAGATCATGACAAGCTCGGTTTTACCATAAAACCAGGATGAACCAAAAGGGTCAGACCACTTATGCTCACAGATCTCAATTTTGCAGATGATATAGTCCTGTTCTCTGACCAGATGGAGGAAGCACAGCAGCTACCGACAAAAGTGGAAATTGAGTGCAATAAAGTTGGACTTCACCTAAATGCTAAAAAGACAAGAGTACATGGCGCTTAACTGCAACCAAGGTACTCTCAAGACAGTAAAGAATGATACCATTAAGAAAGTCCTTAACTTCAAGTACCTCGGGTCAAGCATGATGAGTTCGGAGAAGGACATAAGGATACAGAAGGCGCTGGCGTGGAGGGCTATGAACAACATGAAAGAAACCTGGAAGTCGAACCTGACCAGAGGGCTTAAAAAGAGGATCTTTATAGCAGTCATAGAATCCATTCTCACATACGGATGCGAGACGTGGACTCTCACCAAGAGTATGCAAAAGTCTCTAGATGGTTGGTATACACGAATGCTCCGGATGGCTCTTGACGTGAGTTGGCAATAGCACATGACGAATGTCGAGCTCTATGACAACCACCAATGCTCACCATTAAAATCTAGGCGAGAAGACTGCAACTAGCGGGGCACTGCCTACGCCACCCCGAGCTACCTGCCAACTTAAGTCATCATACGGGAGCCCAAGCATGGGAGGATGAACCCTGGGCGCCCTCCCAAGACTATAGTCAACACACTCCTAGAAGACAGCAGCGCGGTTAATGTAGATGAACTGAACACACTGATGAGGGAGAGGGAGAAGTGGAGAGTCTGTCATTGTGCCTGAGATGGCAGGAGGAAGAGGAAAGGGGGATGAGTAGTAGTAGTAGTAGTAGTAGTAATAGTGGGGGGGGGAGCAGTGTGGTGGTGGTGGTGCACATTCCTTTATCTAAAATTCTGAAATCCAAAATGCTCTGAAAACCAAAGGTTTTTGCACCAACAGCTGACGTCACTCAGGTGTGACGTGGCAGCACTAGCAGAGGTCGCCTGACAACAGTTGTGGCTCAGCGCTCATACTAGTTACACGTGTTTGCTGATATTTTGTGTTCACTGTTGACTTTGTGTTTAATTTCACTGTGAAAGTGTCAAAAAGAGCTGCAGATACCCCTAATGGGTAACAATGAGAAAAAGAGAAGGAAGCATCTATCATTATCAATAACGCAGAAAGTGGAGTTATTGCAGAAGCCTGATCGTGGTGTGTCTGTGCAGCATCTTACTGAGGAGAATAGTGTCGGAACTACCACTGTATATGATTTAAATAAACAGAAAGACAAGTTACTGAAGTTTTATAGTGACAGTGATGTTCTACATTTATTCCAATAAGTCATTTACCATCTGTTTGATTCAGTTCGTTTGAAGCTGTATATTTTTATGTTTTATTGAATGTTTTTGTTGGAAATAAAATTTCTTGTCATTATTCCCTAAACAATACAGTATAACAATTATGTACATAGTATTTACATTGTATTAGGTATTATAAGTAATCCAGAGATGATTTAAAGTATGCTGGAGGATGTGTGTAGGTTTGGTGCGCCGCCGGGTCCTGAAGTCCACTGCACTGAGACAGGTTAAATAAGGGACTTGAGCATACGTGTTTTTTGGTATCGGGCGGGGGGGCGGGGTCTGAAATCTGAAAAGTTCAGAATTCCGAAATGCAACTGGCTTTAAGGATTTCCAATAAAGGATTGTGGACCTGTAGTAGTAGTAGTACTCTGATAATCTTTATCAAGATAAACTGCACACACTGCTACGTTGGCAAGCTTATTTTAAGACAGGGTTAGAGGGAGAACTTGAATGAGATTAAATTACAGCTCGATTGTATTGTCACTAGCATGCTGGTCCATCAGAGAACCTTGCTATTCTTTGTAGATGAGAACAGATGCCTAGTTCCAGCTGGCCATCTATAAAAGCTTAGTTATAACTATAGTGACAACAAATTAATGCAGTAAGTTGAGCAGTGCTATTTCACCAGGGAGAATCAGCTCCAGCCACCCAAACTTTTGCCCAGCACATGCAATAAATATTGCAAAACCCCTATTGAATACAAACTTTTAAATCAATCAATCCACCCCAAAAACCCAGTTATGAGTATTGATCTTCCTTGTTATCAAGGACAGTAAACAACAGATTGTCAGATCAATTCAAAGTTCAAAGTAAATATTTTATCAAAGTATGTAGATATCACCATATACGCTACCCTGTGATTCATTTTCTTGTAAGCATTTACAGTAGGACAAAGAAATACAAAAGAATAAATGAAAAACTACACACAAAAAGACTGATAAGCAACCAATATGCAAAAGTTTATTCCAAACCAAAAGTGTCCAAAACACATTATTCCATGATGAAATCTCACTGCAGGCAAAGAGGTTTTAATCCTTAAACAATTCCAGGATGCAGCACATTCAATAAAATCAGACCAAAATTGGCTAAGTGTATATTCTGGACAATTTTGTTTGCCGAATTGAAATGTTCTTCAATACTAAGTTTTGTTGACTCAGCTCAATAATTGTGGTTGAACACTGCGCTGCACAGTTCAATACAGCTGCAACAGGCTCCATTTCATTAAGGCAGACTCTTCTTGTTGGCAGCAACAGTAACAGTAGCATTCAAGGTCACATCCTACACAAGCATTAATCAATCACTTGTGCACCATTTTTAAACTCTGAGTTCACGTAGGATTCATGATAGAATCACATGTCTACTTTTGAGTCAGCTGCAAGCTGAGTCAGCAGGACAGAGAGGGGAGTTCGGGGCCAGTTTAGGGTTTGGAGACAGCGATGTAGGGGATTTAGAGTTTAGAAACAGGGTTATCCGCTCTGCACTCGAAGGCCAACAGTGTAGACATGGGACGAAAGACAGCTAAAGCCCTAGGCCTTCACTCTGCATTCGAAAGCCAGCGACATGGACAGGTGACAAACGCCATCCAGAGTGCAGGCCTCCACCAATGTGCGAAGGTCAATGAATTGCAAGGGTAATGAAGGATATCCATTGGTGGGTTCTGGGACTGGATGTCTGTATGAATAGGAGATACAAGCACAGGTGAGAATCACACCTGGAGTTCAAGGTCCCTTCATAAGCTGATCTGGGGGTCGATACTGAAGATCAAAGCCAAAGGTCAATTGGAAGTTAAAGTCTAATGGCCAAGCCTGAAAACTGGAGGGCCAGAGGCCTGCCCTGGAGTTGGAGGACTGTCTGTGTGTGGGTGGGAGCAGACATCCCACCTCTCCTGGAAGTTCCGGGAGTCTCCCGCAAATTAATAGTGGCTCCCTGATGCCCGCAAATTATATACAATGTCCCGGAAATTGATTTTTTCGAGAGCGAGCATGAGACAATACGCGCGAGAGAGCGAGCGCAAGAGCAAGAAAGCGAGCGCGAGTGAGAGCCAGAAAGCAAGCGTGAGAGAGCGAGAGCAAGAGTGAGAAAGCAAGCGAGAGAGAGCGAGAAAGCAAGCGCGAGAGTGAGAGCGAGAGAGCGTGCGCGCGAGAGAGCGACAAAGCAAGCGAGAGAGCGAGAAAGCAAGCGCGAGAAAGAGTGAGAGCGAGAAAGCAAGTGCGAGAGAGCGAGAGCAAGACCGAGAAAGCAAGCGCGAGACAGCGAGAAAGCAAGCGCAAGAGCGAGAAAGCAAGCGCAAGAGAGAGCGAGAAAGCAAGCGCAAGAGAGAGCGAGAAAGCAAGCGCAAGAGAGCGAGAAAACAAGCGCGAGAGAGAGCGAGAAAGCAAGTGTGAGAGAGAGAGAGCGAGCGTGAGTGAGAGACAGCAAGAGAGTTCCAAAGAAACTCAGAGTGGTAGAGTGTTCCAAAAAAATATATAAAACGTACGTCACCCCAGACTACACTAAAGTGTACCCCTGCCTAATAGGGGTCAAAAATAATGACAGTGTTGCTCGCTGCACTGTTTGCAACAGTGACTTTTCTATTGTCCATGGTGGGTTAAGACTGTAAAAGACATGTTGAGGTGAGTTTAACAGGTGTCATTCGTTCATTAGCATAGCTAACGTTATTTAAACTAGCTGGCTGGCTGCTAAGGAGCTACTCTATTGCAGACATCACACCCCTTCCGGAAGTCTCCCGCAAATTGATGGTGCTACCTCCCTGAAATGAGTTTTTGCAGGGTGGGATGTCCGATAGAACCTTGCAGCAATTGAGTGCTTTATGAGCTGTGCTAACTGACAAAACGTGGCAGCCAAAGTTAATCAAGGGTTAAGTATAGGCCAATTCACTGGGGATAACCTCCCTGTTTCTTTTCAAAATACAGCAATATGATTTAAGTCCACCTGAGAGCACATGAGAGCATATGCAACTGCATCCTGAAAACGCCACTCCCTCAGCCTCACTCGAGTTCTAGCCGATTTTGATACCAATGTATTTTCTCCCTTTCATTTTCTTGTGAGGAAGGATGCGTAGAACAAGAACTACAACAGGGTAGTATGATTAAACATTTTTGCAGTCATGCTGGCCAACTTACAGTGAACTGATTCTATGACCTACAGGCTCACTTTCAAAGGCATTTTTCCAACCCGTTCTCTATTTATTTGCACAGTTTGTCTTCCTTTGTAAATTGGTTGTTAGTTTAATTGTTAATTTACGAATGTTTTTTCATCAATCCTATTGTATTTCTTTATTTTCATTTAAATGCCTGCAAGAAAATGAATCTCAAGGTTATATAAATGGTAACACATATATACACTTGATAATAAACTTACTTTGAACTTTGTAGAAGCTGCTGTGACAAGTAGTTTCTACTAAGTTGAAGACAAAAGACAAAAATATCTTGTTCTGGATAAGAAATTTAAGTTTGCAACATTTACTGATGTTTAAGTTGAAGGAGGTTCAAAAATTCCTGAACTTTGCATCTTAATCAAAAGGTTAATAAGCAGAGCACTCCTTAGCTTCCAGATCTTATTAACTTTAGAAAAGTGAGACTGTATGAAAGCTTGAAGGCAACTGGCACCAAACAAAGATCTAGTATATCATTAAAACAGCATACAGAGGAGATAAAATATAGAAAACTAACCAAATATTTGCCAAATTATTGATAATCTTAAGTTGCCACCGGCATCATTATAAATTACATATTTATCTGTGTACACAAAGCAGATATTCCAGTCTCTTCCACTGGTTAAGGGTTAAGGGCTGGGATGAGGGGTTCTGAGAAGTTGGGTAAAATAAATTAAAATTTTGATACTTTGATATCTGTACGTTTCAAAGATCTTACAGTCAATTATTGCAATGAAACACTAGGTTGAGCGAAGTTTGAAAATAAGCCCTCAGCAACTGGTCTTCAAGCAACCAGAGAATAAATGTGTGGTGGCCAACATCACCAGATTAGTTTTCCAGAGAATTGAATCAATAGTTCAAAGGCAAGTTGCAAATTCCACATCATCAGAAAATTTAGCAAAATCCAGCATCCATAACAATGAACAGGGTACTAAATACAGTCATAAAAGGGGGAAACAAAACACCATTTACTAATGTGCTTTATAGAGCACAGCTTCAGAACGGAAGGATGTCCCCTTGAGAACAGAGAAGAGGAGGAACTTCTTTAGCCAGAGGGTGCTGAGTCTGTGGAATTCACTGCCACAGATGGTTGTGGAGGTCAAGTTATTGGATATATTTAAAATGGAGATTGATAGGTTCTTGATTAGTCTGGGCATCAAAGGTTACAGGGAAAAGACATGAGAATGGGGTTGAGAAGGACAATAAATCAACCATGATGGAATGGTGGAGCAGACTCAAAGACCTGAATGGCCTAATGCTCCCATGTTTTATGGTCTTAGCAGTCAGTTTGCACTGCATGTCACTTTGGACCCACAGTAATATAGATAACACTCTAATTTCCCTCTGAAACTGTCACTATAAATAAAGATGAAAATGAGCAAACAGCCCACTCAACATCTAATTACAGAACAGAGTCATAAAAGACTAGAGTTCACCTTGCTCAACACCCCCTTTGCACCAAGGACATCTTCCATCTTCAGACAATACCAGTCTGTAGTAACCAGATTACTGTATTAGCAATTTCCGGCATATGGTATTTAATTTTGTTGTAGAGATGTCTTAATGTTAAATTTGTTTCAAAGGCTAAGTAGAACTTAGTTTTCTTTCTTTTCTTTCTTTTTAAATCTTTTTATTGAATAAGTATACAAAAAAGGTAAGCCATATAAACATTAATACAATGTTAAAGTATAATAAAATTCCAAAAGGTATCAATACCAAAAAAAATACTACAAACAATGTAATTTAAACATAAGAAACCAAGATAACATAATAGTATACTAAATTTTATATATATCAATGGAAAAAAAAAGAAAAAAAACCCCCCAAAAAAAAACCCACCGTGCAACTAACTAAAAGCAAAGCAAAGCAATGGGCTAACTTGAAACCAGAGTTAAACTTAAAATCACGTCCTCAATCCCGACCTCCATTAAAAACAGTGAAAAAAAACAAGAAGGGTAAATATTACATTAAATGAAAATATCGAATAAAAGGTCCCCAAATCTGTTCAAATTTAAATGAAGAATCATAAAGGTTACTTCTAATTTTCTCCAAATTCAAACATAAAATCGTCTGAGAAAACCAAAAAAAGGTAGTTGGAGCATTAAGCTCTTTCCAATGTTGTAAAATACATCTTTTCGCCATTAAAGTAAGAAATGCAATCATTCTACGGGCTGAAGGGGAAAGATTACTAGAAATTTTAGGTAGTCCAAAGATAGCAGTAATAGGGTGAGGAGAGATATCCATATTTAATACCTTAGAAATAATATTAAAAATATCTCTCCAAAAAGTTTCCAAAGTAGGGCAAGACCAAAACATATGAGTTAAAGAGGCTATCTGCCCCGAACATCTATCACAAAAAGGATTAATATGCGAGTAAAAACGCGCTAACTTATCTTTGGACATATGTGCTCTATGAACCAGAACTTAGTTTTAACAACACACACAAAATTCTGGTGAAACACGGCAGGCCAGGCAGCATCTATAGGAAGAAGTACAGTCGACGAAGGGTCTCGGCCCAAAACGTCGATTGTACTTCTTCCTATAGATGCTGCCTGGCCTGCTGCGTTCCACCAGCATTTTGTGTGTGTTGCTTGAATTTCCAGCATCTGCAGATTTTCTCATGCTTGAGAACTTAGCTTCACCTTTTTTAAAAAAATCAAACTGCTATTCTTTATTTGGACACAGAATACCAATACTGGGGTCAATGCTAACATTTGATGCGTATTTCTGATTGTCTTTTAGAAGGTGGTGATAAGCTGCCTTCATGAATCACTGCACTCCTGACCTGTTGAGTAGGGAGTGTTCAAGGATTGTGATTCTATGATCATGAATAACGGCAGTATGGATCCAAATTAGAGTGTCTTGTCAGGCAACCTGTAAGTGGTGATGTTTTCCTATTTGGCTGCTACCATTGTGTTTCTTGGTGGTGGTTTGTGGGTTTGGTGAATTGCTGCTTTTCTTTTTATATATACATTGCAACCACAAAGTATGAGCAAACGTGGTGGATGGACTGCTAGGCATCTGAATATTTTGATGTATATGGTGTCAAGCTACATGTTGAAGTTGCATATCCAGGTATTTAAAGAGTATTCCATCACATCTGACTTGTGAGTGATGGATAGTGGATTATAGGGAGCCAGTAGGTCAGTCACTGACTATAGGATATCCAAGGACCAACTCCTTGCATAATATTTAAATTAGATTTCTCGTGAATCGTGATCCTAAAATGATGTTGTTGAATGATTTAGCAATGGCAATACCATGGAATGCCAAGGTGTGATTGATTCTCTTGATGAAAACAATTTCTTGGTCTTGGATCTCACTTGCATCTTATTCTTCACCCATACTAGAATGCTGTCCAAGATTTGCAAATAGGTAAAGACCATCTTATAAATATGAGGATATCCCAATGAATTCCCACATTGTTCAATTGTATTCAAATGACCACTTCCTAACCTTATGATGAGGGAGGAGCATTAAACCTGTTTAAGGTACATCTTAGACTGCTACTTTGAGCATCTGTTGCATGAATGACTTAAGGCTAAGATAACTGAGCTCCAACAATTTAAGTCATTTTGCTTTGTTTTCTATACGATTCCATTCAATTAACCTTTATTCCCCCCAGAATTCCCATCGACTCCAGTTTCACTAGGATCTCTTCAAATTTCAAAAGCTTCAAAGTCAATTTATTATCAAAGTACGTATCAACAATGAGTCAGCATACAGAGAAGAGCTGCTGCAGCTAACGGACTGGTGCAGAGCCAACAACCTGTCTCTGAATATGAACAAAACAAAAGAGATAGTTGTTGACTTTAGGAGGACACGGAATGACCACTCTCCGCTGAACATCCAATGACTCCTACATAGAACACAAAAGATCGTTAAGAGCACAAAATTTCTTGGTGTTCACCTGGTGGAGACTCTCACCTGGTCCCTCAACACCAGCTCCATAGCAAAGAAAGCCCAGCAGCGTCTCTACTTTCTGCGAAGGCTGAGAAAAGTCCATCTCCCACCCCCTATCCTCACCACATTCTACAGAGGTTATATTGAGAGCATCCTGAGCAGCTGCATCACTGCCTGGTTCAGAAATTGCACCATCTCGGATCACAAGACCCTGCAGCGGATAGTGAGGTCAGCTGAAAAGATCATCGGGGTCTCTCTTCCCGCTATTACAGACATTTACACTGCATGCTGCATCCGCAAAGCAAACAGCATTATGAAGGACCCCACGCACCCCTCATACAAACTCTTCTCCCTTCTGCCATCTGGCAGAAGGCACCAAAGTATTCGGGCTCTCACGACCAGACTATGTAATAGTTTCTTCCCCCAAGCCATCAGACTCCTCAATACCCAGAGCCTGGACTGACACCAACCTACTGCCCTCTACTGTGCCTATTGTCTTGTTTATTATTTATTGCAATGCCTGCACTGTTTTGTGCACTTTGTGCAGTCCTGGGTAGGTCTGTAGTCTAATGTAGTTTTGTGTTGTTTTACGTAGTTCAGTGTAGTTTTCGTATTGTTTCATGTAGCACCATGGTCCTGAAAAACATTGTTTTGTTTTTACCGTGTACTGTACCACAGTTATGGTCGAAATGACAATAAAAAGTGACTTGATATATTAACATATACGATCTTGAGATTCATTTTCTTGCAGACATTAACAGGGAGGAAATAAATACAATAGAATTTTATGAAAAGCTACAGATACTAACAATCAATCTGCAAAAGAAGACATACTGTGCAAAAATAATACTGTGTTGTGACATCACAAGAAACTGACAACTGGAAAGTTGAAACAGCAACACGGAAGGACTGCAACAATACAAGGCCATCAGTCATGTGATACTCTAATACTCTTGGGGATTGATTTCCAAGAGCCTTCTGTAAAGGAATAGCCACATCTTATCAAGTTGCCACTTTACAGTGCATGTTCATATTAAGTTCATATACAGATGCCTAAAGCACTTCAGGTAGTCAAAACAATCATTAAAATAGTTTAATAAAATGTGTTCCATTTTATTTGCCACAAGAAAAGTGCACCTATCAAGGACAACACCATCCAGGTCATTCTCTCTTCTCACTGGGAGATACAGAAGGCTTCGATCCCACACCACCAGGTTCAGGAACAGTTATTGCCGTTCTACCATCAGGCTCCTGAACCAGTGTGGATAATTTCACTCGCCACACAACACTGAACTAGTCCCACAACCTATCGACTCAATTTCAAAGACTACAACTCATGTTTTCCGTATTATTTTTTTACTTAATTTTTTTTTATTTGTATTGTTTCTTTTTTGCATATTGGTTGTCAGTTGTTTGTGTATAGTTTTTCATTAATTCTATTGTGTTTCTTTGTTCCACACTGAATGTCTGTAAGAAAATGAATCTTGGGGTAGTATATGGTGATGTACATATACTTTGAAAATACATTTACTTTGAACTTTGAAAATATTTGAATTCTAATCATGCCTTTGTATGATCATTAAAAATCAGAAATTCTACCGTTTTCAACAGTTTTGGCACTGATGGAGAATCCATGAAAAGGACTGGACATTCTGTTGGCTTCTAAAAGTACCTGGGCTCTGGTAACTTTTCTAGGACTGGTAATTAAAACCACAATGGCAGCACAATTCCCTTAGGACAAATAAAAGTGTGCTCCAGCAGGCATAAAGATTTTGTCATACATCATAAAACAGCCTTCAGGCGTCACATTCTAAAGTAGAATGTCCTATCATTTTAAAACTTAATGTTTAGACTAAACCAATGCTCCGAATGTGAAATCATCCCACCAAAAATTAATCACCACAGTTAAAGATGAAATGCAAACAGATGATGTTATACTTTCCAGATGTAATTTCAATTATGTGGTACACTATATTGACTTGGAAAAAAAAATGTAAATCATTACATACGATAACAGAATCAAAGCATTTAATGATCAAAGCAGTACATGCTTTAGTCTCAGTTGCCTTCCTTTTTTTCATTCTAGTCTCCTTTCATTCCACAATATTGTTTCCATCCACAGTATCTACTGCCGCATACACTTCCCATTATCTTGCATCTTTTAAAGCTGTTTCAGTCTAAAGCAAGGGTTCACAACCTTTTTGATGTCATGGACCCCTACCATTAACTGCAGGGTCCCTGGACCACAGGTTGGGAACCCTTCGTCTAAAGCCTTCTATACGTCCTTACTTTTTCTTCACGAGGCCACTAAGGAGCCTTAATCTGCATCATACCTTCTTCCAATCTCATAATTCTTCCCCCTCCCAATTTTTGCCATTGTAACCATTCATCTAATTATTCACAAAGTGTTATTTCTTCCATGATCACTTGATATGTTACAGTGCTCTGGCCTATTCTATGTAAATTTATAACACCCATCCTCTCCAATTTGAACGCATCTTTAAGCATAAAAAGCACATGCTGAACATTTCACTAGAGTAGCACTGAATCACAGGCCACATCACACATATTTCTTATCAAGGACAGCTCGTTAGATAAAATTTCCAAATGAGTGAAGACAGAAACCCAAGTTCACAACATTGTTCATATAAACATCACTGCAATTTGTTACAAATTACATATATGAATATTTCAAACTGATTAAAAATGAGGACCACTTACCCTTTTTGAATTTGTGTACTGGTAGCTTCTTCAGCTGATCTTTACGCAACCTGTTTCTTCTTGCCCTGTGTCTATCTTGAATAAATTTTGAAATCTAGGAAGTAGAAAAACAGTGTACCAATTTTGAGACATTCACTTATTCTATATTAAATGTACACCTACAATAAACCTACTTCTTGTCCATTTATGATTCCCATTCTGGCAATCGATAACACCCAAGTAGTGTTCACATTCAAATAACAGCAGTGCTTTAGTAGCTCAAATTGAGTTTTTTTTATAATGCATAAATTATGACAGCCAATTTAAACATATTGGAAACCCACAGATATTGCATGAGAATAGAATTGTTTTTATAATTGCTCTTCCCCAATAGTATGAGTCAACTCTTAGATTTGGGGGGGGGGTGCAGGGAGTCAGGCCTTCTTATACTAGTGTACTATTTCCAACACAAGCAGGAAGCAAGGGCTCGCAAATTAAATCTGGCAATTATGTGCTAAACTATGAGCAAGTGAAATGCTCAAAAGATGTGTACAAAGAGGATGCAAAGGCTCATCCAGTAACTTAAGGTTCAGTTACTCATTGTTGATTGCAGGTGGAACACAAAGTCAGTGCAGGATGAGCTGTAGATTTGATGGGTTATAGACAATATTATGCAAGCTGGTTAATGGAATAATTGAGATTGTGGATCAATGTACAAGGTACAATAATGCAAAGGAAATTGGCATGGAAGGATTCTATAATGGTTGCAGAATAGAAAGCCGTTAAAAAGAGAATACAGGAAATCAAGAAGTGACTACTTTCCACTGATAGCAAATCTTGGACATAGATTGATTACTAATATAGTCAATGTATCAAATGTACTGCATGCAATGTTAGCTCAAAACATTTAAAGCACTACAGTTAAGTAGGTGCTCATGCATTCAACAAATAGAAAACAGACAAGTTCGCTAAGACGATAAACTGAAATTTCAGTCAATACGGCTACAGAGCTGTCTTCCCATGTGTCACAGACATTTGGATTCAAGCAAGGCTAGAGGCTTGAGAGTGAAATCTTGACTCATTCAGCAAAAATTAAAAATTGCTGCACATTTAGACAAAAAAAGCCACATGACATTGACATAAATCAGTAATTTCCAATAATAGTGTTTATTATTATGAAAGGGGAACTGTTCTCTAGAATAGCTCTCTAAGGGTAATAAACTACAGCTCATTATTGTCTTTTAATATCTTGAACAATTTTTTTTAAGAAAAATGCTTACTAATCAGGAATAGCCATTTGTTCTTTTTAAAAAGCAAAAAGAGTCATTTAACTAAGAAATAAGCCCTTCAGCCCATCATATCAATGCCAACCCTTTTTGTCATCTACATCAAACCAATGTGCATTCATAACGTCTGTATCCCTCCATGCCTGACTTATTTACAGTTCAGTCAAACTGTCTTTCAAGTGTATATAATCACATCTGACTCAGATCTCCATTAAAAGTTCTCCCCTCTTATCTTAAAGATATGCCTTCTAGCTTCAGACTCCCAAACCCTGGGAAACCCTGGGAAAAAGGCTACCTATTCTATCTATATCCCGCAATTTTATAAACCTCTAGGGTCAACCTCAGCCGTGAGAATTAACCCAGTTTATCCTACTTCTCCTTATAAGTAAAACCCTCCATTCCAGGCAACATCCTGTTGAATCTCTTCTGTACTTTTTTGAAAGCTCTCACATCCTTCCTGTAGGGTGGTGACTAGAACTGTACACAATACAGTCTGACCATTGATTTCTGTAGCTACAACAGAACATACTAACTCTTACGCTCAATGCCTCAGACTATGAAGACAAGCATGCCACATGCTTTTTTTTCTTTACCCTACCTACCTGGGTCACCATTTTCAGGGAGCAATGAAGTTGCATCTCAAAAGCCCTCTGTGTATCAACGCTCCTGAGGTCCCTTCTACTTACCGTCATCATCATCATCAGGTGCCATGCCCAGTTTGAGCTTTGACTGCCATGGCCCATTCACTCCTGTTTCGGGTCAAGTGCAGTCCTGATTGAAATTTGCCATCCCAAAATTCATTACTTCACAATTGTCTGGATTAATGGTTGCGTTGAATTATTCTCTGATTTTGGTAATTCATTTGCAAATGTTTCATCACCACAATAAAAGACATCATCGGTGCACTGTTCACTTCTGGCGTGTCCTCTGAATGCTTGGCCTTTATATACTTATCAATCAGTTGATTGTTCGTGGTAGTATATTTCACCTTAAGCATTTATGGAAGAAGAAAGGTTGCTCCCGTGCGGAGGCTTGCCTGCAGGCGAAGTTCTCTTAATGGCGAGCACTTCTGAGCGTTTGACACCCAAAGTTGTTGAAAATAATTCAGAAATTGTGTAGCTTGGTGGTTGATGGTTGGGTTAAGTTGAATCTTGGCAAGCCATTAGTAAATGTTTCACCACCATACAAGAATCATCATCTAAATCATTGATATACAGCACAAAAAGAACCTGTCCCAACACCAACTACTGTGGAACAACACTAGCCTTTGGCAGCCACTAACTATGCCAGTAACTTTCCTGTAATACTATGGACTTATAACTTGGTAAGCAGCCTCATGTATGGCACCTTGTCAAAGACCTTCTGAAAGTCCAAATATACAACATCCACTGCATCCCCTTTGTCTATCGTACATGTAATCTCCTCAACGAATTCCAACTGGTTCATCAGGGAAGATTTTCCCTCAAGGAAACCATGCTGATTTTGTCCTTTCTTGTCCTGTATCACCAAGTACTCCATAACCCCATCCTTAACAATTGACTCCAACATCTTCCCAACCATTGAGGGCAGGATAACTGGTCTATAATTTCCGTTCTTAAAGAGTGGAGTGACATTTGCAATTTTCCCGTCCTCTGAATCCATGTCAGAGTCCAATGATTTTTGAAAGGTCATTACTAATACCTCCACAATCTCTACCACCACCACTTTCATAACCCTAGGGAGGAGTTCATCTGGTCAGGAAAACTTATGTACCCTTAAGTCTTTCAGCTTTTTGAGTATCTTCTCCCTTGTAATAGTAATTACACTCACTTCTCTTCCCTCACACCCTTCAACATCTGGCACACTGGTAAGTGTCTTCTACAGTGAAGACTGATGAAAAGTACTCATTTAGTTCATCTGCAATTTCCTTGTCCTCCTGTTATTATTTCTCCAGCCTCATTTTCTAGCAGAACTACATCCATTCTCGTCTCTCTTATTCTTTTATATATACTTGAAAAACCTTTCACTATCCACTTTGAAGTTGTTTGCTAGCTTGCTTTCACAATGCATGTTTTCCCTCCATATGATTATTTTAGTTGCTCTCTGTAGGTTTTTAAAAACTACCTGATCTTCTATCTTAGCAGGGCCGCGAGGAAATGATACGAGTCAGCTACACCTTTCCTCATTCCCTGTCACGCACTGTTGAACTTGAACATAGGGTTACCAACTGTCCTGTATTTGCCGGGACATCCTGTATATTGGGCTAAATTGGTTTGTCCCATACAGGACTACCCTTGTCCCGTATTTCCCCCGCTAAGGCAGAGCGTTCCTATGAAACCTTTCGTGCCGAAATGGCGTAAAGTGAAGAAGTAATTACCATTAATTTATATGGGAAAAATTTTTGAGCGTTCCCAGACCCAAAAAATAACCTACCAAATAACACATAAAACCTAAAATAACTCTAACATATAGTAAAAGCAGGAATGATATGATAAATACACCGCCTATATAAAGTAGAAATAATGTATGTACAGTGTAGTCGGGAAGATTAAGCCAAAACCGATTTGTGGAAAAAAAATCGGCACGTACTTGCATGCGCACGTCACGCATGTGCACACAGGTACCCGCGCAAGGCTTTATGGTCATCTTCCTCAGGGTAAACACAATTGTCCCATCAACATACACAAAAAATGCTGGTGAACGCAGCAGGCCAGGCAGCATCTATAGGAAGAGGAACAGTCGACTTTTCGGGCCGGGGTCCTTCGTCAGGATTTGACTGCTACTTTTGTCCCTTATTTGGGAGTGAGAAAGTTGGCAACCCTAACTGTAAAAGACATGCTGAGGTGAGTTTGACCCTACTTGAACACCCCCCCCTCACCCCGGTTGGCAAGTCCGTAAGAATATTGTCAATATTAAACCGGTCTGCGGTGCAAAAAAGGTTGGGGACCCCTGTTCTATCTTCCTGCTAATTTTTGCTTTGTTGTATGCTCTCTCTTTTGCTTTTACATTAGCTTTGACTTCCCTTGTCAGTTACGGTTGTACTATTTTGCTATTTGAGTATATCTTCGTTTCTGGAAAACATCTATCCTGGCACCTTCCTCAATTTTCCCAGAAACTCGCGCCATTGCTGCTCAGCTGTCATCCCTGCCAGCATCTCCTCCCAATTTACTTTGGCCAACTCCTCTCTCATACCACTGTAATTTCCTTTTCTCCACTAAAATATTGCTACGCAAGACTTTACTTTCTCCCTATCAAATTTCAAGTTGAACTCAATCAATTGTGATCACTGCATCCTAAGGGTTCTTTTACCTTAAGCTCCCTAATCACCTCTGGTTCATTACATAACACCTAATCTAGTGTAGCTGATCACCTAGTAGGCTCAACAACAAACTGCTCTAAAAAGCCATCTGGTAGGCATTCAACAAACTCACTCTCTTGAGATCCATTACAACCTGATTTTCCCAATTGATCTGCGTGTTGAAATCTCCCATATCTATCTTAACATTGCCCTTCTGTCACACCTTTTCTATTTCCCATTGCAATCAGTGGTCCACATCCCAGCTACTGTTGGGAGGCCTGTATATAACAGCCATCGGAGACCTTTTACACCCTTGCAGTTTCTTAACTCAACCCACAAGGAATCAACGTCTTCCAATCCTATGTCACATCTTTCTACAGAGTTGATGCCATTCTTTACCAGCAGAGCCACACCACCCCCTCTGCCTACCTTCCTATCCCTCTGATACAACATGTAACCTTGGACATTTAGCTCCCTACTATGACCATCTTTCAGCCATGAGTCAGTGATGGCCACAACATCATACCTGACAATCAGCAATAGTGCAACAAGATCATCCACCGTATTTCTTACATTCCGTGCATTGAGATATAACACTTTGAGTACTGCATTTGCTATTCTGCATCCCTGTACCTGATGCTCACCCTGCTGGCTGCAATTTTATCTTATCATCTGCCTGTCCTTCCTGACAGTCTATCTTTGTTTGATAGCATGCTATCTTTGCTTTTTTACCCTCCGTCCTATTCCGAGTCCCTTCTCTCCAGTCCAGCCCCCGCCAAATTAGTTTAAACCCTCCCCAACAGCTCTAACAGCTCTGCCTGCGAGAATGTTGGTCCCCTTCGGGTTCAGGTGCAACCCATCACTTTTGTACAGGTCATACCTCCCCCAGAAGAGATCCCAGTGATCCAAGAACCTGAAGCCATGTCCCCTGCACCAGTTTCTCGGACATGCATTGATCTGCCAGATCATCCTCACTGGCGTGTGGCACAGGTAGCAATCCTGAAATTGCTTCCCTGGAGGTCCTGCTTCTCAGCTTTCTGCCTAGCTTTCTAAATTCTCTCTCCAGGACCATTTTGCTATTCCTTCTATGTCATTGGTACCAGCATGTACCAAGACATCTGGCTGCTCTCCTTCCCTCTCCAAAATGCTGTAGACAGGATCTGTGACGTCCCTGGCACCTGGGAAGCAACATGCCATTCGGGTGTCCTGTCTGCTCCTCATGAAATTTACTTTCTCATCTGTTCTTCTAGTTTCTGCAAGGCCTACATTAAAATCTCAAAGTGATCGTCTTTTTTTAAATTCCTAAATTCTACCCATACAGACTCACTGGCCAACTCTTCTAGAATTCTTCCCTTGCTTTTCCTGATCAACAGTAAAAATATTAACTGCACTCCACTAACAAAGAAAAAATAACATTTGGCTGGCTATTTCCCTAAGCCCTTTAAAAGATAACCAAAATAATATGGGAAAGGTTCCTAGTTCTTCAAATTAGATTAGCCTGAGGCAAAAATCTCTTATAAAAAAGATCTAAAGTTTTCATAAAAATTTGCACTATGTCTAGCTATCATACCCCATGCTAACACTTAACTATCAATTAGTGATAATTTCAAATAACTACTTAATAATTGCATCAAAAACATTAAAACTGCAAACTAATATAAATGCATACTTGGAGAGTTTTGGAAGAGCTCTGACTAGAAAACCACACCCAAGTACTTCAAATTATGAAGCCAAATTCAAAAGCATCATGATAGTCACTCAAAAACATCTAGTCGTGTAAAGTTAAAATGCTTAGAGACACATAGATGAAAGAATAATGGAGGGCTATCTGAGAAGGATGTAGTAATTAGGTTGATCTTGGAGTTGGTTAAAAGGTCGGCATAACATTGTGGGTCAAAGACTGTGATGTAAACATAGAAAAGCCACAGGAACACGCCATTCGGATCACAATGTTGTGCCAAAGCAGTTAAAAAGCAAATAAAAAACACCCAAACAGTAATCCCACCTACCTACTCAATGTCCATATCCCTCTATCTCTGTTACATCCACGTGCCCATCCAAACGGCTCTTAAAAGCCTCTAATCTATTTGCCTCTACCGCCATACCAGGCATCCAAACTTACCCATCATATTCCCCCGATCCTACCCCCCTCTCAGCTTTAATGAATGTCCTCTGGAATTAGACATTTCAACAGTATTTCAGTACTGTACTGTTTTATATTCTAAACAGACTAGTGTATGGGTTGTTCATTTTGTATAAATAAGGCTTTTCAAAGCAATAAGCCCATGCCAATACAGTTAAATTATCCAGGAACAATGTATAGTAAAGCTTTGCAATATCTTAATGTTACAGCATTTTCATATACAGAAGCAATACATACAAGTAATGGATTAATACATACCATAAAAATAGCTATCAGGATTAAGCAGATTCCAACTATGATGAGGAACGGAATTAGATAGTACTCCAATGGAAGGCTAAAATCAGGTAGTATCACTATGTGCCCACTGTGGAGAAAGATAATAAAAAAGAATGTTTGCAGATAGTTACGAAATCGCAACTGGTGATGGCCAAAGCACAAGTCCAGAAATGCTGCTAGAACGCACATAACAATGATCAGCATTTTTGGTTTGTTGATTACATTGTCACAATAGCAACGATGTCAGCAGCACAAGTTGATACAAATAATAAATAACTGCCCACAAAAAGAGAAGCCCCGATTTTATGAACCAATGTCATTGTGATCCTTTGAACTGATGCAAGCAGATAGTGAACAAGTAGCAGTACCAAGTCTGATGTCACGCTGACAACACGGGGGCTAGATTGTGATGTAACTGTGACAGCTCCACATGCATAAAAGTAATGAAACTTCATAGCTTGGGCTTTTTTTGTGTTTTGTTTTGAAAGCAATAATGGTGCTTCAGTAAATTCTACGTGAAACATTTCAACTTATTGCCTCAAAAAAAAATTTCAGATTGAAATTGCGACTTTTGTTTTTTCAGTTTTTAAAACGGGGACACCACTGAAAAGTCCAGCATTTGTTGGCCATTCTGAGATGACCTCAAGAATGTGGTGGTGACCACCTTGAGTTGTTGCAAGTCCTTCTGGTAAAGTAGATTAAAACAACAAAGATGTATTTTTAATGTTTTAATTGTTCTGACATATGGTAATTTTTGATTGCAGTTACTTAAGTGTTTTATTTCAGTAAGTACACTATTTATAGTGAAAGAGTGGAAGAGATTGAGAATCCCGGACGGTCTGTTGCCTCCCTGGTGCCAAGGTCCGCAATATCTCGGATTGAGTTCTCGGTATTCTCAAGAGGGGGGGTGAACAGCCGGATGCCGTGGTCCACGTAGAGACCAATGACGTTGGTAGGAAGAGTGAGGAGGTCCTGAAAGGAGAGTTTAGGGAGTTAGGCGCCAAGTTAAAGGACAGGACCTCCAGGATAGCAATCTCAGGATTGCTACCAGTGCCACGTGCAGGCAGGTTTAGAAATAGTAAGACAGCGCAGATTAACACGTGGCTGAAGACATGGTGCAGGAGGGAGAGCTTCAGATTTATAGATAGTTGGGCAGTTTTCTAGGGAAGGTGGGACCTGTTCCGGCGGGACGGTCTACATCTGAACTGGAGGGGGACAAATACTCTTGCAGGTAGATTTGCTAGAGAGGCTCCGGTGGATTTAAACTAGATACAAGGGGGGAGGGGAACCAGAGTGTAGGAACAAATGTAGGGGAGAAGGAAGAAAAAGAAAATAGTAAAGTTGTTTGTACTGTTAGTGATAAACAGGGAGTAAGAGGTGGAAAATTTCTTAAATGCATTTATTTTAATGCTAGGAGCATTATAAGAAAGGTGGATGAGCTTAAAGCATGGATTGATACCTGGATGTATGACGTGGTAGCTATCAGAGAAACATGGTTACAGGAGGGGTGTGATTGGCATCTAAACATTCCTGGATTTAATTGCTTCAGGTGTGATAGAATCGGAGGGACAAGAGGGGGAGGTGTTGCATTGCTTGTCAGAGAAAATATTACAGCGGTGCTCTGGCAGGATAGATTAGAGGGCTCGTCTAGGGAAGCTATTTGGGTGGAATTGAGGAATGGGAAAGGTGTAGTAACTCTTATGGGGGTGTATTATAGACCACCAAATGGGGAGCGAGAATTGGAGGAGCAAATTTGTAAGGAGCTAGCAGATATTTGTAGTAAGCACAAGGTTGTGATTGTGGGAGATTTTAATTTTCCACACATAGACTGGGAAGCCCATACTGTAAAAGGGCTGGATGGTTTGGAGTTTGTAAAATGTGTGCAGGATAGTTTTTTGCAGCAATACATAGAGGTACCAACTAGAGAAGGGGCAGTGTTGGATCTCCTGTTACGGAATGAGATAGGTCAGGTGACGGAGGTTTGTGTTGGGGAGCACTTCGAGTCCAGTGATCACAATGCTATTAGTTTCAATATAATTATGGAGAAGGATAGGTCTGGACCCAGGGTTGAGATTTTTGATTGGAGAAAGGCTAACTTTGAGGAGATGCGAAAGAATTTAGAAGGAGTGGATTGGGACAATTTGTTTTATGGGAAGAATGTAATAGAGAAATGGAGGTCATTTAAAGGTGAAATTTTGAGAGTACAGAATCTTTATGTTCCTGTTAGGATAAAAGAAAAGGTTAAAAGATTGAGAGAGCCATGGTTTTCAAGGAATATTGGAAACTTGGTTCGGAAAAAGACAGATATCCACAATAAATATAGGCAGCATGGAGAATATGAGGTGCTTGAGGAATATAAAGAATGCAAAAAGAATCTTAAGGAAGAAATTAGAAAAGCTAAGAGAAGATATGAGGTTGCTTTGGCAAGTAAGGTGAAAATAAATCCCAAGGGTTTCTACCGTTATATTAATAGCAAAAAGATAGTGAGGGATAAAAGTGGTCCCTTAGAGAATCAGAGTGGATGGCTATATGTGGAGCCAAAAGAGATGGGGGAGATTCTGAACAACTTCTTTTCTTCGGTATTCGCTAAGGAGAAGGATATTGAATTGGGTAAGATAAGAGAAACAGGTAGGGAAGTTATGGAAACTATGATGATTAAAGAAGAGGAAGTACTGGAGCTTTTAAGGAATATAAAAATGGATAAGTCTCTGGGTCCTGACAGGATATTCCCCAGGACCTTGAGGGAAGTTAGTGTGGAAATAGCAGGGGCTCTTGCAGAATTATTTCAAATGTCATTAGAAATGGGCATGGTGCCAGAGGATTGGCGTATTGCTCATGTTGTTCCATTGTTTAAAAAGGGTTCGAAGAGTAAACCTAGCAATTATCGGCCTGTGAGTTTGACGTCAGTGGTGGATAAATTGATGGGAAGTATTCTTAGGGGTGGTATCTATAATTATCTGGATAGACAGAGTTTGATTAGGAACAGTCAACATGGATTTGTGCGTGGAAGGTCATGTTTGACAAACCTTATTGAATTTTTTGAACAGGTTACTAGGAAAGTTGACGAGGGTAAAGCGGTGGATGTTGTTTATAGGGACTTCAGTAAGACCTTTGACAAGGTGCCACACAGAAGGTTGGTTAACAAGGTTCAATCGTTAGGTATTAATATTGAAGTAGTAAAATGGATTCATCAGTGGCTGGATGGGAGACGCCAAAGAGTGGTGGTGGATAACTGTTTGTCAGATTAGAGGTCGGTGACTAGTGGTGTGCCTCAGGGATCTGTACTGGGTCCAGTGTTACTTGTCATATTCATTAATGATCTGGATGATGGGGTGGCAAATTGGATGAGTAATTATACAGATGATACTGAGATAGGTGGCGTTGTGGATATTGAAGTAGGTTTTCAAAGTCTGCAGAGAGATTTAGGCCGGTTAGAAGAGTGGGCTGAAAGATGGCAGATGGAGTTTAATGCTGATAAGTGTGAGGTGTTACATTTTGGTAGGACAAATCAAAATAGGACATACATGGTAAGTGGTAGGGCATTGAAGAGTGCAGTAGAACAGAGGGATCTAGGAATAATGGTGCATAGTTCCCTGAAGGTGGAATCTCATGTGGATAGGGTGGTGAAGAAAGCTTTTGGTATGCTGGCCTTTATAAATCAGAGCATTGAGTACAGGAGTTGGGATGTAATGTTGAAATTGTACAAGGCATTGGTGAGGCCAAACTTGGAGTATTGTGTACAGTTTTGGTCACTGAATTATAGGAAAGATGTCAACAAAATAGAGAGTACAGAGAAGATTTACTAGAATGTTACCTGGGTTTCATCACCTAAGTTACAGAGAAAGGTTGAACAAGTTGGGTCTTTATTCTTTGGAACGTAGAAGGTTGAAAGGGGACTTGATAGAGATATTTAAAATTATGAGGGGGATAGATAGAGTGGACGTGGATAGGCTTTTTCCACTGAGAGTGGGGGAGATTCAAACAAGAGGACATGAGTTGAGAGTTAAAGGGCAAAAGTTTAGAGGTAACATGAGGGGGAACTTCTTTACTCAGAGAGAGGTAGCTGTGTGGAACGAGCTTCCAGCAGAAGTGGTTGAGGCAGGTTCGACGTTGTCGTTTAAAGTTAAATTGGACAACTATATGGACAGGAAAGGAATGGAGGGTAATGGGCTGAGTGCAGGTCGGTTGGACTAGGTGAGAGTAAGAGTTCGGCACGGGCTAGAAGGGCCGAGATGGCCTGTTTCCGTGTTGTAATTGTTATATGGTTATATTATATTGTAGCTGTTTAGGGAAAGGGAAGAACACAACTAAATTTGAATCTACTAAAATTGTGCAAATTTAGCTCAATGCTGATTCAGTTTCATCTTTTAGTCTTTAAATTCAAATGAAGAAAGATTCCTGACAATCTTGTTGCCACCTTGGTGCAAAGGCAATACAATTTTGATGTAAATGTGTAAAACAAAATGGGATCTAGTTTGCAGATGGCCATTTCAAAAATGGGCTTTATGTACTAGACAGTATATCTGAGTAGAAGGTCATGCAGTGGTTTGCCAGAAAAATGTACAGTGCCTTGAAATAGTATTCAGCCCCCAACCCTCTGTTCACATAAATGAATATTACAACCAGGGATTTTGATCAATTTAATTGAGAATTTTTATTTGTGAATGACATGCTCCTTTTATTACAGTAGAGCCCCCTAAAAAACAGGGAAAATAGTAAAGTATGAAAAACTAAAAATTCAAAGTATTCATCCCCCTTTATTCAGTACTTCATTGAACCACCTCTTACAGCTATTACAACCAGTAGTCTTTCTTGGATATGCCTCTACTAGATTTGCACAACATGATACGGAGCAAGTTTTGCCATTCCTCCTTGCAAAATTGCTCAAGCTGTGCCAGGTTAGTTGGGGAACAGTGGTGGACAGCAATCTTGAGGTCTTGCCGGAGATGGTCGATCAGGTCAGGACTCTGACTGGGCCATTTAAGGAAATCAATTTTCTTCATTTGAAGTTACTCCATGGTTGCTCTGGCAGTGTGTTTTGGGTCATTGCCCTGCTGAAAATGGACTTCCTCCCCAGTTTAAGCTTTCTGGCAGAGGTTGGCCAGTTTTTAATCCTTATCTCTGTATTTAGCTGCATTCATCTTCCCATCAATCCTGAGCAAACTTCCAGTCCCTCTGCTGAAAAACATCCCCATAGTATGATGTTACTTCCACCATACTTTACAATAGAGATAGTGTTACCTGGCTAATGTGCAGTATTAGATTAATGCCACACATATGGCTTAGTGTTGAGGTCAAAAAAAGTTCTACTTTAGTCTCATCTAACCACAAGACCTTCTTCCACATCTTTACAGTATCTTTGAAGTGATGCTTTGCTAAGTCTTTATGGTCAAGGATATGCTTTTCTTTCAGCACAAATAAAATGTTGGGTCTACCCTTAATATCAGCAAAATTAAAGTTTTTAAATAACGTATCCACATTGTACAACATTCGAGCAAAAATAAAGGGCCACAGGATAACTCTAGGAAACGTGGACCAGTCCTCTCAGTGAAGACAGATATTGCTGATGAAATTCATCAACTTCAGGATACTAGCACAGATTCTGGTCATTTGAGAAAAAGAGGGCTTGAAGGTCAAGGCCTTAAACACAGCACAGAACTCATGATTTCCAGTAAATGGTAAATCATAAAATGAAATTAGCTTTATTTGACACACTGTGAAATGCTTCTGAGGCTTCAACTGTCAGCAATAGGCACCTGAATGAGGGAGAAATACCACCTACACTGTCTCTGCGTAGTCCAAAGGATAGCACAACAGGCTCCTAGGTAGGCAAGAAATGGAGGGATATGGATATGTCCAGGCAGAAGGGATTAGTTTAGTTAGGCATTTGATTACTAGTTTAATAAGTTTGGCACAATATTGTGGAGAAGTTCCTGTGCTGTACCGTTCTATATTCTCAAGCAAACGAACATTAGTGCCCTGTCACAGGTTTACAATCCCAGATTTGAGACTAGAATTACATTTATTCTATTGCTTTGGAAAGGCCACGGCCACATTCTTTGTATGCCCAAAACCCTACTCCCAAAACAGGTACACTTTCCCAAGAACCCTAAAAGGAAGAAGCTAACTGATGGACAGTGGGAAAGATTTAAAGATGTCGTCAAAACTTCCCTGATAAAATAAATTCAACATCCCACTAGGTCCTGTGAACTCCTGGCCAATGATTTCTCAAAGCTCAGGAGCACTTGGGAGAGCACCAAGAATCTTAAGTCCATGGGTCAGAAACCTACAGAAGCTCTTTAGTCTATACAGCTTGATTATTGAACATTAATTGTGCCAATATTAATCTGGCTACTGGACCCAAGTCCATTGTGATCTGACATCCCAATTAGGTTTAGATCATATCAACAATCAAGTCCTCAGGTAGACTGGGCTATGCTGGCACGAAGGCTCAGTACTTTATTCAAGAGCCAGTTTACAATTAGGTCAATTGAGACCAAGACTTAACAGAACTGAAGTCAGGTTTCAGGGTAGCACAGTAATGCTATTACAGCACCAGCCACCTGGGTTCAATTCTGTCACTCTTTGTAAGGAGTCTGTACATTCTTCCTGTGCCCATGTGGGTCTTCCCCGTGTGCTCCAGTTTCCTCCCACATCCTAAAGATGTACGAGTTAATCTCACTTTTTTAGATACTTACAGGTTAGAAACTTTTTAATTACTGTTTCTCCTAATTTTCCACGCTTAGATCCAACGGATATTTTGGAAAAAAATTTAGATGTAAACCTCTCTCAGAAAAGTGTTGTAGCAATTATTTATAATATAATTATGAATTTATGTCCTGATGTATCTAATAAAATTAAAACTGATTGGGAAAGAGAACTTAAGATTATTATACTGATTGAAAAATGGGAAAAAAATTCTTCAATTAGTTAATTCATCTTCTATATGTGCTAAACATGCATTGATACAGTTTAAAGTAGTGCAGAGGGCTCATATGTCCAAAGATAAACTATCTCGTTATTACTCTTATATAAATCCTATATGTGACAGATGTCATTCCAAGATAGCTTCTTTGACTCACATGTTTTGGTCATGTCCTTTGTTGGAAAAATATTGGAAAAATATTTTTGATATTATTTCAATGGTTTTGAATATAGACTTACAACCTCACCCAATTACTGCTATTTTTGGGTTACCAATGATAGAATCAAATCATTTAACCTCTTCAGCTCGTCGGATGAGTGCATTTCTTACTTTAATGGCTAGAAGATCCATTTTGCTGAATTGGAAAGAGATTAACCCTCCCACTGTATTTCACTGGTTTTCACAAACTATGTTGTGTTTAAATTTGGAAAAAAATTAGAAGTGTGGTTTATGACCCTTCATTAAATTTGAAAAAACTTGGAGGCCATTTATTCAGCATTTTCATATGATGTAATTTGACCATTTCCAAACTTATTTTACTTCTCTGCAGTGTTGATTGAGAGGAACAGAGTCGTCGACACTAAGGTTTTCTTTTCTCCCATTTCTTACGATGTTAAAACAGCCCAGGTCTTTTTTTCAGTTTAGTTGATTAATTCTGTTTAGATTAGTGTTTTTTTTTAGGGTTTTTTTTTTGTTTTTTTTCGTGATTTCTGTCCAGATTTTTTTTTGTTCTGTATTATTCATTGGTATCCTATATGATTGGGAGTTTTGTTAATTAAGTACTATTTGGTTCTATAATTACTCATGTTAAGTATAACAATGTATTCCCAATAACTTTGTACTATTATTATGTTATGTTTATATTTTATGAAACTAATAAAAAGATTGAAAAAGGAAAGAAACCTACAGAAGCCCTTTAGTCTATACAGCTTGATTACTGAACATTAATTGTGCTAATATTAATCTGGCTATTGGACCCAAGCCCATTGTGATCTAACATCCCAGTTAGGTTTAGATCAGATCAACAATCAAGTCCTCAGGTAGACTGGGCTATGCTGGCACGAAAGCACAGTATTTTATTCAACAGCCAGTTTACAATTAGGTCCATTGAGGCAGGACTTAACAGAACTGAAGTCAGGTTTCAGGGTAGCACAGTAATGCTATTACAGCACTAGCCACCTGGGTTCAATTATGTCACTCTTTGTAAGGAGTCTGTACATTCTTCCTGTGCCCATGTGGATTTTCCCCTGTTTGCTACAGTTTCCTCCCACATCCTAAAAATGTATGAGTTAATCGTTTTTTTGTTCGTTTGGCTGTAATTGGGCGGCATGGGCTGGTTGGGCCAGTAAGGCCTATTACTCTAAATAAATAAATAAACAAGAAGTCTTTATGCTCAAGCTGAATTCATATTGGATGCAGTCAGGTTAAGTCAGGTTTTAATTTTGTACCCCAGCTCATTTTCAATTTATAGCAAATATTGCTTTCCTCGCAACCTCTACATTAGTTTGACATTGGGTAAAAATATTTCTGCAAATGTAAAAGGAATTACATCCACATTAGATTACACTTTAGAAAAATTATGGGTTAGATTAGCAGAGGTCAAACTGAATTGAATCAAGGCAGAATGGTGGAAATAATGAGGACATGCAGAGATACAGTGAGTTAATATGTCAGTTGATGCCCTTTTATAACTCGTATCAGTAAGATATGTAACATTAAATTTGCAGGGAAGAGGGGTGGAACTGGAGAGAACACAAGGTAAGGTGAAGGTAAGAAAGATCATATTAAAGATTAAGTATTAGCTTTGTATGTTTCAGTGTGACAAACAGTGAAATGTGTCTTTGTATCATATCAGATCAGTGAGGATTATACTGGGGGCAGTCTGCAAATGTCACCACTATTGATGCTAACACAGCATGCCCAAAATTTACTAATACCAAACTTAACAGTATGTTTCGGAATGTGGGAGGAAACCGGAGTGCCCGGAGAAAATCCACGTGGTCATGGGAAGAACGTACGAACTCCTTGCAGACAGTGGACAAGATGACTATGTTGAAAGCAAAAAGTACTACCTTTTATTTTGGTATTTGGGTGCATATTTCACACATTTTACATTGTTTTGGCAGAGAATCTTCCTCCACCAACCAAAATTAACTCTATAGCTGTCTGACTGTTGCACAAAAGCACTGTATTTTATAGCAGAGAGCTCTTTGAGATCCCTATAAGTTATTCATTTAGTTCATTTCACCTGACCTTTACAAATGTGGCATGTTGCTTCTTATTTACAAACATTCATCTAATAGGTTGCTAAAATGTATTAAGTTTCCTGCTGCTGTCATCACTTACCACCTAATCACTGTAAAATCAGAACAATTCCCCCAGTGTCTGATTAATTTTTTCCCTAATCACCTTCATCTCAGAATTCCACTCCACCCCATTCTATGTGCTGTTCCCTTATCCATTTATTAAATATAATCTCAGATCCAAATCATATCAGAGAATCCCTTCAGCATCTTTAAACAAAAAAAGACCATATACGTGTTCATCAACAAACCCAATACTACAGGCGTTTTTGTGGTCTGGTGAATTGATCTCTGTTTGAAGCCAAACCTGAATTCTTAGACACCTTCCACTGAGACATGGTACCCCCCAAAGAGTATCAGACACCTGTCTCCCACACAGTCATCGATCTCCTTTCCTCAGGAAGAGCATTCCTCCACAGCTTCCAACCTTGCAGTGCCCCAGCTCTGCCGAGTACACCTTTACATTCAGCAGAAGACTCAAAAGCAAAGCCATTTGATCAGACGCACTGTCTCCCTCTTGCCCCACTGAACTTATTCCTTCTCACCTTAATTCTATTTCTCTCCCAGCCCATTCCCTTCCCACTTTCATCATCGACACTCCTTCACTTTGACAGTTTCCTGGTCTCACCCTATCAAAGATACTTCCTTGGTTCTACACTCCATCTTCTCTGCTACTGAAAATTAACTTGCTTTCTTTTCTCCATTCTGATGAAGTCTCAAGACATAATATGTTAACTGTTTCTCTTTCTACATAAGGTGTGATAATCCAGTCGTGACAATCACTCGTACCACGGAATAGGGCATGTGCAATAGCTTTTCCACTTTAAAAGCTTCCCTGCACAGGTTCCTATCATCACCATCGAAACCAACATTCTAACTGTAGTGTAACTGCCAAGTGATTCAGAATAATACATTTACTGCATATACTTTAATAATCAATGGCCAATTTCCATTACAATGACTGTAAATAATAACTACAAAGTCAAGAGGTGGTGCATGATTTAAAAAAAAACCTTCAAAATTCACCTGTCTCAATGAACAGCACACAACTAACACAGATTAGGAAAATGTCTTAAGCCATGATGAAGAGTCCTCGAAAGTGAGTCGATAGCTAATGTTCCCACAACTTATGGACTCACTTTTAAGGACTCCATCTCAGGTTCCTGATATTTATTGCTTATTTATTATTATTTCTTTCTTTTTGTATTTGCAGTTTACTGTATTTCTTTTGCACAATGATTAAACACCCAAGTAGGTGTAGGCTTTTATTGATTCTGTTATGGTTATTATTCTATTATGATTTATTGAGTATGCCCACAAGAAAATGAATCTCAGGGTTGTATATGGTGACATACATGTAACTTAATAAATTTACTTTGAACTTGGGTGAACAATGCCAGACAGTAAGATTGAGGTACACATGTAAAGTTGACATTAACTGGATGAGTAAGTTCATAGAATCAATGTAACCTAGAGCAGAGAGAATGGGTTTTTATGGCCCACTTCATCCATGCCGACCACAATGCTAATCCTATTTGTCCTGTTAGACGTGAATATTTCACACAACTTGAAGTTTAGAAGTACATGGATTAAGTACTTGAGGACCTGTGAAAAAATATGCCAACACAGGTAGCAGAATAAGTGAGGATACAAAGTGGAGGTTTATATTATGCAACACATAATAAAGAACAGGAAAAAAAAATTTTAAAAATAATAAATCAATTACAGAATACGTATATTGAATAGATTAAAAACTTGCAAAAAACAGAAATACTGTATATTAAAAGAAGTAGTGTCCAACGGTTCAATGTCCATTTAGGAATCGGATGGCAGAGGGGAAGAAGCTGTTCCTGAATTGCTGTCTGTGTGCCTTCAGGCTTCTGTATCTCCTGCCTGATGGTAACAGTGAGAAAAGGGCATGCCCTGGGTGCTGGAAGTCCTTACTAATGGATGCTGCCTTTCTGAGACACTGCTCCCTGAAGATGTACTTTTGTTCATAATTTTGCTAGATTGAAGTCATAATTTCGTAAGCGACTTTAAACTAATATGAAAGGACTAAGTAAAACAAAAGACTTACCCTCTGAAATAGCTGAATTCTTCAAGGTACTTAGCTGATGCTGCTCCAATAAACACTGATGGAATGGTGATTTGTTTCAAAATATCAACTGGAAAATAAAAAAAATTATGTGAAATTCAGCACTGAAAGGAAATTTAAATCAAGAAACAGCAAATATTATTGTTTTCTCCTCAGGTCTCCCGACAATACATTTTCGAATTCAGAACAGCAATTGTACACTGGGATCATGGGGAGCAGGACCATATATGCAGGGGTATAAATTAAGTTAGCTAATAAAATTCCAAAACCTGTGCAAGGTTGTGTACCACTCTCCTCTCCAACAATGCCACTGCATTAGATTTTAGTAAGAGATTGAGGAAAAACATTACTTTTTGGTAAGTGATTCTCTCCTCCTGGGAAGTTTAAGCTCAAGAATCGTAAATTGCAGATTTCAACATGACACCAAAACAGTTTGTCAAATCTGTGATTGCCATTCAGTGTTATTTTTAATAATAGTGCTAGAAAATTATGAAAGCTTAGAACATTATTTGATATATATTTTTTTCTCTCGCCCCTGATGGGTGGTGTGTATGTGTATTTTTCCCTCAATCTCAGGTCCTCTACCGGTGGCCTGGGAGCTTGCGCATTCGCCACAGTATCTTTGCTGTCTCTAGTACTGTGCTCTTCTGGCCAAAATCTCAGATGCTGTTCCCGGGATTTGTTGGGGCTACTCTCCCAGTCCAGGTGTCACAGCTCCAAGTGCTCCTATCACCACCGGGATTACTCTGGCTTCAACCACATCCTTTCTAACTGCTCTTTTAAGCCCTGGTATTACTCCGGCTTCTCATATTCTTTCTTCCTGATTTACTGTCATTCGGGATTGCCACACATATTACTATTGCTTTCTTCTGTTCCTTGTCCAGTATTACTATGTCTGGTTGGTCGGTCTGTATTTGGAAGTCCCACAGGATCTGAGCTCTGTCATTCTCCACTATCTTCTCGGGTTCTTCCCCATTTAGTCTACTTCCGGGGTGCCTAGGGACAACTTAAGTAGCAGCAGTACTCTCAATGGATCGATTAAATATTCTCATTTCAGCCTGACACAGCTTAAAAAGCCCAACTGCTTCCAAGGTCAGTACAGTCAACAAAGATGTCATAATGCATTTAAATAAATTACCGCTGCTTAAAACTGATGACAGCAACACTGATTGTGGATGAAAGCGTCCGTGAGGATTTCACGGAGGAAACGTGGCTGTAGATCATGGATACAAGTGTGTTTACGGAAACGGGGTTTTAAAACTCCCAATACCAACTATCTCGCTGGCAAACGTGCAGTCTCTGGTGAATAAAATTGATGATCTCAGAGTTAGGGTGCTAAATCAGGGGCATTAGGACCACGTGAGTCCTTTGTTTCACAGAATCCTGGTTAACCCATTCCATACCAGATGCAGCGATTCAGATCGATAGGTTTACGCTGTCAGCATAGATCGATAGTCTCTTAAAAGCAGAGGTGGAGAAGTATGACTCAAATCAACTCTTCTGGTGCACAAGTATATCAGAGCAGTCCCAATTATGCTCACCAGGCCTGAAGTATCTAGCAGTTAAGTGCCGTCCTTTTTACCAACCACAGGAGTTCCCCAGGGTCATTTGGTAACAGTATACATTCCACCTCAGGCCAACGTCAATCAGGCTTTAGATGATCTGACCAATGCGATCAACATGCATGAAACAGCGCATCCTAACACCTTCACCATTGTTTTGGGAGATTTTAACCAGGCCAGTCTGAAAAGAATCACTAAGCAATTACCACCAACAGATCACTTGCAATACTAAAGGAAACAAGACACTGGACCATTGCTACACCACCATCAAGAATGCCTATCGTGCTATTCCACGCCCCCATTTTGGGAAGTCTGATCACCTGGCTGTACTTCTACTCCCTGAGTATAGGCAGCGACTGAAGACTGCAGCACTAGGAGTGAGGACCAAGAAGGTATGGACAAGGGAAGCACAGGAGCACCTACAGGACTGCTTTGAATTGGTGGACTGGACTGTATTCAGGGATTCATCTTCGAACCTGGATGAGTATGCTTCAGTTGTTACCGACTTCATTAAAACCTGTGGGGATGAATCAGAAGATACACCTGCTGAAGGCTAGATCTGTGGTATTCAAGTCTGGCGACCCAGGCCTGTACCAGAAAACCAGGTGTGAGTTGCAGCGGGCTATTTCAAGGGTGAAGAGACAATTTCGAATGAGGTTGGAGGTGACATCAGATGTACGACAACTCTGGCAGGGTTTGCAAGACGTTAGTTCCTACTGAGCGAATCTCAAATAGCATGAATGGCAGCAATGCTTCACTACCAGATGAACTCAGCGCCTTCTATCTACGCCGCTTTAAAAGGGAGAATATAACTACAACTGTGAAGCTCCCTGCTGCACCTGTTGACCCTGTGATCTCTGTCTCAGAGGCCGATTGTTAGGCTGTCTCTAAAGAGAGTGAACCCTCGCAAGGCAGAAGGTCCCGATGGAGTACTGGTAAGGTTCTGAAAACCTGTGCCAACCAACTGGCGAAAGTATTCAAGGACATTTTCAACCTCACTGCTACAGGTGGAAGTTCTCACTTGCTTCAAAAAGGCAACAATCTGTGTAGATTGGTGATAATATTTCCACCTCGCTGACGATCAACACTGGTGCACCTCAGGGGTGTGTGCTTAGCCCATTGCTCTACTCTCTATATACCCATGACTGTGTGGCCACGCATTACTCAAGTACCATCTATAAATTTGCTGATGATACAACCATTGTTGTTAGAACCTTAGGTAGTGAAGACAGGGCGTACAGGAGTGAGATATGCCAACTAGTGGAGGGGTGTCACTGGAACAAACTGGCAGTCCATGTCAGTAAGACAAAAGAGCTGTTTGTGGACTTCCAGAGGGGTAAGACGAAGGAACACATACCAATCCTCCTAAAGGGATCAGAAATGGAAAGCGTGGGCAGTTTCAAGCTCCTGGGTGTCAGGATCTCTGAGGACCTAACCTGGTCCCAGCATATCGATGCATTATAAAGAAGGTAAGACCGCTGCTATACTTCATTAGGAAGTTGAAGAGATTTGGTATGTCAACAAAAACACTCAAAAACTTCTATAGATGTACCATGGAAAGCATTCTGACAGGCTACATCACTGTCTGGTATGGAGGGGCTACTGCACAGGACCGAAAGAAGCTGCAGAGGGTCTTAAGTTTAGCTGGCTCCATCTTGGGTACTAGCCTACAAAGTACCCAGGACATCTTCAAGGAACGGCGTCTCAGAAAGGCAGCGTCCATTATTAAGGATCTCCAGCACCCAGGGCATGCCCTTTTCTCACTGTTATCATCAGGTAGGAAATACAGAAGCCTGAAGGTACACACTCAGTGATTCAGGAACAGCTTCTTCCCCTCTGCCATCCGATTCCTAAATGGACACTGAATCCTTGGACACTACCTCACTTTTTTAATATATATTATTTCAGTTTTTTGCATGATTTTTAATCTATTCAATATACATATACTGTAATTGATCTTTTTTTCCGTTCTGTAATATGTATTACATTGAACTGCTGTTGCTAAGTTAACAAATCTCACGTCATATACCGGTGATAATAAACCTGATTCTGATTGTCCAATCCACACACAGCGCAGATGTTCCTGTACACAATTCCTGCCGTTCAGTGTATGCTGTCCGTACTGGTATCTTGCACCCTGCCACTACATGCTGGATGGTTTCAGTGTATTCCTTGCACGGTCTGCATCTTGGGTCTTGTCTGGTGTGACTGACCCCTGCATCTATTGCTCTTGTGCTTAGTGCCGGTTCTTGTGCAGCCACGAGCAGCGCCTCTGTGCTGTCCCTCAGCCCTGCCACTTCCAGCCATTGGTAGTAGGACCTTCTTTCATCAGCCAGCTCTGATATCTGGCGATGGTACATCCCGTGCAGTGGCTTGTGTCTCACACACACACACACACACCCCTTTCAAAACAGGTTTTAGTTGTAAAGCTGTCTATCTTTACACCAAATCATGGGAAAGCCAAGTATACCTGGCATCCGCAAACTTACTAACCACATCTCCCACATTCCTATCCACGAAATATCACAGACAGTAAAGACCCAGCATCAATAGCTACAAGACACCACTAGTCAAGGATTACCAATTAGAAAAATGCCCCCTTCCACCACTATTCTCTGCCTCCCATTACCAAGTCAATTTTAGTCGGAGTCACGCAGCATTGTACCTTTTGATCCAATTAGCCAGTTTGCCTTGGATCGCAGATGCCTTAACTTTCTGGACAAGCCTACCAGGTGGGACCTTGTCAAACTAGTTCATGCAGAAAACATCTACTGCACTACCTTCATCAATCTCCATTACCTCAAGAAAATTCAATAAAATTAGTGAGAGGATGTCAGATTAGCTTCGTCTGTCACATATACATTGAAATATTGTACCATGGGAGGGGAGGAGGTGAGGGAGCAAACTGCACAAGATCAAAAGAAAGTTGTAAAATTAGTCAGCTCCATCACTGGTACCAGCCTCTATAGTATCCAAGACATCAAGGAGTAGTGCCTCAGGAAAGCGGCGTCCATTATTAAGGACCCCCATCATTCAGGACATGCCCCCTCCTCATTGTTATCAACAGGAAGGAAGTACCGAAGCCTGAAGGTACATACTCAGCAATTCAGGAACAGCTTTTTCCCCTCTGCTTTCTGATTTCTAAATGGACATTGAAACCTATGAGCACTACTGCATTTCTATTTCCAACTGTGATAAGACTGCTGAACGGATCCTGACCCCGATCTGGGCCGTACCCTCCAGATATCTGGACCTGCGCCTCGGTTTTTTGCACTACCTTACTTTCCCTTTTATATTTTCTATTTATGATTTATAATTTAAATTTTTAATATTTACTATCGATTTGTACTCCAGGGAGCACGAAGCGCAGAATCAAATATCGCTGTGATGATTGTACGTTCTAGTACCAATGTTTGGCGACAATAAAGTATAAAGTATTTCTGTTTTTGCATTACTATCCTTAATTTAACTATCTAATATACATGTACTTACTACAATTTTTTTCTATATTTATCATGTATCGTATTGTACTGCTGCTGCTAAGTTAACAAATTTCACAACATATGCCAGTGATATTAAACCTGATTCTGAATCCTAATAGTTCATGTCTTAATGCTGCAACTCTCAATTTTTTCCAATAATTTCCCACTTCAGAGACAAGGCTCACCTCACTGGCCAGTGGTTACCTAGTTTATACCTGCTGTCCTCCTTAAATAAAGGAAGAACATTACCTATTCATTGCAATCAACCAGTCAGATATAGAGAAAGCACTTTTGGAACAACAAATATAATCTTAAATTCTATTTGAAACAGAAGTGTGATTACTACAGCTGCCACAACAATTGTGCCACAATTGCAGCTTGCAATTTTCTGCATGTGGTTGCACATTACGTGGGCAAGTTATCTATTTTAAATTATGTAGTTATAATGGGATTGAAGAATAAATCCCAGATCCTATTGGCGCTTATTTGTTTTTTTTTCATTTCATGTCCCTGAGTTATATCTGTGGAGCTGAAAAAATGTGACCAGTAAATGGTCAGGTGGATTAGGTTTGTGCAAGTCAATCAGACTATATGAAACTATATTTCATTCGAGCAATGCACTCAGGATTGTTCTGTTCCTCTGCTTATTTATCAGCATGCAAGGTAGAGAGTACTTCATCACTACAGTCACGGCATCTGACGTTGGACAAGTTTCACTTTTTGTCTGCTTGTGAAGAACTTTTATTTTACAAACTTAAGAAATCAATAAGTACGTGGAGTTGCCAAGTTTATTGCTTTGACTAGATGCACGGCTAATAGGTGAGTGTGAAGTGTTTAGTAACAATACTCGTATGTGGGGGATAGACTTGATAAACTTTCCATTTGAGTCAGGTCTATGTTCTGAATAAACCAGTGGCTCTGGGGGATTTTTAAGACACAACAGACGTCCTCTAATGTGCACAAGATAATGTGCACCTTGTATAGTGAAAGCAAAATCCTTTTTACTCAATCCATTTGCTTCCTGTTTGACTATCATATTTTGCTGTCCAGCTGCAACATTTAACAAAAACAATAGAAATTAGAAGTATGATCTCATTACAGGAAAGATTCCTGGAAACGTATGTTAGCTATGAACTTGTGGTCAGCGGTGGGCCAATAGCCTTGCCATTGAACACAGAACAAAGAATGAACTTAACCAATGTGAACATCTAACAGGAACTTGGGGTTGAAAGCTGCCTCAATCCTTCATGGTAAATGCCCATGCATTGCCTTGGCCATTTATAACACATGAATTGAGTGTGAGAGTTAGACCAAATCCTAACCATGATGTAAGAAAATTGTCAAACACCCATGATTTTTGGCATTATAAACATTGAGAAATATATTCAAGAGCTGTAAAATATTTATCTTAAATTAAAAATCATAAATGTTTTGTTGTCTTCTACACACTGGCTGAATGAACACCTAAGCTGGGCAGTCTTTCATTGATTCTGTTACAGTTATTATTCTATAGATTCATTGAGTATGCCCAGGGTTGTGTATGGTGACATACATATACTTTGATAATAAATTTACTTCCAAACTTTTTTTGAAAAACATTTTGAAACATTCAAATTTAAAAACTCACTTTAGCTGTTGTATGCATTTCATAGTCATAGAGCACAGAGCAGAAACATGGAAGGGATATGTCAACACTTCCAACAAAATCTGGGCAATCTAATGTGCTTTGAAATGTTATTCCACACTTCTTATTATTGTTTGTCCATCACACCAATGTAAGGGGTTGCTTCTTTTACGTTACTGCGAAGGCTAACAAAATGGCTTCTTTGTTATGTTATTTTAAAAAATGGCTTTTCTGTAATAATAACTGCAATGTAAGGAGTTCTCTCTCTCTGCTTGTTTGGGTTATAGTATTGATAAGAGAGGGAACGAACCAATGAGAGTCCATGTTATTCTTTTTGTGGGTGATATTCTGTCTCATATGGCTGGGAACTGTGTGGTTTGGCGGGCTTTTCGGGAGGAGACCCGAAGAGGACGGACGTGCTGGAAGCGCTCTGGCTGACCACCGTGGTTGGTCCCGAGCGGCGAGTCGAGAGGGTCAGAGGGGATTGCATGATGGAAAGAGGATCCCGTTAATTGAGCTCTAACTGTTGTGCATGAAGTGGTTGAACTCTGTTAAGTCTGGCACCTTTTACTTTCCCTTTTATATTGTATCTCTATTAATTATATAGTTCCAGTAAGATTTATAAAGTGTAATCTGTAAATCGTACATTGTGTGCTGTCTGATATTTTATGTGTGAGTTTGTACCAGGCAGTGTTACACAGCAATGACGCAACCGTGAGACATGGTTTGGCGGGCAAACGGTGTTTCCTCTAGATAAACACGAGCTGATAGACCTGAGCGTTACATTTGTGGGGGCTCATCCGGGATTGAATTCCGTGTAAACTGTATAAATCACCACCTTAAGTAGTGCGGAGATGGACTGGGATAAGATTGTAAGCTGGTGTGAGTTCGAGGATGTACCGGTTAATCATGCGTGCGTGTTAAGTGGGGTGGATTTCCACACTTCGGAAGAAGTGCTGGTGCGTGGGTTGAGTCTGATTAAAGCTACCGGCAAAGTAGAACTGATAGCTTGAAGGTGCGGTAAAGAAGTGGAATCCAGCTGGGTGTTGGTTCGTACAAGTGCTGACATCATGACGTTGGAACTGCCAGTGACGGTCAGCGTCCCGGGGGAGGTGGGGCCATTGAGCCTTCACACCCTCCCGGAGGACGAATGTGAGGAGACACCAGAGGAGGAGTTAGATGAGACACCAGGAAAGATGCCATTAGCCAGTGATGGAGGGTTGAAGGAATTTGCGAGGGAACAAGTTCTCGGGGTAATGAGGGAAGAGGAGCAAGAGGGGTCAGAGTGGGAAGGATTGGTTAGGCCCCGTCCCCCAGCTAGAGGTGAGGACCTCTGAGTTGGCAGCCGCCATGACATTCCTGGTGAGAAGGGCCGAGGGGCCCCGCCCACTGAGAATTTTCTCAGGAACCATGCCCACCCTGGAAGGGGAGGACGATTATGAGACATGGATCGAAAACACGTCCCAGTTGTTAGGGGACTGGCCAGGCTCGGATGAGGAAAAGAGACAGAGATTGGTGGAAAGTTTGCGGGGAGTGGCGGCTGGTGTTGTCCGGGGGCTGAAAGCTGAATAGCCTTCGACTTCCCTGGCAGAGTATCTGGAAGCTTTGGAGGGTGCGTTTGGATTGATGGGAGGTTCCTGGAAGCTCTTAGGAGAGCTTCAAAACATGCGGCAGGGAAGAGGGGAAAAGCTCTCAGAATACATTTTTCGGCTGGAGGTAATGCTTAATGGGTTGTGGCGCCGAGGGGTAGTGAAGGCGGACGAGGTGGTGAAGTTGAGGATGAATCAGATATCTAGGGGTTCCCTGGGGGAGGACCACGTGGCTTTGAGTCTCTGGCAGTCCTATAAAAGGAGCCCCCCTCCATCATTCAGTCAGCTGATTAGAGAGGTACGGGAGGATGAGAGCGCGTTGGGCCGGAAAGAGGATTCTGGCCACCGGGGACAATCCTCAGCGGTACAGGAGGTGGTGGCTGGGTTGACAGCTGAGCGACCCAAGGGGTCCCAGGTGGGTAGGGACCCCTCACATGAGTGGATTGACAGGGAGAGCGCCCTCTTCAGGGGACGGGCCGCCCAGAGGGCTGGGAGTGGCGGGCATCCCGGGAGGAGAGGGGTGGTGGGTACGTGTGCTATAAATGTGGGAAAGAAGAGCATTTCCGGTGGGAATGTGAGCGGCAGGAGGTGTGCTACAGCTGTGGGGAAGAGGGACACTTCTGGAGGGATTGTGAGAGACAAGACGCCCGGCGGAGGGCAAGCCCCCGGGCGACTAAGAAGGGAGAGGTGTCGGGAAACTGAGGAGAGACTCAGTGAGGGAACGGACTGGAGTCTCTGGAGGAACACATTCTCCGAAATCTGCCATGAGACCCCTGCAAGCCCAAGCCCAAGCCCTTATTCCGGACGGATTAGTGGAACCCCGCTCCAGCGTGTCCCTACGGATTGAGGGAATCTTTGCAAGGGCCATCCTTGACACCGGGTCACAGGTGTTTAAATCTATGACAGACCAGATAAGGTGGGAGATAGCAGTCTTTTCCCCAGAGTTGGGGAATCCAAAACTGTCGGGGGGAAGCATAGCTTCAGGGACAGAGTGAAAAGATTAAAAAGGGGCAACTTTTTCTACACAAAGGGTGGTGAGCATACGGAACGAGCTGCCAGAAGTAATGAAGGCGGGTATAATGTAATATCATTTAAGAAGCACTTGGATAGGCACATGCACCTCCTAACATTTTACCTTTCTTCCCCCCGACCCCCCCACCCCTACCGGGCTGGGCCGAATGCAAGAAATTGGAATCAGATGGGCAGGCATAGTCAGCATGGATTGGTTGGGCCAAAGGGCTTGGATCTGTGTTGTATTGCTCTATGACTCTGCGACAGACAATTGAGGTGTGCAAACAAGTCCTAGTAACTCTACTACTCTCAATGATCTGGGACCGACGTACATCACAGAATTGCTTTTGTTTTTAAACACTGCTCAAGCTCTCAGGTCTTCTCCCACCAGTCTCTTAAATTTAAACAATCTCCCTCAAAAGAAATTGACAGGTCAGCTTTTTTTTGAAAAACTAAACAATGGGATTCAATACGTAAAACAAAAGCAAGGTTAAACTATTTATTTTGAGCTGACATTTAAAAGTGTCAAATCAGTTGACACTTTTAAAGTCAGCTCAAAATAAATAATTTAACCTTGCTTTTAACTAACATTTGTTTTTTTTATCTTTATATTTGCATTTGTAAATCAATTTGAACTAAAGCGTTTGTATTTAGTTCAGAGCACTTATTTATAGTGCTCTATAAATAAGTCAAAAAAAAGTATTCTGATTATTTCCCAACTATTCCCAGAAAAATGGTACAAGCACTGTACAAATACAGTATATCATAAATTCCTTTTTCCTTAGATCACTGAAAAAAGATTGCTGCTCATTTCAGTCTTACATTGCTTCATTTGAAAATATCAAGGACATCTAACATTCAGGAAAATAGACCTCAACAGTTGTAAAATGAATATCCGGTGCGACCAGACTTCCTAGATCAATAGAGATTCCAGTTGATCTAATTGTTAGAACACAAGGCCTTCTGTATGGAAGAGAATACTTCATCTGTTTCCTAAAATTTTAGTAGCAGATAACACTAACTCTTCCTTGGGGTTGGGGGAAGGGTCTGTACAAATAATACAGGGAGAGTTTCGGTGCATGATTCATTGCTCACAGCCTCATTCCCTTCTCCCAAATTTGAAACATCTTTCTCAACTGCACAATAAAAGCTTCAGATTGGCACAAACAAGCAACCTTCTAATTGGTGTTAAGAGCTGTATGTTTAATAAAAGTAAAAAATAACTTGCTCACTAAGTACGTTGCACAATCTTTTAATAAAATGAAGAGCTGGTAAACATGAAAATAAAGGTCTCTTGTGCATTGGCAGCAGTAGGGATCTACATTATTTTTTTTCTGATTATTGGAAAATTGAATGGGTTTGAGAGTCCCATGTCCTACAGTGGTGCTAGAAAGTTTGTGAACCCTATAGAATTTTCTCTATTTCTGTATAAGTATGACCTCAAATGTGATCTGATTTTCATGCAAGTCCTAAAACTAGATAAAGAGAACCCAATTAAATAAATAACACAAACACATTATACTGGTTCATTTATTTATTGAGAAAATGATCCAATATTACATGTATTTGTTGGGAAAAGTACGTGAACTTCTGAGGTAATGCCTTCTACAAAAGCTATTTCGAGTCAGGTGCTCTAATCAATGAGATGAGATTGCAGGTGTGGGTTGTAGAGGTGTCCTGCCCTTTTAAAAAGGCACACAAAGTCAATTGCAACACTCACAACACGCTGGAGGAACTCAGCAGCTCGGGCAGCATCCGTGGAAACGATCAGTCAACGTTTCCACGGATGCTGCGTGACCTGCTGAGTTCCTCCAGCGTGTTGTGAATGTTGCTTTGACCCCAGCATCTGCAGAGTATTTTGTGTTTACACAAAGTCAGTTTACTGACAGAGCCTGCTCTTCTCAAGAAAGATCTGTTTATGTGCACCATGTCTCAATGAAAACAACTTTCAGAAGGCCTTAGAAGAAGAATTGTAGAGATGCATTAAGCTGGAAAAGGCTACAAAAGCATTTCTAAAGACCTGAGTGTTCATCAGTCCACAGTAAGAGAAATTGTCTACAAATGGGGGAAACTCAGTACCGTTGCTATTCTCCCCAGGTAGCATCCTGCAATGATCACACCAAGAGCACAACGTGCAATGCTGAAGAAGGTGAAAAAGAAACCAAAGGTAACAGTAAGTGGCCTGAAGAAATTTCTAGAACTTGCTGAAGTCTCTGTTCATCTGTCCACTATAAGAAAAACAAGGAATCAGAATGGTGTTTATGGAAGGAAACCACAAAAGAAACCACTGCTCTCCCAAAAAACAAAAATTGCTGCACGTCTCAAGTTTTCAAAAGACCACCTGGATGATATACAATGCTTCTGGGACAATGTTCTGTGGACAGATGAGGCAAAAGTTGAACTTTTTGGCAGAAATGTACATTGTTATGTTTGAAGGAAAAAGGGCACTGTACAGCAACACCTAAACCTCATCCCAACTTCAAAGTACAATAGAAGGAGCATCATGGTTTGGGCAATCATTGTCCAAACGATTAATTCAACATTGTGTCAAGACATTTTACAGGAGAATGTCAGGGTAGCAGTCTGTCACCTGAAACTTAATAGAATTTGGATAATGCAACAAGAAAATGATCCAAAAGACATGAATAGGTCAACAAAAGAATGGTTTAAAGAGAAGAAGATTCATGTTTTGTAATGGCTGAGTCAAAGTCCTGACCTTAATCCTATAGAAATGTTGTGGAAGGATCTGAAGCAAGCAGTTCATGCGAGGTAGCCCACCAACATCCCAGAGTTGAAGCAGTTTCGTAAGGAGGAATGGCGTAAAGTTCCTCCAAGCCGATGTGCGGGACTGACCAACAGTTACTGGAAATGTTTGTTTGAAGTTATTGCTGTACAAGGGGGGGGGTCACACCAGTTACTGAAAGCAAAGATTCATATACTTTTTCCAACAAATACATGTAATATTGGATCATTTTTCTCAATAAGTATAATGTTTTTTGTGTTATTTATTTAATTAGTTACTCTTTATCTAGTTTTAGTACTTACACAAAGGTCTGATCACACTTTAGGTCATACTTATGCAGAAATAGAGTAAATTCTAGAGGGTTCACAAACTTTCAAGCATCACTGTATGTCTTATGCCCTATATCAAAGAGATATTACAATTGCTAAGAAATACAAATAAAAATATAATTTCCTCTCCTATTTTAGCAAGACAAAAATTTCACTTCCACGTTATACTTTTATGAAATGTATATAAGAAAAATAAATTAATATATTTTTCCTATGAAATAAAGCTTCACAGAAATATTTTTCAAAGTTTGGTATGATACAGGAGAAAATTAAACAATGGAGTTTCCTTGAGGGCATAGCCAGTGGTTCACAGCAAGGTCACTATGTATACTGGGTGGAAAAATCATGCAGGGTAATCCAATCTCAGCAGACTGAGTAGAAATAGTTTGCAGAGAATGTGACAGCATAAACTTCTTATAAACTCGCTTCAGGGGCAAGATGCCGATGCTACAAATTATTAAGTTAGAGGCCATACAACAAAGCAGCAGAATTAGGCCATTTGTCCCACTGAATCTGCCATTCCATCATGGCTGACTTATTATCCTTCTCATCATCATTTTCTTGTCTTCTCACTGTAACATAGAAACATTGAACATAGAAAACCTACAGCACAATACAGGCCCTTCAGACCACAAAGCTATGCCCAACATGTCCTTATCTTAGAAATTACCTAGGGTTACACATAGCCCTATATTCTTCTGAGCTCCATGTACCTGTCCAGCAGTCTCTTAAAGGACCCTATCGTAACCTTTTTATATTATTTATAGGCATCCGTTAGTCGCATGAGACCATGGATTTCTGCCTTGGAAGGTTTCCAGGGCGCAGGCCTGGGCAAGGTTGTATGGAAGACCAGCAGTTGCCCATGCTCCAAGTCTCCCCTCTCCACGCCACAGATGTTGTCCAAGGGAAGGGCACTAGGGCCGATACAGCTTGGCACCGGTGTTGTCGCAGAGCAATGTGCCTTGCTCAAGGACACAACAAGCTGCCTCAGCTGAGGCTCGAACTAGTGATGCCTTAACCACTTGGCCACGCGCCAACACCATAACCTTTTTCGCTCTGACTAATCAGGAATCTATCAACCTCCACTTTAAATATATCAAATGACTTGACTGCCACAGTCACCAGGGGCAAAGAATTCCACAGATTCACCACCCTGTGGCTAAAGAAACTCCTCACTGTTCTAAATGGATATCCCTCGATTCTGAAGCAGTACCCTCTGGTCCGAGACTCCCCCACTATAAGAAACATCCTCTCCACATCCACTTTATCTTGACCATTCAGTATCAACTTCAATGAGATTACCAACCCCACCCCATTCTTCTAAACTCCAGCAAGCACAGGCTCAGAGTCATCAAGCACTCCTCAAACATCGATCTTTTCATTCCCAGAATCATTCTCGTGAACCTCCTCTAGACCCTCTCCAATGCCAGCACATCTTTTCTTAGATAAGGGGCCCAAAACTGCTTGCAATACTCCATGTGCAGATTGACCAATACCTTATGAAGCCTTGATTGTATACTCTAGTCCTCTCAAAATGAATGCGAACATTGTAATTGCCCTCCTCACCACCAACTCAACCTGCAAGTTAACTTTTAGGGAATCCTGCATGAGGACTCCCAAGTCCCTTTGCTCCTCTGATATTTGAATTTTCCCCTCATGTAGAGAATAGTCTACACTTTTATTCCTTCTACCAAAATGCATGGCATTACAGTTCCCTATGCTGTATTTGATCTGCCACTTCTTTGCCTATTCTCTTAATCTGAGTCCTTCTGCAGAATCCTGCATCCTCAACACTATCTGCCCCTCCACCTATCTTCATATTGTCCACAAACTTGGCCACAAAGGCATCAATTCCGTCATCCAAATTGCTGATGTGAAAAAAAGTGGTCCCAACATTGACCACCAGGAAACAATACTCACAGGCAGCCAATAAAATTAGGCCCCATTTATTCCCACTCTGCCTTCTGCCAGTCAGTCAATCTTCTATCCATGCTGGTATCTTTCCTGTAATACTCTGGGTTCTTATTTTATTAAGCAGCCTCATTTGTGGCACCTCTCAAACGCCCTCTGAAATCGACATCCACTGACTCTCCTTTGTCTATCCTGCCCCTAATTTCCTCAAACAATTCCAATAGATTTGTCAGGCTAGATTTCCCCTAAATGAAACCAAGCTAACTTCGGCCTATTTTATCATGTACCCGCAAGCACCCTGAACCCTCATCCTTAATAATGGACTCCAACATCTTCCCAACCATTGAGGTCAGTCTAATGAGCCTATAAACCTTGCTTCTGCCTCCCTCCCTTCTTAAAGAGTGGAGAGACATGTTCAATTTTCTAGTCCTTGGAACCATTCCAGAATCTAGTGATTCTTAAAGAGTCACTACAGTCAGCCCTCCTTATCCGCGAGGGATTGGTTCCAGGACCCCTCGCGGATACCAAAAAACGCGGATGCTCAAGTCCCTTATTCAACCTGTCTCAATGCGGTGGACCTTAGGACCCAGTGGAACCCCGGACCTTATTTAACCAGTCCCAGTGCAGTGGACATTAGGACCCAGCAGCAGAGCTCTGAATCCGCAGTGTTTCTGTTCACGAAAATAATCACGATCGTGATTTAAAATAAAGTGGAAATAATAAAGCGATCGGAAAGAGGTTATACGCCATCGGTCATTGGAAAAGCGTTAGGCTACAGTCGGTCAACAATCGGAACAATTTTAAAGGATAAAGTGAGAAAATCCCTGCCCCGATGAAAGCTACAATTATTACTAAGCAACGCAGTGGTTTAATTATTGGGTTTTGGGGTTTTGGGGTTTTGGGTTTTTGATCCTTCACATCAACCCGACAGGGATGAACAGCGCGCTCAGGAGCACTCTGTCACTGGATCGAACTCGGGAATTTCTGTTCCCGAGCCTGGCACTGAAACATGCGTTTCTTAAGTGTTTTATATGCATAGAAAGGTAAAATATATACTATATATTAAGACAAACGTTAGACTAACTGACGCTAAATAATACCGACGTAGCTGTTCCAACTTACTTAGTAAGAGAACTTCCGGTTTTTTTCCGATCCCGATCCACGATAACCTACGCACATCCGTATACTTTAAATCATCTCTAGATTACTTATAATACCTAATACAATGTGAATGCTATGTAAATAATTGTTATACTGTATTGTTTAGGGAATAATGACAAGAAAAAAGTCTGTACATGTTCGAACAACAAGTGCTGGAAGAGCACTTCCAGGTTTTCTCGATTCGCGGTTGGTTGAATTCACGCATGCGGAACTCGCAGATAAGGAGGGCTGACCGTATTAATACCCCTACAATTTCTTCAGACATCTCCTTCAGAACCCTAGGGTTCAGTCCATCTGGTCCAAGCGATTTATCTACCTTTAGATCTTTTAGCTTCCTAAACACCTTCTCTTCAGTAAAAGCAACTATACTCACTTCTGTCCCCTCACACACTACAATTTCTGGTATCCAGTGTTTACCACAGTTTATCGCCATTTCTTTGTCCAGCCTTACTACCTCTCCAGCGTCCAGCAGTCTGGCATTCATTCTCGTCTCTATTTTACACTTTATATAGCTGAAAAATCTTTTGGCATCATCTTTTATATTATTGGCTAGCTTACCTTCATATTTCATCTTCTCTTTTATGGCTTCTTTGCTGCCTTTTGTGTTTAAAAGCTTTCCAATCCTCTAACTTCCCACTATGTTTTGATATATACCCTCTCTTTTGGTTTAATGCTGTCGCTGACTTCCCTTGTCAGCTACAGTTGCCTCTTCCTCCCTTAAGAACACTCCTTTGTCTTTGGGATGTATCTACCCTGTGCCCAGAAACTCCAGCCTAACAAAAGAAACTCTATTCTGCCATCATCTCTGCTGGTGTCCGCTCCCAATCAACTTTAGCCAACTCCTCTCTTATGCCTCTGTAATTCCCTTTGCTCCACATACTAATATATCTGACTTCAGTTTCCCCCTCTCAAACTGCAGGATGAATCCTATCATATTATGATCACGGCTTCCCAAAGATTCCTTTACATTCAACTCCCCAATCAAATCTGGTTCATTACACAATATCAAATCCCGAATTGCCTTTTCCCTAACAAGCCAAATATGCTTTCAATCTGATTGCTGGAAGCCAAATGACACTTGAATTTATGCTGAGGTTAAAATTTAACCAGGATGCAGTAAAGCATAGCATCCATGCTTGAAGCACAAAATAAAAGGGACACTGAGAAAAGATTTCCTCATTACTCTGGGAAAAACATGTTAAAAACAGCAAAGGCAGTCACCATATCCCCTAATCTCAAGGCTGAGATCTAAAAGCATCCAATTACAATTAGATATTTATTACCAAAATCTGAAAGAAAATTAAATTTAAAAACAAGAGAAGATCTGCAGATGCTGGAAATCTAAGCAATACACACAAAATGCTGGAGGAACTCAGCAAACTAGGCAGCATCTATGGAAAAGAGTATAGTTGACGTTTTGGACTGGGACCCCTCATTAGGACTGGAGAAAAAAAGATGAGGAGTCAAGAGTTAGAAGGTAGGGGGAAGGGAGGAAGAAACACAAGGTGATAGATGAAGCCGGGAGGGATGAAGAGCTGGGAAGTTGATTGGTGAAAGAGATACAGGGCTGGAAAAGGGGGAATCTGATAAGAGAGGACAAAAGGCCATGGGAAAAAAGGGGGAGGAGCACCAGAGAGAGGTGATGGGCAGGTAAGGAGATAAGGTGAGAGGAAAATGGGAATGAAGAATGGTGGGGAGGGAAGTGAAGCAGGTGGGCATTACCAGAAGTTTGAGAAGTCGATGTCCACACCAGCAGGTTGGAGGCTACCCAGACAGAATACAAGGTGTTACCCCTCCAAAGTGAGTGTGGGAGTGTGGCCTCATCGCAACAGCAGAGGAAGCCACGGACTGACATATCAGAACAGGAAGTGGAATTAAAATGGGTGGCCACTGGGAGATCCCATTTTGCCTGGCAGACTTTTTCTGGTAGCTGTTTGGTGAAATGGTCTCCCAATGTATGTCGTGCCTCACTGATATACGGAGGCCACCTCGGGAGCAGTGGATACAGTAGTGTCACCTCACCTGGATGAACTGTTTGGGGCCCTGAATGAAGGCGGTGGTATAGGGGCAGGTGTAGCCCATGTTCCACTTGCAAGGATAAGTGCAAGGAGGATGATCAGTGAGGAGGGACAAATGGCCAAGGGAGTCTTGCAGGGAGCAAACCTGGCGGAAAGCAGAAAGTGGGGCGGTGGGGGGAGGTGGGTGGGTGGGAAAGATATGCTTGGTGGTGGGATCCCATTGGAGATGGCATAAGTTACTGAGAGTTATGTGCGGGACGCAGAGGCTGGTGGGTGGTAAGTGAGTACAAAAGGAACCCTATCCCTGGTGGGATATCACAAGGATGAGGTGAGGGAAGACGTGTGCGAAATGGAAGAGATGCAGTTGAGGGTAGCGTTGACGATGGAGTAAGGGAGATGTGGCGAAGACAATGGAATTGAAAGAAGGGGATAGCATTTTTACAAGTAACAGGGTGGGAAGAGGTATAGTCCAGATAGTTGTGAGAGTAAGTAGGTTTATAATAGACATCAGTAGATAAGCAATCTCCAGAGATAGAGACAGAGAGATCGAGAAAGGGGAGGAAGGTGACGGAAATGGACCAGGTAAATTTGAGGGCAGGGTGGAAGTTGGAGGCAAAGTTTATGAAGTCAACGAATTCCACAAGGGTCCAGGAAGCAGCACCAATGTAATCACTGATGTGGCATAGGAAAAGTTGGGGAGTAACACCAGTTCCATGGAGACTGTTTCACGTAGCTGACAAAAAGGCCGGCATAGCTGGGACCTGTGCAAGTGCCCATTAAATTTAAGTATGTAGATACTGGAAAATAAACAAACAGGTGATGCCTGACTGTTTTGTTTTATATTTGGAATTTAAGAGCAATTTTTCTTCCTTCTCTGAGAATTTTTTCAACCCTTTGTTATACTATAGTCATCCCTGATTTGAATAAACTTGCAATGAGCATGCAATCGCATTCAGTGGAGAGCGATGTGCCACAGGGGTCGTTGCTGGGCCCATAACTGTTCACGATGGCTGAGTGTCGCACACTGATGACACCGAACTGAATGGAAGTGAAAACTGTAGAGAGGATGTAGTGATATAGACAGGTTAAATGAGTGGGCGAGTCTGGCAGATACAGTACAAAGCTGGAAGAGAAAAAAGGTCAGAGTGTTCAATCAGTTTAAGATTTCAACGGGCTTTCATGCAGGGGGAATTGGGAATGCTTGCGCATGAATCACAAAAGGTTGGGCTGCAGGTGTAATAGGAGTGGAGCAGACTTGATGGGCTGAATGTCTTAATTCTGCTCCCATGTCTTATGGTCTCTTAAATTCAGACCCTCCAGCAATGAAAGTTAATGTTTAACAGACCGTAAGACATAGAAGCAGAACTAGGACAGTTGACCCATCAAGTCTGCTCCACCATTCCACCATGCTGATTTATTATACCTCTCAACCCCATTCTCCTGTCTTCTTCCTGTAACCTTTGACACCTCTGCTTTAACTATACCCAATGACTTGACGTGCACAGCCATCCGTGGCAATGAATTTCACAGATTCACCACCCTCTTCTCAACTCTGTTCTAAAGGGATGTCCCTTTATACTGGGACTGTGTCTTTTGGTTCTGGAGCAGGGAGATTATGTTACATAGTCCCAGGCGATTTAATATTTGCTGGAATTCAGGGTACTGGTAAAGCTACACCTGGAGAATTGTGGGCATTTCTATTCTCCTTACTTGAGGTGATTCACTATATTGGGGCGCCTGAGACTATGCTTGTTGGAATTCAAAAGAATGAAAGTAATCTTATTGCAACATTTAAATTATGAAAGGGATAGATATGATAGACGTGGGCAAGATATTTCCACTGCTTGGTAAGACTAGAAAAAAGGATATAGCCTTAGGATTAGGGGGAGTAGATTTAGGACAGATGAGGAGGAACTGTTTCGCCCAGAAAATGAAAATTAAATTCTCCACAGGCTACTTTAATTATATTTCAGACTGTTATATTTGTGCATAACAGTGGAATTAAGGGTTTTGGGGAAAAGGCAGGTAGATGGAGCTGAGTCTGTGGCCAGAGGAGCACTGATATTGAATGGTAGGCCAGGTGGCCAACTCCCATTTCTTATGCAATAAAGGATTTCTTAACAATCAGACAAAAAAAAACATAATTTTCTTAGTGGCCAAAAAAAGATTCAAGAACACAGCTAGATCTTGTTTATTTGCATATAGTATTTTATCATTGTAGACAGCAGCTGAAAGTGCAGTCCCACAGGCCCAGCAACACAAGTTTAATCTCAAATTTCACTGATGTCTATGTGGAATTGCAAGCCCTCCTTATGACTGTATGGATTTTCCCTAGCTGTTCGGGTTTCTTCCCATGTCCCAAAGAAATGCTGATTGTTAGCTTAATTGGCCACTGTAAAATTATTCAGAAGATAGGTGGGAGAAACAACAGGCAATTAAAGGGAAGGTGAGAGAGAACAGGTTATTGGGAACTATGGGAAATGAGACAAATGAGGCTGTTCGGAATACTGGGTTGACATCAAAATCCAAATGGCCTTCAATATCATGAGGAATAATAAGGTTTTATAAGGCACCGGTTAGATTGCACTTGGAATATTATAAGCAGTTTAGGGCCCCTTATCGAAGAAAGGATGTGCTGGCATTGATTATAGCCCAGAGGAAGTTAATGAGACTTACCCTGGGGATGAAAGGGTTAATGTATGGGGAGTGTTTGATGGCCATTGGCCTATACTCACTGGAGTTTAGAAGAATGAGTATTTCATTGAAACCTATTGAATATTGAAAGGCCCAGATAGAGTAGACGTGAAGAGGATGTTTCTTATAGTGGGGCAGTATGGGTCCAGAGGGCACAGCCTCAGAATACAAGGATGTCCCTTTAAAACAGAGATTAGGAGAAACTACTTTAGGCTGAGGACGGTGAATATGTCGAATTCATTCGCACACACGGATGTGGAGGCCAAGTGTTGGGTATATTTAAAGAGGAGGTTGACAGAGTTTTGATTAGTAAGGGCATCAAATATTTTTTTAAAAACAGATAGCAGTCGGAAGTTGGAGAGGTTTCAGAAAGAAGTCAGGAGAATAGGGTTGGATGGGTAATATATCAGTCATGATAGAATGGCTGATGACAGGTCGAATGGCCTGATTCTGCTCCCAGGCCTTATAAGAAATGTAAAATTCAGTTTTAGTAATTATTTTCTTTTATCCCCAACTGACAACAAATATAAACTATAATGAGCATGTGGTACCGAAGGGAGTATATGAACTGCATACATATGAGACTAATAATCAGGCAAATGGAGATTGAAGGTATGGTGGAAAGGAGAGCATTACAAAACCAAGCAGTGAGTAGCAGAGGCATAAGCAAACACATTACAGTATCTTCCCTCTCCTGTAGAGTCAAAATTGAATACAGACATCCAAAGTCAACAGATTAATCACACAGACTCTCAATTCAAAAGGACTAAAGATTACAGGGATAAGCATAACTATAAAATAAGTAAAGCAAAAAGATATTCTCTGTTCTTTTGGGGGCCAAAGGACAACATGTAGGCAATGCAGTTAGTTAAACCGATGTCCTGGAATGTCTCAGAGTGGGGAATTCTGGGAGTGATCTTGCATTCTCAAAAATATTAACTCTTTCCTCACTTCTCTCAGGAGACAGAACAGGACTATACAAATTTAAACAGCACCCTGCATTCCTTTTTATCTGCTATTCCCAGGGTACATCAATGTACAGCCTATTAGATATCACACTAAATACAATTAGAATCAGAATTAGGTTAAATATCACTGGCATGTGTCGTGAAATTTGTTGACTTTATGGCAGAAGAAAAATGCAATATACAATAACAGAGGAAAAAAATTGAATTACAGTAAGTATATTATATATACTAAATTAAATAGTAATTCAAAATTAGAAATTAGTATGAGATGGTGTTCAACAGGAATTCTGCAGATGCTGGAAATTCAAGCAACATACATCAAAGTTGCTGGTGAACGCAGCAGGCCAGGCAGCATCTATAGGAAGAGGCGCAGTCGACGTTTCAGGCCGAGACCCTTCGTCAGGATGGTGTTCATAGGTTCAATGTCCATTCAGAAATCAAATGGCAGAGGGGAAGAAGCTATAACTGAATTGTTGAACGTGTGCCTCCTTCCTGATGGTAACAATAAGAACAAGCCACCACCTGGGTGACGGGGATCCATAATGACGAAGACTGCCTTTTTGAGGCATCGCTCCTTGAAGGTGTCCTGGATACTACCAAGGCTAGTGCTCATGATGGAGCTGGTTCTCTGCAGCTTACTTCAATACTGTGCAGTCGCACCCCGCACCACCCCCCACCCGCCCATACGAAACAGTGATACATCCAGTTAGAAATTTTCAAGTGTTTTTGTTGACATATCAAATCTTCTCATACTCCTCATGAAGTATAGCTCTCAACCATCAGGCTCCTGAACCAGAAGGGTTAACTTCACTTGCCCCATTACTGAACTGTTCAATGAACCCAGGGACTCACATTCACACTCTTCATTCCAGGTTCTCAAAATTTATTGCATATTATTTTTTTCTCTTTTGTATTTGCAGTTTGTTATCTTTTGTATATTGGTCATTTATCCATCCTGTTGGGTGCAGCCTTTTACTGATTCTATCTTGAATTTAGTGTATATGCCCACAAGAATATGTATCTCAAGTTTGTATATGGTGATATACATGTACTCTGATAATGAATTTACTTTGAGCTTTGAGTTAACATGTTGGTTCAATAGCAATTAAGAAGGCAGTGACTGCAAGAGTAGAAGCGATCTGTTCTAATTACAGAAAGCACGCTGAAATACTATACACAGCGATGGTCATTCACAAAGAAGCATATAGTTGTGATAGACTGAGCGTGACAGTTTGCTTCTGGGTTGGCAGGTTTATGCCACGAAGAGAGATGAAGCAGATTGATTCTATCTGCTCAAGTTGAAAAGAACGAGAGGTGATCTCACAGAAATGAATAATTCTTTTTGCCCATAGTTTGACAGGACAAATGAAGGAATGAAGTTTATCTTGCCTGGGCTATCCAGCGATGATTATCATGATCTCAAAGGACTGGCCATTCAACATCACCACAAGCAATAGAAAATTACTTCACCTAGAATTAAATGAATCACTAATTATCTACCCTAGGAGTTCTATGGGTTCAATCACTGAGCATGTTTTAGAGATAGAAAGAATTTTGGAAATTATGGAGATCAATGCATATACAATACGCTTTCTATAGGAAAGTTAGCACTGAAGTTAAATAAAGTATGATCCTAACCAATGGCAAAACAAGTATAATGGGCAAAATAACTTGCCCTTCTTTTGTTTAGAAGAGAGAACAGTACAGTGCAAGACCTTGGGCCACAAAACCATTAGACATAGGAGCAGAATTAGGCCATTTGACCCATCAAGCCTCTCTACTTTCTCAAAACTACCCTGCTCCTCCACCTATCTTCATATTGAATGCAAACTCTACATTAAAGCCATCAATTCCATCATCCAAATCATTGACATATAACATAAAAAGAATTGGTCCCAAAACAGACCACTGTGGAACACCACTAGTCACTGGCAGCCAGTCAGAAAAGGCTATTTTATTCCCACACTCTTTGCCTCCTGCCAATCAGCCACTGCTTTATCCATGCTAGAATCTTTCTTTTAACAACATGGTTTTGTAGCTTGTTAAGCAGCCTTGAGTGACAACTTGTCAAAGGCCTTCTGAAAATTCAAGTACACATCAACCGATTCTCCTTTGTCTATCCTGCTTGTTATTTCTTCAAAGAACTCTAAAAGATTTGTCAGGGAAGATTTTCCCTTGAGGAATCCATGCTGACTATAGCCTATTTTATCATCTGCCTCCAAGTACCCTGAGACCTCATCCTTAAGAATCGACTTCAACATCTTCCCAACCACTGAGGTCAGACTAACTGGTCTATAATTCCCTTTATTATAAATAAAGGAGTGAAATTTGCAATTTTCCATTTCAGAATCTAGTGATTCTGGAAAGATCATTACTAATGCCTCCACGATCTCTTTAGCCACCTCTTTCAGAATTTGGCAGTGTACACCATCTGGTCCACGTGACTTATCTACCTTCAGACCTTTCAGTTTCCTAAGAACCTTCTCTCTAATTATGGTAGTTTCACACACTTCATGACCCCTGACACCTGGAACTTCCACCATACTGCTGGTGTCTTCCAGAGTGAAGGCTGATGCAAAATACTTATTTAGTTCATCCGCTACTTCATTGTCCCCCAATACTACCTCTCCAGCATTGTTTTCCAGCGGTCCTATATCCACTTTCGCATCTCTTCTACACTTTATGAAGCTGAAGAAACTTTTGGTATTCTCTTTAATAATATCAGCTAGCTTACTTTCATAATCCATCTTTACCTTCTTAATTACTTTTTTTAGTTGCCTTCTGTTGGTTTTTAAAAGATTCCCAATCCTCTAATTTCCCACTAATCATTGCTCTATTATATGCCCTCTCTTTGGCTTCTATGTTGGCTTTGACTTCTCTGTTAACCGCGGTTGTATCATCTTTCCTTTAGAATACTTCTTCTTTGGGATGTATATATCCTGTGACTTCGGAATTGTTTCCAGAAATTTGAGGCATTGCTGCTCTGCCATCATCCCTGCCAGTGTCCTTTTCCAATCAATGGCCAACACCTCTCTCATGCCTCTGCAATTCCCTTTACTCCACTGTAATACTGATACACCAGACTTTAGCTTCTCGTTCTCAGATTTCAGGGTGAATTTGATTATATTATGATCACTTGCCTTTAAGGGTTCTTTTACCTTAAGCTCTCTAATCATCTGGTTCATTGCACAACACCTAATCCAGAAAGCTGAGCCTCTAGTGGGCTCAACCACAAGCTGCTCTAAAAAGCCATCTCATAGGCACCCTAGAAACTCCCCTTGCTGGAATGCATCACCAACTGATTTCCCCAGTCTACCTGCATATGGAAATCTCCCAAGACTATCGTAACATTGCCCTTTTGGCATGCATTTTCTATCTCCCATTGTAATTTGTAGGCAAAATCCTTACTATTGTTTGGGGGTCTGTACACAACTCCCAACAGGGTCTTTTTACCTTTGCAGTTCCTTAGCTCTATCCACAATGATTCAATACCTTCCAACCCTATGTCACTTCTTTCTAATGATTTAATTTTTTTTTTACCAATAGAGCAATGCCGCCCCTCTGCCTTCTTGCCTACCTTTTCAATATAATGTGCATCCTTGGATATTAAGCTCCCAGTTATAATTTTTCAGCCATGATTCCATGTGCTGCAAGTTCATCTTCCTTATTCCATATACTGCAATAGAACATATTCAGTCCTATATTCACCTTTTTTGATTTTGTCACACCATTCTCAACCTTTTGATTCCTAACTTTGAGGTCTTACCAACATCTGCCTCCACAACCTCTCCACTAACTGTTCTGGCACTCTGGTTCCCATCCCCCTGCAACTCTAGTTTTAACCTCACCATGCATTAACAAACCTTTCCACTATGTTATTAATCCCCCTCCAGTTCTGGTGCAAACAGTCCCTTCTGTACAGGTCCCACATTTCCTAGAAGAGAGCCCCATGATCCAAAAATCTTATGCCCTCCCTCCTACACCAACTCCTTAGCCATGTATTAAACTGTATAATCTTCCTAGATCCAGCCTCACTAGCACATGGCACGAGTAGCAATCCTGAGATCACAACTCTGGACATCCTGCCCTTCAACTTAGCACCTAACACCCTGAACTCCCTATGCAGAACCTCATCACTTGTCCTACCCATGTCATTGGTACCTACACGGACCATGACCCTGGCTATTCACCCTCCCACTCAAGAATGCTGAAGACTTGATCAGAGATATCCCGGGCCCGCAGAACCTGCAGAACCTCACAGAGGCAGATTCAGTGCCAGAGACCCAACCACTGTGACTTTCCTCTGTTAGATCATCCCACTGCCCCCCCCCACAAACAATATCCGAAGTTGTTGAGGGGGATGGCCACAGGTGTACTCTGCAGTGGCTCCTTATCCCCTTTCCCCTTCCCGACTGTCACCCAGTTTCCTGTGTCCTGCAACTTGGGTGTAACTACCTCTCTATTTATGTCCTATCTATCACCCCCTCAGCCTCCCGAATGATCCAGAGTTCATCCAGTTCCAACTCCAACTCCTTAAGGCAGCTTATTGATGCACTCTCGCAATTGCACTGGTCAGGGATACTGGAAGTCTTCCTGCCTTCCCACATCCAGCAAAAGGAGCATTGTACTACCTCACCTGTCATCTCTGCCTAGCTGAGCAGATATAAAGAAGAGAAGGAAAAAAATATTTGAGCTTTTCTTTCCAAGTGAGGCCTTCCTTTGCTGAAGCCTCGAAGAGCTAAGGCCTTAAGATCACCACTCTATGTCCACTCAGACAACGGTCACTGCGACCTTGATTCTTACCTCTGTATGAACGAGGCAATTTTTTTTGTTGTTGATGCACAAAGTCGACAATGTTGTATCGACATTTTAACCTACTCCAAGATCAATCTAACCCTTCCCTTCCATATAGCCCTTCATTTTACTTTCATCCGTGTACCTATCTAAGAGTTTCCTAACTGTCCTTGGTGTACTTACCTCTATCACCACCCTACAGTGCTTTTCATGCACCCACCACTCTGTGCAAAAAGAAACATGCCTTTGACATCCCCTATACACTCAGGCCCCACTTAACGCTGCGGATGTGTGTTCCTTGGAGGTGGAGTGCTATGTAAACCAGTGCCATATGGGGTCATTATAACATTAAATAAATGGACATGTAAGCCTGATTTTAAAAAAATCAAACTTGAGATATGATTTATTTTATGTATTCACAGTGATTCGTGGAGTAACAGACATGCAGATAGGCCTGACCTGTACATCAGTGGAGCAGCAACACATTGCAGCAGCAGCAGAGGTGGCAATTACATCTCACAGGAGGGATCAACCCATGGGTCCTCCTCTAACTTAGGCTTCTTCAGGTAGGTGTTGCGATGCGACTGCCTTCTCTTAAGTTTCCTTTCATGAAGCAAGAGATCATGTTGAGAACACCTCTATTTGCCTTTTTGCTTCGCTCCCGGTCAGGGTCATTACCAATGAACTGGTCCATGATTTGGGTGATCATGGTGATGTTAGTGCCAAGGAATTCTGTGGTGAGGTTTTTTGCTGGTGTTTCCTCTTCTGCATCCACGTCCTCAGATTCACCCAGGATGCGCTGCTCTGCCAATTCTCGAAGCTCTTCGTTATTAAGGCTCTCACCATGAAAATGCAGTAACTCTTCAACATCGTCATCACTAACATCATCATGTCGTATCACTTGCAGTTTTAGACCCATGTTAATGCTTTTCCTAGACATCTCAGATGTTCTACCCTCACTGGAAGTTGCAGGCAGTTTATCAGTGGAAAAAAATAGAATAAATTGGCAAGGGAGCAAGAACATTTACACACACGGGGGAAGCAGAGCATGAATTAATACGTGATTGACTGCGAGTCGCTCAGAGCATATGTAAAGCGCTCTCATTGGCTGACTGGATGTCTACTGATATGGCCACTGCTCTTGAAAGTTTTAAGTGTTGTTTAGAATGAATTTTTGTCATTTAAAAAAATTTCAATAAAGAATTGAATAACCGGATTATAACGAATCAAAACCATGTGGGGTCTGAGTGTACTTTCCTCCAGTCACCTAATACTGTGCCCTCTTGTATTATCCATTTCCACCCTGGGAAACAGGTGCTGGCTCTTCAATTTATACAAGCCTCTTATCATGTTATACACCTCTATCAAATCATCTCTCATCCTCCTTCACTTTAAAGAGAACGAAATCAATGGCTGAACTTCTACAGCAGAAAATTCACTATTATTTTAATAACAAAATTTCTTATTTCTTTGTTTTAAGTAATATATTGTAGCTTAGATGACCCATGCTTTACACTTTCCTTACTGTTAATATGACTAACCATTTTATTAGCCCCCCCCACCTCCTCCTCCTATTACCTCAGTCACTTTAAAGCACTTTTTATAATGCTGTTTACATTGTAGATACATGCTGGTAAATATGCACATTTTATTGCATATCTGTACTTTAAACACTAACATTATTTTGTATGTAATTCATTATTCTTTTTGCAGCTAATTCTTTATAATTGTTGGATATTGTTTTTCCTTCAGCATTCCTTCAACACTATTCTTAATACATGTAAGTGTGTATGGCAAATACAAGTTGATCCTTGATCCTTGTTTCTTACCTCTGTATGAACAAGGCATTGACGTTTTTGTTGAAGCACAAGTAGGCACAAGATATGCCCAAAAATTCCATCCATCCCACAATCTCTTTGACTGGCTGCCATCAGGCAGGAGGTACCACAATACAAGAACAAGAAATGTTAGGCTGGGTAACAGCTTCTTCCCCCAGGCTGTGAGACTTCTCAACACCCTGCTACCACCCAGCACAGATGATTTATGACAGCAGCAGTCACATTATACTGTTGTAAATTTAACTATATGCCTTGCATGCACTTTATGTCAACTTGTACATCTACAGAATATTTTTACTATCTGTTAATATTATTTTATGGGCTGTATGCACTGTGCTTTGCACCGTGGTCCCAGAGGAACGTTGTTTCGTTTAGTTGTAAACATGTGTATTGTTGAATGAGGATGCAGCGTGGAACAGGCCCTTCTGGCCCAATGAGCCACATCGCTCAGCAACCCACCCACTTAACCCCAGCTAATCCTAGCACAACTTATGCTGACCAATTAACCTACTAACCAGTACATCTTTGGAACGTGGGAGGAAACTGAAGCAATCGGAAGACTCCCACGTATGCATGGGAGGGACGTGCAAACTCATTAAAGACAGCGTGGGAATTGAACACCGAAATCCAACGCCTCAAACGGTAAAAGCACCGCACTAACCACTACGTTACTGTGGTACCTATTGCCCATTATTTGATTTCCTTGTTACCTTGCTTCATTAGGCACCACAGCATGCTAGGTGGATCAATCCTGTTCTTAAGATTCACCTGCATACTGCAGATTGGGGAATGCCCCACCTCCCCCTCGTACCCCATCTGTTAATTATTTTTATACACACATTCTTTCTCTCACTCTCCTTTTTCTCCCTCTGTCCCTCTGAATATACCCCTTGCCCATCCTCTGGGTCCCCCCCCCCCTTTCCCAGACCTCCTGTCCCATGATCCTCTCGTATCCCTTTTGCCAATCACCTGTCCAGCTCTTGGCTCTATCCCTCCCCCTCCTGTCTTCTCCTACCATTTTAGATCTCCCCCTCCCCCTCCAACTTTCAAATCTCTTACTCACTCTTCCTTCAGTTAGTCCTGACGAAGGGTCTCGGCCTGAAACGTCGACTGCACCTCTTCCTAGAGATGCTGCCTGGCCTGCTGCGTTCACCAGCAACTTTGTGTTGCTCAGATATCCTGACTCTTTTTTATATATATTTTCTGTAGTTCTGCAGTCTGCTACTGTCCCAGCAGAGATCATGGATGTGAACTCCTTCCACTGCTCATTTACTTACATTAACAGCTTACTTACCATCATTGGACCCCATACTGATAAGATCATCAGAATCAACATTGTATACAATGGCAGCTTTGTATCCAGCTCGCTGTGCATTCAAAACCTAAGAGGGCAAGAAAAAAATACAGGAAGGTTAATCTGCACATCTGAAGAACATCCTCATCCAATTCTTAGGTTGAGCTAGAAGAAAAATAAACAACCAACAAACACCAATACTTACTTTCTTACCAAGACAGTGAATTCAGCACAGCACAGGAACTGGCAAAAGTTCCCATTGCACATCTGATCCATCAATTTTCCCAGTAACCCTAAACTAAAACACTTCATTCATCCTGTCAGCTCTAAGTCATGACACAGAACATTTGTCAAGACCTGTGAAACTAGAATTTACAATCTTTCCCCATTACTTGTGTGATAAATACTTAACTTTTGGAACATAATAAAACATTGTGTTCAGGATTAAAATATACATTTGAACAACATAAGTTGCTCGAAGGGCATATGTACATCCTCAGTTGAAATATTTGAGCCCCTTTACCCTAAAGAGATGCAATCAAAAGACTGTTAAAACTTCTGTTTCGTGGATAACTTAGACTTTTAGAACTTTTAGCTTTCTTTTTGCTACTGTTTAAAAATAATTGGCCTTGCTTCTTTAAGCAAATGGCTCTCTGTCTGCCATGTGCCTGCTTGATAGAGTGCAGCACATGAAAGCAGTAAAAGCCATCTGAGTAGAATGGGTCAATAATGACAATGGAACCTGCTACGTACCCATGTGGGAGGCTACCCTACACAATCCACAACAGTATTGCACAGCAGACTCAATGGCCAAATGGCCTAATTCTGCTCCTATGTCTCGTGTCTCCTAGTATAATTATTCCTCAACTCCAACCTAAATCATGAACCCAGCCAAAATAAGCAGCTAAACCCATCATTATTGGAACAATTAAAACAAAAATCATCAGATTAGAGGAAGCACGAGGAATTCTGCAGATGCTGGAAATTCAAGCAACACACATCAAAGTTGCTGGTCCTTCCATATCCCTTTTGCCAATCACCTGCCCAGCTCTTGGCTCCATCCCTCCCCCTCCTGTCTTCTCCTATCATTTTGGATCTCCCCCTCCCCCTCCCACTTTCAAATCTCTTACTAGCTCTTCCTTCAGTTAGTCCTGACGAAGGGTCTCGGCCTGAAACGTTGACTGTATCTCTTCCTAGAGATGCTACCTGGCCTGCTGCGTTCACCAGCAACTTTGATGTGAGATTAGAGGAAGATCAATTTTTTGCCAGTAAAATGACTGACATTCACACGTGATCACTACGATATTTATTTCAGTGAACATAATGTTCATTTTAGCAGCATAACAGCAATTGCTCAGCTTTACTCTAGGTCTGAACGTTTGAAATGTGAGACTCTTGACCACATGGCACCCCTGACTGTGATGCCCGATCACATGCATCCTATCACGTATCTGCTTCTATGACCTGCACAACCATTTCTACTTTTACCTTATAAAGGTTAGGTCCCTTGTGTAGTTGAGCATTTGTTTTGTGACCTCAGTAACTGCATCAAGAATCACAAGGCTGCAATGATCAGAGGAAGGGAAGAAAACAAGAAATGGAACTACTTATTTTAGGAACCACCTCCACTGATTTCAAATGCTGAAAGCTGAAAATTCCAGTCTTCCCAAGTGCAAGCTGCCAGTCTTGGGGAACATCACTGAGTCTGAACCTTCCTGCAGAACACCTCACCTCACATATTGAAGGCTTGTCATATAATGTGCCAGCAAAGTGGCACAGTGGTTAGTGTAACACTTTATATCACCACAATTCCCGCCACTCTCTGTAAAAACTATGTACTTTCTCCCTGTTACCTTGTGGATTTCCTCTGGTTCCCTCCCATATTTCAAAGGCATATGGATTAAGAGTTGTGGGCATGCTACGTTGGCACTGGAAGCATGGCAACACTTGTGGGCTGCCCCCAGCACATCCTTGGACCAGTTGGTCATTGACACTGTTGGATTTTGATGTTTTAATCCAAGGTTCTTTCAGAAGTCAGGAAAGAGACTTCACAATTGTTTTATTAAGCATTAATAGAACAAAGAGAAATTGAAATGAACAGGGAGAGACAAAAGAACTAACAACCAAGAACTAAGAGACTAAGATGTTGGTACCTTGCGGTCAGCTATTTTTATACCACGGATGAGAAAATTCCATTCAAATTTGTAGATAAAAGTCAACCAATGGGAAAGCTCATATTCAAATAATGCAGCACCAAGAGAAGCTTCTGGAATTTCCCAGAATTAGACAAATATAACTGCTAGGGGGAACATTGAACAACTGCAAATACATACTGTGACCACTAGGAAGCATAGTAAGCAGTTATTTGTATATAATTATATAAAGTACAAGCAGACAATTAATTGTTAAGCAGCAAAGAAAACAACAATTAAACAGTCTAATCTAAGAATTAAACAGTCAGATCCGACAACAAAAAACAACACACTTCACTATATGTTTTGATATGTGTGTGACAAATTCGGCTAACCTAACTAAATCGAATCTTGAAAGTACTGAATTTTCTATTTTAGGGAAAGAACACCTAAATGTGGGAACCTCTGACTTTCAGAGAGGTTTGTCGACCCTAGTTTATACTTGAGACTTGAAAACTAATGTAAAATTTAAAAAGTAACTGTAGTTATCTTATTTATTTTCAGTCTCACTTTTCTAATATGTATATTTTATGAAATGTGGTTACAGACCAAAAAAAATACCCAAAACATGAACACTGAGGAATGGAATGCAGTGTCCTTTTAAACTACTATCTTAATTGTTGAAATGTACAAGGCCACAATAAATCATCTGTGGAATTCTCTGCCACAGGAAACAGTTGAGGCCAGTTTATTGGCTATATTTAAGAGGGAGTTAGATATGGCTCTTGTGGCTAAAGGGATCAGGGGGTATGGAGAGAAGGCAGGTACAGGGTTCTGAGTTGGATGATCAGCCATGATCATACTGAATGGCGGTGCAGGCTTGAAGGGCCGAATGGCCTACTCCTGCACCTATTTTCTATGTTTCTATTTGCTTTAGATGAAATCATTGCCTTTTACTCTTAGCCCTTTTGTGATTGCATAGGGATAACAATATCCTGCATCGGAAGAAAGGTAATCTGCTCCCAGGTCTCTATCAAAGTAGGCTGCGAGAATGAGAGTGTGGGGCCAAGGATTGGGGAGGCGGCCTATCCTGAGGTTGGAGGCCTGCCTTTGTGCGTCAATGGGAAGGAGAGTGGAAAAGGGGTTTGCTTTGCTGTTCCTGTTTTGTTTTGTTGTTGTTGTTGTTGTGTTGCTGTTGCTTGTGTTATTCTGCATGCTATGCTGGTGCCAGAATGTGTGGCGACACTTGCAAGCTGCCTCCAATACATCCTTAGGTAATATTGGTTGTTAACATAAACAGCACATTTCACTGTATGTTTTGATGTACATGTGATAAATGAACCTGAAGCTGAATTTAGTCAGGAACCATGTAGGGGCGCTGAATACTTTCATCACATTTTTCTATCCTGTGACAAAACAGGATCTCTTTTAACTCTACCATCACCTTTTTTGACTAATAATTAGGTAAAGGAAGGAAAATTCTCAAAAATAGCCAGCCTTTTCCTCCATGTTCCAGAAAATCCAGTCTGTAGTTACAGTGTTATAATCCTGACTGAGAGTCAAAATATAGTGATTAACTCTTGAGATCTAGATGAGAAGACATTAATTAAAACATGAAATAAAAATAAATCATTGAGAATGCAAGTTATATTCCTTGAGGTTTATTAATGAAAATATGCTAGGGTTAGACATAGTTACTTGTGTTTATAGTTATATAAAACCAAATCAAGATAACAAATAAAAACATCTGTAAAACTCAGGTTAGGCAGCATCCGCGAAACAGTTAATGTTTGATGTCAAGTTGGAATATTGGACATATCTGACCTGCTGAATCTATGCAGCATTTTATGCTTTTATTTCAGATTTTCAATATGTGCAGCTTCTTTTTTTTAAACTTTCAAAGCAAAATGAGAGCTGGTTAAAAGGCAGATTCACGCACACATCATAACTTTTAAACCTGTACAATGATTGAAGGTAGCAGGTTTTCTACACAAACTGAAATTACAGACACCCATAAAACTTCATTGGTATCATGATGGTGAATCAAAGCTATTTTCTTTACAGAAAAAGAATCAGAGGTTTCAAAAATAGTTGCTGTAAAGGGTTGATAATACTACACAGCACCAAGTATTCAGACTGCAAGGAAGAGCAAAGGTAAAACAATAAAAAGAGGTCTTAATGATGGAAAACACAATCAACTTTGATGCTTGCTTTCTTTTCAAGTCAATTATTTGATTAGTTGCTAAGTGCCACAATGCTCTTATAAAATGCAACACACACAAAGTGGTGGAACAACTCAAAAGTCAAGCAGCATCTATGGAGAGGAACAAACAAAGTACTGGACTGAGACACTTCCACTGACATCAGTGGCCCCACATTCTGCAAGACTAACCTGGTAGTAGTACATTCCCATTCATTATAATAGATGCATTTAGCCCATATCCCTTGTAATTTTTCTATCCATAGCTCTGACCAAAACACCAAAGTGCTGGAGCAACTCAAGTCAGACAGCATCTATGGAGAGGAATAAACAGTTGAAATTTTAGGCTGAGACCCTTCATCTGAAATGTCGACTGTTTATTCCTCGCCATAGATGCTGCTCAACTTGCTGAAATCCCCCAGCATTTTTAATGTTGTTTTAGATTTCCTGCAGATCCTCTTGTGTCTTATAAAACTATCCTGTGGTGGAAAAGAGAAACTGAGTCATGAAATATTTTCCAACAATTGAAATGTAGAGTTCAAGTAAGGAAAAATTAGAACAATGGCAAACACACATGGCTAAAGTTTCTGATTTCCTGCCTAACAATCAGAAAACTCTCCAATTACCAAATCAACAGTCACGTGAACTATTTCTCCAAGGTTTCCTCTTAAGACCATTTCCTAACCTTAACGTGACTTTTTTGTGAGCCATTTAAAGTGGACAACATAACAATGGGTAATTGGCCCAAACTATCCTGGGTTTCTGCTCTCTGTGTCTTTTCTTCCTACCTTCAGTTGTCCAACTTTGTTCTTTACGTTCCTTTTCATCTAGCTTCCCCCAATTAAGAGGTGATACTCAGTTCAATCATTCAATGTGGTACTGAGTTCCACATTTAAGTATTCTGTCTGTAGCCAGTCCTTGAAAATCAATATTGGATTTTTACTTCTGGTTCTAGTCTTTCTCACAATTAGAAATAGCTTTACATTTCCCGTTTTTTTTATTTTACAGGCCTTTATCAATCTCAGTTCTCTTTCGTGAAGAAGCCCAATCCTTTACATATTGTATTTTGAATAAATGTTTCTAAACATTAAATATTGAAAATATTAATTATGTTAAATATAGAGTACTGTGGAAACACAGAGAAACGCGTTATACTATTTTTTAATATCAAAGAAAAAAATCAAGTTGAGGACCCAGGATCAGAGAACAATGGGATTGAGTCAGCCTCTTGCCTTGAGTAATCCTACAGATGCTGGAAATCCTCAAAAAACACACACAAAATGCAGGAGGAACTCAGCAACCCCTCATATTCCATCTGGGGAGTCTTCAACCTGATGGCATGAACATTCATTCCTCTAACTTCCACTCCCTTCTGTTCCCCCCCTCCTTTTTTTGTTTTCCCTCATTCTGGTTCCTCTCTCATTCCTTCTTTTCTCCTCACTTGCTCATCACCTCCCTATGGTTCCCCATGGCTTTCCAGTTACGCTATGGTCCACTGCCCTCTCCTATCAGAATCATCTTTCTTTTACCCTTTATGTCTTCCACCTGTTACCTCCCTGCTTCTTACTTCCTCCTACCTTCCCCACTCATCCACATTCCGCTCAGCTGTTCTCACCCATCACCTACAAGAGAAAATCCGCAGATGCTTGAAATCCAAGCAACGCACACAAAATGCCGGAGGAACTCAGAAGGCCAGGCAGCATCTATAGAAAAGAGTATAGTCAACGTTTTGGGCCAAAACCACCCGAAACATTGACTGTACTCTTTTTCATCGCTGCTGCCTGGCCCGAGTTCCTCCAGCATTTAGTGTGTGTTGCTCACCTATCACCTGCCAGCTTGTACTCCTCTGCTTCCCCGCATTATCTTATTCTGGCTTCAGCCCCCTTCCTTTACAGTCCTGATGAAGGGTCTTGGTCTAAAATGTTAACTGTTTATTCCCATCCTACAATGCTGCCTGATCTGCTGAGTTCCTCCAGCATTTTGTGTGTGTTAGTAACAACTCCAGGTTTGTTAACATGCAAACCTCATGTCAAGGATTCAACTAACAAATTCTCCATTACACATTTCTGATGGGGGATTAAGCCTGATATTTATGAATGTGCTTCATTTCTATTGATTTTAAACTTCAGATTTTCGGTACTCTGGAATGTTATTCACCTCTTCATCTGGCACGTGGCCAAGTGGTTAAGGCGTTCGTCTAGTTATCTCAAGGTCGCTAGTTCGAGCCTCAGCTGTGGCGGCATGTTTGTGCCCTTGAGCAAGGTGCTTAATCACACATTGCTCTAGTCTGTGCGAGGAGTGGCGCCCCACACAGACTTCCAATCTGCGCCTTGTAAGGCATGAAAATGCCCAACGCTGGCCTCTCATGGTCTGAGTCGACGTTCCGCCCTCATCTAGCAGATGATATCTCCATCTGACGGAAAACTGTGAATTACAGTAAGATATTAACAGTTATAACAGATTTTTAGGAAAATTGTCAAAGCTTTGTAAAGGTCTGCTGATTTTAAGTTCCACAATTTTTGCATAAAATGTTGATGAAATCCAGAAAGGAGCAGACACTTAAAGACTGGATTCAGATAAAGCGATTTCACACTTATAAACCTGCCAACAAAATGCGTTCAACTAGGGGAAAATTAAAAAAGCATTCTATTCACAGATCAGTAGCTATTATAGGTTTAACAAAATACTGGCAACAGCTACAAAGGAACATTGAGCACAAACAAGAAACAAAATTAATGATTACACTTCAAAATAGAATGCTAAGTTATGGTGTTGAGTAATTAATACAGTGGGACTGGCTCCCACATTTATCATTCAAAGAGAGTCAGCATCATTAGTCAAGACTTTTCTATCAAGAGTGATGCAGTCTTAAGAAACTAAATTAGTTCAGAAACACAAAGGCAAAATTAAACAGAGAAAGCTAATGCAGTAGATAGATGAGCGAATGAAAGAGAAGAATACAGTATTATGCTAACAGAGTTGGGTCACCACTTTATGAGCATTAGAGCTATTAACACTACACTGTTAAATGTTCCATAGTTATCATTCATAATTTAATCTAATTGCTACCATCAATTTAGTTGTTCTGCACCATCTTCTGATTAACGTCTGTATCTGCAACCATTTGATGAGCAGAACTTATCACCACACCCCAGGTGGGATCAGACTAGCGCTGTTTCATAGGAGTTTTCCTTCCAACTCAGAATAATGCTATCTTTGTTGAAAGGTGGTTTCAGCTAAAAGGGCATTCCAACTAAAAGGGCAGTGGTCCAGGCTTTTCGGGGTTTCATTATACATCTTTATTATCAGAAACAGTGTTCCGCATTGACCTTCCACTTTTTCATTTTTAAGTGTAATGACATTCATACAGCAAAATCCAGAAAGGACCTGCTTTTGAAGTTTTGATTTGCTAACGAGAAACACTCACATCTACTGTGATGAGGTTGGCCATGGCCAGAATAAACCTTTCTGAGCAAGGACCTGGACCTGCAATATGCCTGCCACCACAATAGGTCTACAGTGGATGCAATCTCACTGACTCGCCACTTGGCCTTGGATTACCTGGACAAAAGCCGTACCTACATGAGGCTGCCGTGACTGATTACAATACAGCAACTGCCAAGAGGATCACCAAAGGTCTCTGCCCTCCTATTTGTGACATTTACTGGGAGCAATGTAGATAAAGGGGCCTAAGCATTGTTGAAGACCCCTACCACCCATCCCACAATCTTTTTGACCCACTACCATCAGGAAGGAAGTACAGGAGCACCAGGACTAGGACTGCCAGACTGGGTAACAGTTTCTTCCCTCAGGCTGTGAGACTAACAAACATTCTGCCAGTACAGAGGTCTCATGGAGATGATATCTCCATCTGACGGAAGAACATTGATTTGTTTGGTTATATACTGTATATGTACAGACAGATGACAATAAACTTGAATTTCAGCATTCAGCACCATCATCTCCTCAGTACTAATCAACGACCTTCAAACCCCGGGCCTCGGTGGCTCCCTCTGCAACTGGATCCTCGGCTTCCTCACAGGGAGTCACAGTCAGTGTGGATCAGAAATAACATCTCCTTTTCAACACATGCACCTTAAGGATGCATGTTTAGCCAGCTATTCTACTCTCTACGCACATAACTGTGGGGCTAGGCACTGCTCAAACGCTACATATAAATAAATTCAGCAATGGAACCACTGTAGCGGACAGAATCTCAGATGGCAACAGGAGACGTACAGGAGCAAAACAGATCGGCTGGTCGAGTGGTGTTGCAGTGATGTCTTTGCACTCAACATCAGCAAGACAAAGGACTGATAGTGGACTTCAGAAATGGGAAGTCAGAATGTACCAATCCACATTGAGGTGAAGCAGGCGAGCAGTTTCAAGTTCCGAGGCATCAACATCTCAGAGTATCTAATCCTGGGTCCAACATATTGATGTAATCATGATGAAGACACGCCAGTGTCTATACTTCATTCGGAGTTTGAGGAGATTTGGTATGTCACCAAAGACTCCAGCAAATATCTTCAAATATACTGTGGAAAGCATTCTGACTGTTGCATCACCACCAGGTATGGAAGTATCAATGCACAGGATCAGGAAAAAGCTGCAGAGCATTGTAAACTCAGCAAATCTATTACGAGCACTAGCCTCCCCACCATCAAGGACATCTTTCAAAGGCAGTGCCTAAGAAGGTGGCATCTATCATTAAGGACCTTCACCATCTGGGACAAGCCTTCTTCTCACTACTATTATCAGGGAGGAGGTACAGAAACCTCAAGAAGATTTTAGGAACAGCTTTTCCCCTTTGCCATCAGACTTCTGAATGGTCCATGAACCCACAAATACTACTTTGCTATTCCACATTTGCAGGATTTATTTTTATTGTAACTTAGAGTAATTGGTTTCAAGTGGAGGGTGCAGCCTGGGGCACAAGACCATGATCAACTATTTCTCGTTGATTTCACCATTGAATGCATCAAACAAGATTGAAATCAACGAGGATGAGGGCAGAAGGTGAGTGGGTGTTCAGTAGCGTCTACTGCATTTGACTGGTCGGTCTGTCTCTCTCACTGTTGCTGGAGAAAGCTGTCTGCATTTGATATCTATCTCCCCCTTCTCCCTCGATGCTGCTGGAGTCTGAGGTCTTAGGCAATGTTTAATCAATGTGGTTTGTGAATTGGATTATGTAGTTCATGTTCGTGGTTACTCAAAAAAATTGCTATTTTGCGTGATTTTGATCAAGGCAGACTAACTCTGTAGCCTGCAGTCAATGAACAACACAGCACTAAATTGAACAAATAAGAATTAAACTAAACTGAACAATCCTAGATTGTTTCAATGACTCTGTGGTTTGATGTTTTATATTCTGTGCTTTTTACTCGTTTTTTGCTGTTTGCGTGATTTGTTTTTCTTGAGCATTGGATGTTTGATGTTTTCTCTGAACGGGTTCCATGTGTTTCTTTGTTTTGTGGCTGTCCGTGGGAAGATGAATCTCAGGGTTGTATACTGCATACATACTCTGATAATAAATGTACTTTGAATCCTTAGTTATATTTGCATAACAAATTTCAAGACTTGCCAATGACAGTAAACCTGATTCTGAACAATCAACTTTATCGAAGTGTAGCTTTGGAAATGAGACACCCTTATTTGAAAGGCCCATTTATGAGGCTAGTCAGCTTAATCCTGGGAAACATTTGCCCAATAGTTAAAGCAGCTTTTGACGCATTTCAAGAAGATGTTTGAAATCTAAACAATGAAACACATTGTTTGAATGAAGTATTTATGGGGCCATTCTCCATCCTATCTGCTTTCTCATTTTAGGAATGGGGTGAGCTTCAGGAAAGATGCAACAGGGCAAAGCTGTACATTTAATCATGTTTCTAAACTGTTGCAGAGCAGCAGACTGCATTCCTAACATTCCAGCTGACACATAAGCCTGCAATCTGTTTCACATTGTGACCACCATCCAGTTTCTACAGTCCAACGGAAACTATTGCAATCAGAGTTTGAGAAACTCCAGGAACCGCATTGGTTTGGTAGATCATTGCATGTACCAGTGAAAGACAGTGCACCAAGCTACTTAAGCACAAAATTTCTCAGCAGGGTGGTCTTGGCCTCTTTTCAGATGCAAATGTTATAATTTGCTATATTAGGCAAATGTTTCCTAGGATTAAACTGACTAGCCTCAAAAATTGGCATTTCAAATAAGGATGTCTCATTTCCAAAGCTACACTTTGATAAAAGCTGATTGTTCAGAATTGGGTTTATTGTCACTGACACAAGTCTCGAAATTTGTTTCGTGGCAGCAGTACAATGCAGGTATTACTCTCAGTTACACAAAATAAATCATGCAAAAGACAAATAGCAAAGTAGAGTTCATGGGTTCATAAGAAAATAGCAGGGAGTTGGCCTCTCAACCCCTCAAGCCTGCAACACCACTCAAATGAATTAAGTTCAAAGTAAATTTATTATCGAAGTACATATATGTCACAAAGTACAGGGACCCATTTTCTTGTGGGTGTTCACAGTAAATAAAAAGAAACACAATAAACTCAATGAAAAAATGCAAACAAAGGCAGACAACAACCAATGTGTAAAAGTCAAAACTGCAAATACAAGAAAGAAAATATAATAATATAAACAAATAAGCAATAAATATTGAGAACGAGATGAAGAGTCATTGAAAGTGAGTCCATTGGTTGTGGGCTCAGGTCAGTGAAGTTAATCCTCTGGATGAAGAGCCTGATGGTTGAGGGGTAATAACTGTTCCTAAACCCGGTAGTGTGGGTCCTGAAGCTCCTGTGCCTTCTTCATGGTGGCAGCAGCGAGAAGAGGCAGCATAGTACAGCTTGTCTTCTGCTGAGCAAACACTGGGGGCAACACCAACTCCAGCCTGGACACAATGGCACACAGCACTGGCTCCGATACATCTCCGACAGCTGTAAACAAGCGACACCGCGGCTTCAGGGAGAATCCATGAATGTCATCCACCCCTGCTGTTCACCAAGAAATCAAGTGACCAGACTGGCAGCATTCCACATTAAATGTCCAAAAGATTCTTGCAATCACAAGAAAAGCGTCTAAGACTAGCACTCGCTATTAGACTGCAACCCTCCTTCGTGCACCAACTCCTCTGATGCAAGCAGCAGCATGATTCCTTGAAGTTTCCCTCAATTCCCTGAACTTTCTACAACTCATCCACAGAAATAAAGCAAATGATCTCGCCTCCAAGAAAAACATTCAATTCTACAAGCAACTCTGCAATTATAAGGTGTAATTGTAAGGTGTAACTTGGCTAGTTTCAGAGTGCTACATATACCATTTTATAACAAAAGGCAATGATGCAACTGGATTAAAAAAAACATTTGAAAGAAATTGGAAGGGTAAAATGGAAAAATACAAATTAAAATCACATTTTTTTAAATATTAATCCGTAACAATTTAAAAAATGTTTTCAGGCTTTTGAACCAGAGAGAATAACTTTACTCAATTTCACTTGCCCATCACTGAACTATTCCCACAATCTATGGACTCACTTTCAAGGACTCTACCTCATGTTCTCGATAGTTTTTGCTTCTTTATTTATTATTATTATTTCTTCTTTCTTTCTGTATTAGCATAGTAGGCTGTTTTTTTGGACATTAGTGTTTGTCCACCCTATTGTGTGTGGTCTTTCATTGATTCTTTTTGCCAATCAACTTTACAGCTCTTAGTTCCAATCCCTCTCCCTCCTGTCTTCCCCTATCATTTTGGATCTCCCTCTCCCACTTTCAAATCTCTTACTATCTCTTCTTTCAGTTAGTCCTGACGAAGGGTCTCGGCCTGATATGTCGACAGTGCTTCTTCCTGTGATGCTGTCTGGTCTGCTGCATTCCACCAGCGTTTTGTGTGCGTTATTTTCATTGATTCTATTGTGTTTCTTCTATTTACTGTCATTACAAGAAAATGAATCTCAGACGTTTCTGGTGACATACATGTACTTTGATAATAAATTTACTTACAACTTTTGAACTTTGGTGTGGGAAATCCAAATTGTAAAATCGACATGTTAAACGTTCAATTTCTTTCCTCAAAGCATTTTTATTAAAGACCACCAAAATGAATCTATCCTGGTTACATGGGACTACTAACAAGTCAACAGCTTGAGAAACTAAAAAATCAATTCAGTTATATATATCTGGTGTCCCACATATTGTTAGTTGGGTGATGACATGAAATGTTACCATATGGAATCAATATTGTGCAAGAAACCCTTCTCTACTTTCATTCAGGGTTGGGAGCATTCCAGTAATATTAAAACCATAAGACATAGGAGCAGAATTAGGCTGCTTGTCTCATTGAGTCTGCTCCATCATTCAATCATGGCTGATTTATCATCTCTCTCAACCCCATTCCCTTGCTTTCTCTCCTTAATCTTTGAGACCCTTACTGATCAAGAACCTATCAACTTCTACTTTAAATACACCCAATGACTTGGCCTCCACAACTATCTGTAACAATGAATTTCACTGAATTACTACCCTCTGGCTAAAGAAATTCCTTATCTCTGTTTTAATGGGATGTCTTTCTATTCTGAGGCTGCGCCTTCTGGTTCTAGGCTCATCCTCTGTACAAAACAACCTCTCATGCCCAATCTATCTAGGTATTTAAATGTTTGATAGGTTTCTATGAGATACACCCTCATTCTTCTCAGCTCCAGCAAGACCCACCACTTGTGGAATGCTAAGAATTCAATTTCTTCTATATTACGGCAGGCAACAGGAGAAATATTGTAATAATATTTACCCACTTCAAATATTTGAAAAAGAATACTGAAATTGAGAAGGAGCTGTCAAACTGGGTGGGACAGCTGTAGATGGGAAAACGTGAAGAAACCTCCAGAAATTTATGCAGTTAGAGTTGACACTATTTTCACTCCAAACCTAAGGTTTTATTTTATAAATAAGGAACGATATCCTTAAATAATCACTAGGGCAACCTCAACGATGCAGTGAGTTGGGTAACAAATTCCCCCTTACAGAATTTTCAAATCACTATCCAAAAAAAATTGAGAAACAAGAAAATTCACTCTCAGGGAATGTGTGGGAGAAGTATAAATAAATGAACAAAATAAATTTCTTCATCTCAACAATGAAATGATTTCACAAGCTATGGCCTCAGTTTCAAAGACTGTACAACTCATGTTCCCAGTATGTATTATTTAGTAACTTATTTATTATTTGTTTTATTTGTATTTGTACAGTTCGGCTTTTTTCCCCACACTAGCTGCTTGTCAGTTTTGTGTGTAATTTTCATTGATTCTATTATATTTCCTTGTTCTACCGTGGATGCCTGCAAGACAATGAGTAGTACATGGTGGCGTATGTACGTACTTTGAATTTTGAGAATTTATTTTTAATCAACTCATGTCTCTTGATGCATACGCAGGTGAAGAAGTCCTGCATTACAGAAAATCATGACATGGAATGTAACCACCTGCCCCCTAATACCACAGGTGTCTTTTGCACTGGTATTATGCAGCAGAAAGTGATAAAACCACTGCAGCTGAGAACTAATTCATTAAAAACAGCCCTTGGCAGAAAAAGCTGTAAATAAGACAACATTTGTATCTCATTCCAATCAAAAGCATTTCTTAGATATTTTTAATTGCTTTCAAGAGAACAAAGAGTTTCAGTACAATAAATTTGTCCACCTTTAAGATTCAATTCTTAACTTACAAGAGCTGATAGAGCAAATAGGATCTTATTTTGGACCATGAACATTTTTGACTTGTTAATCTAAAAGTTCAAATCAAGCTACCAAGACAAGAGGAAATTTATCCTTGGAATGACACAAAATATATTGCAGTATTTTAACAATCAAGATGAGTGATGTTTGAACAGATTTATTTTCCCTGAAATTGCATCTACTGTGCCTCTTCAACATTCCACAGATCTTTCTGAAGCAACATATCCCAGGATTAAAGTGAAGTACCTCAACTGCATGCAACGTGCCCAAGCTTTAGTTCAGTCACAAGTCCTCACTGAAGATATTCAAATTAAATTATTGAACAGCCAAATCAAGCAGAGAATAATATTTAGCAAGGTTATATAAAGTATGTACTTTGATAATAAAAACTACTTTGAACTTTGAAATCCCTCTACAGTAGCTGAAGAATTTGAATAACTGAAAAGTACAGAAATCAAAAGCCAGCTGTTCTCAAAGTGACAAATTACCATAAAACAACTTGTTCATTAATATTCGATCAGAAAGGAAACCAGTTGCTCATTTATCTTTGGCCATATGCAATATCACAAATACTGCTACGGATGACAGTCGAGAAACAGGCCACTTTGTGCAGCGGTCCCCAACCACCGGGCCGCAAAGCATGTGCTACTGGGCCACGAGGAAACGATATGAGTCAGCTGCACCTTTCCTCATTCCCTGTCACGCACTGTTGAACTTGACATAGGGTTGCCAACTGTCCCGTATTTGCCGGGACATCCCATATATTGGGCTAAACTGGTTTGTCCCATACGGAACCACCCTTGTCTCGTATTTCCCCCGCTAAGGTCGAGCGTTTCTATGAAACCGTTCATGCCGAAATGGCGTGAAATGAAGGAGGAATTACCATTAATTTATATGGGAAAAATTTTTGAGCTTTCCCAGACCCAAAAAATAACCTAACAAATCATACCAAATAACACATAAAACCGAAAATAAATAACACTAACATATAGCAAAATCAGGAATGATATGATAAATACACAAGTAGTTAAAGTAGAAATAACGTAGTATGTACAGTATAGTCGGGAAGATGAAGGCAAAACTGATTTGCGAGGAGAAAAAAAATCGGCACATACATGCATGCGCACATCACACATGCGCAAGGCTTCATGGTCATGGTAGTCTTTTCTGGGTAAAGTGTCCTGGGATTTGACGGCTAATTTTGTCCCTTATTTGGGAGTGAGAAAGTTGACAACCCTAACTGTAAAAGACACGTTGAGGTGAGTTTAACCCTACTTGAACATCCCCCCCACCCACCCCCACCCCCCGTCGGCCGGTCCGCAAGAATATTGTCAATATTAAACCGGTCCACGGTGCAAGAAAGGTTGGGGACCCCTGACTTAGTGCAACCAGTTAATGCTGATTCTTATGGCCTTTAAAAACCTCTCATTCCTTGTCATCTAATTATCTCAGATAAAACTCTTGGCGAGGGTCTTCTTTCTTTCTTTTTAAATCTTTTTATTGAGTAAGTATACAAAAAAGGTAAGCCATATAAACATTAATACAATGTTAAAGTACAATAAAATTCCAAAAGATAACAATACCAAAAAGAAAATACTACAAACAATGTAATTTAAGCATAAGAAACCAAGATAACATAATAGTATACTAGATTTTATATATATCAATGGAAAAAAAAAAGAAAAAAAAACCCCCCAAAAAAAAACCCACCGTGCAACTACCTAAAAGCAAAGCAAAGCAATGGGCTAACTTGAAACCAAACAGAGTTAAACTTAAAATCACGTCCTCAATCCCGACCTCCATTAAAACAGTGAAAAAAAAACAAGAAGGGTAAATATTACATTAAATGAAAATATCGAATAAAAGGTCCCCAAATCTGTTCAAATTTAAATGAAGAATCATAAAGGTTACTTCTAATTTTCTCCAGATTCAAACATAAAATCGTCTGAGAAAACCAAAAAAAGGTAGTTGGAGCATTAAGCTCTTTCCAATGTTGTAAAATACATCTTTTCGCCATTAAAGTAAGAAATGCAATCATTCTACGGGCTGAAGGGGAAAGATTACTAGAAGCGAGGGTCTTCAACCCAAAACCACTTGACTCAGCATGTTACCACTGGTCCAAAGATGACAACCTAGAAGATTCATGTGCACTGCTAGATCTACAGTGAATACCACACGACTCAGTTTTCATTCGAAATAATGTCATTTGGAAAGAATTCACCAATCCAAGTGAAAGTAAATGTATTACCAAATTACGTATATAATATATTACCACAAACTACTCTGAGATTTGTTTCTTTGCAGGCACTTCTGGGAAAATAAAGAAATACAACATAATTTATGAAAACAAAGACAGGCAAACAGCCAATAAACAAAAGTTGACAAGTTGTGAAAATAAATATAAAGTACTGAGAACATGAATTGTTGAGTCCATGAAAGCGAATGTGTAGGTTGTGGAGGTGAGGTGAGTGTAGTTGGTTCCTGAGCCTGGTAGCTGAAGGGTAATAACTATTCCTGAACCTGGTCGTGTGGGACCTCAGCCTTCTGTAACACCTGCCCGATTATAGTAGCAAGGAGAGCGTAACCTGGATGGTGGGAGTCCTTGACGATGGATGCTGCTTTCTTGTGGAAGCATTCTATGTAAATGTATGCAATGGCATTTTTTTTAAAAAATGTTAATATTAAATAGAAAGAACCAAACCATATTCAAGCAAACATGCTACATAGATTAACCCAATTATGCATCATGATAGCCAGTTACTTCTGAATGTAGGGTAAGTTATTCACATACTGGATGTATTGACAACTGCACTTTGGGTTATTTAATGACTTAAGTTATTAATGAAGGGAACTTTAATTGAATCAAGGTTTAATAGCTGGACTACATTTTTTGTGTGATTGTATTTTACTGATAACTTATATGTGCCTTGTACTGTATATCTACACCCGGTGCACGCAGCTCCTAAGGGACCGCGTTAGGGAACTGGAGTCGCAGCTCAATGACCTTTGCCTGGTCAGGGAGAGCAAGGAGGTGATAGAAAGGAGTTATAAGCAGGTGGTCACACCGGGGCCATGGGAGACAGACGTGGGTAACGGTCAGGAAAGGGAAGGGGAAGAGTCAGGTACTAGAGAGTACCCCTGTGGCTGTACCCCTTGACAATAAGTACTCCTGCTTGAGTACTGTTGGGGCGTGGGGGGGGGGGAGGAGACAGCCTACCTGGGGGAAGCAACAGTGGCCATGCCTCTGGCACAGAGTCAGGCCCTGTGGCTCAGAAGGGTAGGGAAGAAAGAGGAAGGCCGTAGTGATAGGGGAGTCTACAGTTAGGGAGTCAGACAGGTGATTCTGTGGATGCAGGAAAGAAACTCGGATGGTAATTTGCCTCCCAAGTGCCAGGGTCCGGGATGTTTCAGATTGCGTCCAAGATATCCTGCAGTGGGAGGGAAAACAGCCAGAGGTCGTGGTACATATTGGTACCAATGACACAGGCAGGAAAAAGGGAAGAGGTCCTGAAAAAAGACTACAGGGAGTTAGGAAGGAAGTTGAGAAGCAGGACCGCAAAGGTAGTAATCTCCGGATTACTGCCTGTGCCTCGCAACATAGAAACATAGAAACATAGAAAATAGGTGCAGGAGTAGGCCATTCGGCCCTTCGAGCCTGCACTGCCATTTATTATGATCATGGCTGATCATCCAACTCAGAACCCCGCCCCAGCCTTCCTTCCATACCCCCTGACCCCTGTAACCACAAGGGCCATATCTAACTCCCTCTTAAACATAGCCAATGAACTGGCCTCAACAGTTTCCTGTGGCAGAGAATTCCACAGATTCACCACTCTCTGTGTGAAGAAGTTTTTCCTAATCTTGGTCCTAAAAGGCTTCCCCTCTATCCTCAAACTGTGACCCCTCGTTCTGGACTTCCCCAACATCGGGAACAATCTTCCTGCATCTAGCCTGTCCAATCCCTTTAGGATCTTATACGTTTCAATCAGATCCCCCCTCAATCTTCTAAATTCCAACGAGTACAAGCCCAGTTCATCCAGTCTTTCTTCATATGAAAGTCCTGCCATCCCAGGAATCAATCTGGTGAACCTTCTTTGTACTCCCTCTATGGCAAAGATGTCTTTCCTCAGATTAGGGGACCAAGACTGCACACAATACTCCAGGTCTGGTCTCACCAAGGCCTTGTACAACTGCAGTAGTACCTCCCTGCTCCTGTACTCGAATCCTCTCGCTATAAATGCCAGCATACCATTTGCCTTTTTCACCGCCTGCTGTACCTGCATGCCCACTTTCAATGACTGGTGTATAATGACACCCAGGTCTCGTTGCACCTCCCCTTTTCCTAATCGGCCACCATTCAGATAATAATCTGTTTTCCTATTTTTGCCACCAAAGTGGATAACTTCACATTTATCCACATTAAATTGCATCTGCCATGAGTTTGCCCACTCACCCAACCTATCCAAGTCACCCTGCATCCTCTTAGCATCCTCCTCACTGCTAACACTGCCACCCAGCTTCGTGTCATCCGCAAACTTGGAGATGCTGCATTTAATTCCCTCATCCAAGTCATTAATATATATTGTAAACAACTGGGGTCCCAGCACTGAGCCTTGTGGTACCCCACTAGTCACCGCCTGCCATTCTGAAAAGGTCCCGTTTATTCCCACTCTTTGCTTCCTGTCTGCTAACCAATTCTCCACCCACACCAATACCTTACCCCCAATACCGTGTGCTTTAAGTTTGCACACTAATCTCCTGTGTGGGACCTTGTCAAAAGCCTTTTGAAAATCCAAATATACCACATCCACTGGTTCTCCCCTATCCACTCAACTAGTTACATCCTCAAAAAATTCTATGAGATTCGTCAGACATGATTTTCCTTTCACAAATCCATGCTGACTTTGTCCGATCATTTCACCGCTTTCCAAATGTGCTGTTATCACATCCTTGATAACTGACTCCAGCAGTTTCCCCACCACCGACGTTAGGCTAACCGGTCTATAATTCCCCGGTTTCTCTCTCCCTCCTTTTTTAAAAAGTGGGGTTACATTAGCCACCCTCCAATCCTCAGGAACTAGTCCAGAATCTAACGAGTTTTGAAAAATTATCACTAATGCATCCACTATTTCTTGGGCTACTTCCTTAAGCACTCTAGGATGCAGACCATCTGGCCCTGGGGATTTATCTGCCTTCAATCCCTTCAATTTACCTAACACCACTTCCCTACTAACATGTATTTCACTCAGTTCCAACAGTGAGTATAGGAATAGAATGAGGTGCAGGATAAATGCGTGGCTGAGGGATTGGAGCAGGGGGCAGGGATTCATATTTCTGGATCACTGGGACCTCTTTTGGGGCAGGTGTGACCTGTACAAAAAGGACTGGTTGCACTTGAATCCCAGGGGGACCAATATCTGGCAGGAAGGTTTGCAAAGGCTACTGGGGAGAGTTTAAACTAGAATTGTTGGGGGTTTGGGAATCGAACTGAAGAGACTGGGGAAGAGGCAGCTGGCTCACAAATAGAGAAAGCTTGGAGACAGTGTGTGAGGGAGGATATGCAGGTGATAGAGAAGGGACGCACTCAGATGGACGGTTTGAGATGTGTCTATTTTAGCACAAGGAATATTGTAAACAAAGCCGATGAGCTTAGAGCGTGGATCAGTACTTGGAACTATGATGTGGTGGCCGTTACAGAGACTTGGATAGCTCAGGGACAGGAATGTTTACTTCAAGTGCTGGATTTTAGATGTTTCAGAAAGGACAGGGAGGGAGGCAAAAGAGGTGGGGCGTGGCACTGTCGATCAGAGATACTGTCATGGCTGCAGAAAAGGTGGACGTCATGGAGGGATTGTCTACAGAGTCTCTGTGGGTGGAGGTTAGGAACAGGAAGGGGTCAATAACTTTACTGGGTGTTTTTATAGGCCGCCCAATAGTAACAGGGATATCGAGGAGTAGATAGGGAAACAGATCCTGGAAAGGTGTAATAATAACAGAGTTGTCGTGATGGGAGATTTTAATTTCCTAAATATCAATTGGCAAGGGGTTTAGATGGGGTGGAGTTTCTTCAATGTGTTCAAGAAGGTTTTCCTGACACAATATGTAGATAAGCCTGCAAGAGGAGAGGCTGTACTTGATCTGGTATTGGGAAATGAATCTGGTCAGGTGTCAGATCTCTCAGTGGGAGAGCATTTTGGAGTTAGTGATCATAATTCTATCTCCTTTGCAATAGCATTGAAGAGAGATGGGAACAGACAAGTTAGAAAAGCGTTTAATTGGAGTAAGGGGAATTATGAGGCTATCAGTCAGGTAATTGGAAGCTTAAATTGGGAACAGATGTTCTCAGGGAAAAGTATAGAAGAAATGTGGCAAATGTTCTGGGAATATTTGTGTGGAGCTCTGCATAGGTACGTTCCAATGAGATAGAGAAGTTATGGTAGGGTACAGGAACTGTGGTGTACAAAGGCTGTAATAAATCTAGTCAAGAAGAAAAGCTTACAAAAGGTTCAGAGAGCTAGGTAATAATAGAGATCTAGAAAATTATAAGTCTAACAGGAAGTAGCTTAAAAAGGAAATTAGGAGAGCAAGAAGGGGCCATGAGAAGGCCTTGGTGGGCAGGATTAAGGCAAACCCCAAGGCATTCTACAAGTATGTGAACAGCAAGAGGATAAGACATGAAAGAATAGGACCTCGCAAAAGTGACAGTGGAAAAGTGTGCATGGAACCGGAAGAAATAGTAGAGGTACTTAATGAATACTTTACTTCAGTATTCACTATAGAAAAGGATCTTGGTGATTGCAGTTCTGACTTGCAGCAGACTGAAAAGCTTAATTATGTAGATATTAAGAAAGAGAATGTGCTGGAGCTTTTGGAAAGCATCAAGTTGGATAAGTTGCTGGGACCGGATGAGATATACCCCAGGCTACTGTGGGAGGCGAGGGAGGGGATTGCTGAGCCTCTGGCGATGATCTTTGAATCATCAATGGGGACAGGAGAGGTTCTGGAGGATTGAAGGGTTGCGGATATTGTTCCTTTATTCAAGAAAGGGAGTAGAGATAGCCCAGGAAATTATAGACCAGTGAGTCTTACTTCAGTGGTTGGTAAACTGATGGAGAAGATTCTGAGAGGCAGGATTTATGAACATTTGGAGAGGTATAATATGATTAGGAATAGCCAGCATGACTTTGTCAAGGGCAGGTCGTGCCTTATGAGCCCGACTGAATTTTTTTGAGGATGTGACTAAACACATTGATGAAAGAAGAGCAGTAGATGTAGTGTATATGGATTTCAGCAAGACTTTTGATAAGGTACCCCATGCAAGGCTTATTGAGAAAGTAAGGAGATATGGGATCCAGTGGGACATTGCTTTGTGGATCCAGAACTGGCTTGCCCACAGAAGGCAAAGAGTGTTGTAGACGGGTCATATTCTGCATGGAGGTCAGTGACCAGTGGTGTGCCTCAGGGATCTGTTCTGGGACCCTTACTCTTCGTGATTTTTATAAATGAGCTGGATGAGAAAGTGGAGGGATGGGTTAGTAAGTTTGCTGATGACACAAAGGTTGGAGGTGTTGTGGGTAGTGTGGAGGGATGTCAGAGGTTACAGCGGGACATCAATAGGATGCAAAACTGGGCTGAGAAGTGGCAGATGGAGTTCAACCCAGATAAGTGTGAAGCAGTTCATTTTGGTGGGTCAAATATGATGACAGAATATAGTATTAATGGTAAGACTCTTGGCAGTGTGGAAGATCAGAGGGATCTTGGGGTCCAAGTCCATAGGACGCTCAAAGCAGCTGTGCAGGTTGACTCTGTGGTTAAGAAGGCATACGGTGTATTGGCCTTCATTAATCATGGAATTGAATTTAGGAGCTGAGAGGTAATGTTGCAGCTACATAGGACCCTGGTCAGACCCCACTTCGAGTACTGTGCTCAGTTCTGGTCGCCTCACTACAGGAAGGATGTGGAAGCCATAGAAAGGGTGCAGAGGAGATTTACAAGGATGTTGCCTGGATTGAGGAGCATGCCTCATGAAAATAGGTTGAGTGAACTCGGCCTTTTCTCCTTGGAGCGATGGAGGATGACAGGTAACCTGATTGAGGTGTATAAGATGACAAGGGGCATTAATCGTGTGGATAGTCAGAGGCTTTTTCCCAGGGCTGAAATGGTTGCCACAAGAGTACACAAGTTTAAGGTGCTGGGGAGTAGGTACAGAGGAGATGTCAGGGATGTTTTTTTTACTCAGAGTGTTGAGTGCGTGGAATGGGCTGCTGGCAACAGTGGTGGAGGCGGATACCATAGGGTCTTTTAAGAGACTTTTAGATAGGTACATGGAGCTTAGTAAAATAGAGGGCTACAGGTAAGCCTAGTAATTTCTAAGGTAGGGACATGATTTGCACAACTCTGTGGGCCGAAAGGCCTGTATTGTGCTGTAGGTTTTCTATGTTTCTATATAGCTGTAAGTACTGTATCTTGCACCATTGATACTGTTTCATTGGCTGTATTTGTGGGTAACTTGAATTGAACAAAGACTTTGCCACAGATGTTTGATGGAGTGGATGGTATGGGTAATACACTATTTACACTGCGATAACACATGCCTCCAAAGAGACTCAAGCTTCTCCAAGCCTTCCCAGACACTCCTTACAGGAACCTTAACTGTAACACTAATTAGTACATTCAACATCATTAAGCAGTTACTGTGTTATCCTGATAACTTTTTGCTGAGATGAAGTTGACTGGAATGTCTGTTGAGGTTACTAGCATAAGCACTTCCTATTTAATGGAATTCATCAACATATCAACGGACATCTCTGTTATGGCGAGGAACTGTAAAAATTCTCAATACAGAAGTTGAAGTATGCAAAGTGAAAGCTGCATGAAACAGAGCAACAATGTCTCATCAGGAGGCTACTTAGGACAGAGACATATCTAACTAGCTGAGCAGTTGACCAGTTCAGGAGTACTTACTACAATAAGTAGAGATTATTTATTGGAGGATCAGGGACTTGAGGTACTGACCATAAAGTAGCAGAGATTTTACGTAAACTTCACCAATGAACTTTGGAGGATTTTGCACAGACAATGTTGGCGGAACTCCTTTCGTGTTTCAGGAATGTACCGTAGATTGTCTATGAACAGAAGTATTACCACTGTTTAGCAGACAAACAGCTCAGTGAGATCTCGGCTTCAAACATCTTTTTCCTCCAACCAGCCAAAGACTATGCTGGCCCACTGAGCAAGATAATGAATTTCATCACTGAATAGTGAAGGCAAATCAGCGGGGGAGTTTACTGCGTTTCATATTTTCACATACTAATGAGAAAGAATCAGTCAACTGCAAATTGTGCACAAGTACAGGAGCCTTAGGTCCCAGGTTCAGGAACAGTTGTTAACCCTCAACCATCAGGCTCCTGAACCAGTGTGGATAACATAACTCGCCTCAACACAGTAAACTGATTTCCACAAACGATAGACTCTCTCTCACGGACTCTACAAACTCATATTCTCAATATTATTTATTAGTTCATTATCATTAGGTTTTTTGTATTTGCAGTGTGTCCTTCTTTTCATATAGTTTCTCACTGATTCTATTGTGTTTCTTAGTTTCAACTGTGAATGCCCACAAGAAAATAAATCTCAGGATAGCATGAGGGGACATATATGTACTTCGACAATAAATTTACTTTGAACTTTGAAGTAATGATGATTAGTGTAATGTTGGTGGAGGTGAAGGTTGAAGAGAGTCATTGAATCATACAGCACCAAGAAACAGACTCTCACTCCACCGAATCCACACCGATAGTCAAGTACTCGTCTACCCCAATCAGACTTTATTTTTGTTCTCCCCACATTCCTACATCCTTTCCTTAGATTCTATCATCTACCTACACAAAGGACAATTTTCAGTGACAAATGAACCAAACATGCCTTTGGAATTGGGGAGGAAGAGCACCCGTTGGGAGAACATGCAAACTCTATTCAGACTGCATTCGTGATCAGAATAAAACCTAGATCACTGGAGCAGTAATACCACTACGTCACCAAGAGCTTCTGTTCAAGTTGTAGATTAACTCTACTCTAGGAGAAAACTTGGTGGAGGAGAGAAGAAAACAGCCAAGTTACAACCAAGTAATTCACACTGATGTAACAGAGAATACTATTCTGCAGCTTGGACAAACCAATTCAGTTGCAGTAATTGGTAATTTATCTTTCATTTACACAATACCCTGTCAGAAATGCAAGGTTATTTTTCTTCAAGTTGACAATGCAGAATGAAAAATCACGAGAAGCAGTAATGCAAGGGTAAATCAATAGTGGAATACTATAGTATTGGTCTTTCAAGAATATTTATGGAGTGTACTTGTATGTTGCTGAGACAGACTTAAAGAACTATATTAAAGACAGAGTGGGGAGAAATATTACATAGAGAAATACTATTGCAGTAAAAACCTGGAAATTATTTATGAACTGTATTTACAATGCATGAGAAATTTCTTTCCTGCTGGCATAAAAAAAGTGATGTAAAAACTCAAAAGAAAAAAGAAAAATCACTTTATGTCATTTTATACCATGGGTCTAATTTCTCTGAACTGCTGCAATGAATCATTCAAAAACCAGAAGAAATCTTTGCCTTCAAAGGAATGGAATTGAGGTTGATTGCTTTTTCCAAGAGCAAGGCACACACAGTACTTGTACTGATGGGAGATTCAGTAGAAAAGCATTCCCTCTTCAAACATCAATACATTAGGAGACAGGATAATAATAACAACTTTTGATGCTGGTATAATATTTTGTTCCTGTTTATTGGGGGCCAAAGGACTATGTGCTGGATTCGGGAAGATACATTGCCTCAGCTACTTCACATCTCCAGCATCCGCAGCCTTCCCTTTCATCTCTGGATGTCATTTGGATGGATTTTCCACTTTCTCACTGTGATCACATGGATGTCCCTTGGGTGCTCTGGTTTCCTACCACATTAAGGATGTAGGTTAATCTCTCACTATGAAATGCCCACAGTATGAAGGGGAATGATTCTGAGAGGAATTGATGGGGAACGTGGAGAGAACAAGATGGGAATTCGCGGAAATTAATACTTGATGGTCAGCATGGATTTGGTGGACTGAAGGGCTCTTTTCAGCATTGTATGGCTCTACGCTACTCAGTCACAGCCAGTTAGGATGGGCAACAACATCTACTCCATAATTATCAACAACACATATGCACCACAAGGCTGTGAGCTTAGCCCTCTGCTATACTCTCCATACTTAAGACTGTGAGGGTAACTATAGCTCCAATGCCATATTTAAGTTTGCTGTATACACTACTGTTGTTGACCAAATCAAAGGTGGTGATGAATCAGCGTATGAGAGAGAGTGAAAATCTGGTTGAATTTTGCCACAATAACCTCCCATTCAACATCAACAAAACCAAGGAGCTGATTATTGACTACAGAGGGAAGAAACCAGAGGTCCATGAGCCAGTACTTATTAGGGGATTGGAATTGGAGGGGGTTAAATTCCTTGGCGTTATCATTGTGAAGGCTCTGCCTGGGACCACCACACAAGTGCCATTACAAAATAGACACAGCAGGGCCTCTACTTTCTTTGAAGCTTGCACAGGTTCAGCATATAATCTAAAACTTCTACAAATTTCTATAGATGCACAGTGGAGAGTATTCTGAGTGATTGCATTACCACCTAGTATAGAAACACCAATGCCCAAGAATGGAGCATCGGTGTTTGCACAAAAAGTAGTGCATACAGCCCAATCCATCAGAGGATAAGCCTCCCCACTCATTGAACATATCTACATGGAGCACTGCCATAATAAAGAAGCATTCATCATCAAGGACCATCACCATCCAAGCCATACTCTCTTCTCGCTGCTGCAACCAAGGTGGTGGTACTGGAGCCTTAGGTCCCACACCACCAGGTTCAGGAACTGTTATTGCCCTTCAACCATCAAACTCCAGAAATAACATGGATAACTTCACCCACCTCAACACTGAGCTGATTCCACAACCTGTGAACTCTTCAAAGACTCTACAACTCATATTCTAGGTATTACTTAATTATTATTTATTATTATTTGTATTTTTTCTTGATTTTGCACAAATTGTCTTCCTTTGCACATTGTCAGTCTTGTTTGTGTGCAATTTTTTCATTGATGCTATTGTATTTCTTTGTTCCTGCGAATCCCTGCAAGAAAATGAATCCCAGTAGTATATGGTGACATATATGCACTTTGATAATAAATTTACTTTGAACTTTAGGAATGTGTTTTCAGATATGAAAAGTAGACACAGCAATGTTATATTCTGGCCAAAGCCCTACATCAGAATGGTTTCTATTCTTGAAAATGCTTTGCCTGAATACAGGAAGTTTCCAGATTTTTTTTTTTGCTTCTGTTTCAGATGTCCTGCAACATTCATTTACTTTAATCTAGTCTGTCCAAATTTATTCCAGTCTGTGTGTGTAGAACAATAGTAGCACAACACCTGAGCACAATATTCATTTGGAGAGAGGAACATTTGCTGTAAGCTTCTTTTCTGAGCATTTTGCATAGACCAATTTAACTCCTAGAAAAGGAACAATTCAACAAATTAAATCATTTCACACAATTTGTACACAAGAAATTCATTTAAAAATATGAAGGTCTGAAAGGCTCTGAATTTTACAAAGGTCTTTTACCAGAAGCTTCCAAGACTGAGGTTTTATTTTCTGACAATGCCCAATGCAATCTGAAGCCATTCAAAGGGTCCATTGTTAGTATATAGCCAAATAAAATATTTCTGGATCAATTTTATGTTAAATAATATATTTGAAACTACATCATAGCCCTTAATATTCTGGAATATATTAACATTATACTGTATATATCTTTATACTGTACAAATCAAATATGGCATTACCGATTTGTCACAAATTTTTTTTTAAATGCTTGAATCCTTTGTTTTTAAATTCAACACTCCTATTCAGCCTGAATTACCCAGGTTACTGGTCTGACATCTGTATTTTGTCTTTGACAGGCAAACAACCAACAACACTGAGTAAAAGGTTAAAAAGACTAATGGGTCAACCTGTAAAGAACTATTCCTTTATACGTCAAACTGAATAATGAACACTTCGAGTCCATAGTTGAGAAATATAATCTATACTTTTATTTCTGGTAAGTCAAAGTCTAGAGTGCTGTGGGGAATAAACTGAAGGCTATCAGCTTACTATGGGTATACAGTCAAAGAGCACTACAGCACAGAAACAGGCCCTTCAGCCATCTAGTCCATGCCAAACTATTATTCTGCCTAGTCCCATCGACCTGCACCTGAACTGTAGCCCTCGATACCCCTCCCATTCATGTATTTATCCAAACTCCCCTTCAATTTTGCAACTGAATCCACATTAACACTTCTGCTGGCAGCTTGTTTCCATACTCTGATCATTCTCTGACTGAAGTTCTTTCTCAGGTTCTCCTTAAATATTTCACCTTTCACCCCTAACCTCTGACCTCTAGTTCGAGTCTCACCCAATCTGTGGAAAATGCCTGCATGCATCTATAATCCTCATAACTTGTGTACCTCTATCAAATCTTCTCTCATTCTCCTACCCTCCTGGAGATAAAGTCCTAACCAATTCAAGCTTTCCCCATAACCCAAGTCCTCAAGTCCCAGTAGCACACTTGCAAATTTTCGCTGTACTCTTTGGATCTTATTGATATGTTAATTCCCAGGCAGCTCCTGGGATCATCAGCTATTTTATGTCTGCTCAACTTTATACTCTCGCAAGTTGTGATTTCAGACTGCATTCTGCATCTCAATTGTTCTTTTCTACAAGCAGAAAGAACAAGTACTTTAGGATGTCCTGGGAGGATTTCTGGGGAAGAAGGGATGGTTAGCAACTGAGTACCACGTCTTCCATGCACACATGAATTTCACAGTCAGGACTACTGAGCAGCCTGTGGCTGACTTTAATCAGGAGTACAGCCACGGCTGATTTTTGCTTCCATTCTCTCAACCCAACAATTTTCTCCAGTTATATTTGATGAGCTGCAGAGCAGAATTTCAAACTGAAGGTCTTTCTGAGAACTAATGAAATATATTTTAAAATGTAAAATCTTAGTTCTGTAAGACAATAAGCACAGAGGTTGACAGAGTCTGCAAATAACAAGAAAACAAATTAGAAATATAAAAATTTGAGGTCCTGCTTGTTTAAGACCTAACCTTCAATGCTAATTGTGCACGGTTTTCTTGCCACTGCTTTTAGCAAATTGTTGTTATTCCTCTCCATGCCTTGTGGTGCATCAGGTGGCAACCTTGCTGTTTCTATAAAATTTCTTGTTTTTTTTTCCTTTGAGGCCAAGTTGCTAGCTCGATGCTCAACCCAGCACGGATGGAAAGCGTGCAAGGAGCCAGCCAGATTCGAACCCAGGACCACTCACTTCAAAGTCCAGTGCAGATGCTACTACACCACTGGCCAGCTACTTCAGCAAATTAAGACCCATAAATTATGTGGACAACAGTTGATTAGAGGTTGTCTTTCACAGTATTAAATGCACAGTTAGGTATTATTATTTAACCAGATGTTTTGGCTCAATGACTAACTCAAGTTTCTCTTTCCACAGATGACGCCTGGCCTGCTGAGCATTTCCAGTACTCTGACTGCAAATAGAAACAGATAAGTGCAGCTGCCGGAATTACACCACCTAACGATTTAGCCAAAAACCTCATTCTACTGTTTATCTCACTACTATCGTGCATCGTGCCATTAAGTTGAATCCAAGGGACGAACTAATACTCACTGGAAATTTTTAGGGTAAGCAATTTACAAAGCATGAGCACTTTTTAAACATATTATGGCTACCAATTAAGTGTGGTATCGCCTTTCTTCATTTGAACAATTCTAGATTTGAAAAATAGCATTAATTTTATTTTATTTAAGTATCTAATACTTATTTTCAACATCTTCATAATCTCATGTTTATTAACTTTTATTATACTTTTTTCTCACAATCTATTCTTTTGTATTTGGAATCTCTGACCAGATGTGATTCAGCTTTAAATTCACCCTCCCTATCAATCATTCTCAGTTCCATTGCTATGCAGTTAGCACCATGCATTTTCAATCAGTCTGCACAAAAATAGCTTGGCCATCTAATGCACAGCATATGCTATTAGTCATTCTGCTACTGAATGACATAACCTAACGATAGAAAGGAAAAGCAAGTTTAGTGTCATAGCTTCCAATAATTTTCCAATTTAAACTGGCTCAATTTGAAATGTTACACTAGTTGTGGACTATACAGACCTTCACCAGATTCAAATACACCCTGAAACAACTATCTGCATGACTAATCTGATGCATGGATAACACACACAAAATAGGTCAGGTAACATCAATGGGGAGAAATGAATAGTCGGTATTTTGGAGCAGGACCCTTCACCAGGTCTGGAAAGGAAAGGGGGAAGAAGCCAGAATAAAAATATGGGGTGAGGGGGAGAAGTACAAGCCAGAAGGTAGTAGGGGAGGATAGGCAGGTGGGGGAGGAGGGATGAAGTGAGAAGCTGGGAGGTGATAGGTGGAAAAGGTAAAGGGCTGAAAGAGGAATCTGAGAGAAGAGGAGAGTAGACCACAGGAGAAAGAGAAAGGGGCGCACCAGAGGGAGGTTACAGGCAGGTGAGAAAAGAAGGGCAGCCAGAATGGGGAATGGAAAAACAAGGGGGTGTGGCTGGGAAATTATCAGAGGTTAGAATCAATCTCAGAATCAATGTTCATGCATCAGGCTGAAGCCTACCCAGATGGATTATAAGGTGTTGCTCCTCCTACTGGAGAGTGGCCTCATCATGGCAATAGAGGCGACTATGGACCAACATGTTAGAATGGGAATGGGCAGTGGAATTAAAATGGTTGGCCTCTAGGAAATCCTGATTGTTGTGGCCTTTTGAAGGCATGGATAGTGTTCTTGCAATGTTTGACAACCCATTTTAAATAACTGAAATGTTGCAGTACTGCTGACTCCTACAAAAAGTAAATATTTTAAACTGCTTGCACCTTTCAGTTCTTTCTTCAAATACTCTTTTCAAAAGTCCCCTTTATAAAATAATGCTTCAAAATTCAAAAGCAAAGTCAGCTTCACTACATAGACTTCAAACCCGAAGCTTTGTTCCACTGCCAAATTTAGGCACATAAAATATTGGCAAATTTGGGACTTCTCCAGTAAAAAATGATTGTGGTTTTCTGCCCTTACGTCACAGTGAATGTAACTTGCACATTCATACATGGCAGAAGCTTGCAGCTAATGCGCTCATGATCCTGAGGAGCAGGGCAGTACCTTTGAGGTGATCTCAATGGCTAAAGGAAGTATACTGGAAAGTCAGGGATGGAGGACAAAAAGAGTCAGAAGGGTATGCAAGGCACTAACAAAGGTTGGTGGTGTTGTGGATAGTGTAGAGGATTGTCAAAGATTGCAGACATTGATAGGATGCAGAAGTGGGCTGAGAAGTGGCAGATGGAGTTCAACCCGGAGAAGTGTGAGGTGGTACACTTTGGAAGGACAAACTCCAAGGCAGAGTACAAAGTAAATGGCAGGATACTTGGTAGTGTGGAGGAGCAGAGGGATCTGGGGGTACATATCCACAGATCCCTGAAAGTTGCCTCACAGGTGGATAGGGTAGTTAAGAAAGCTTATGGGGTGTTAGCTTTCATAAGTCGAGGGATAGAGTTTAAGAGTCGCGATGTAATGATGCAGCTCTATAAAACTCTGGTTAGGCCACACTCGGAGTATTGTGTCCAGTTCTGGTCACCTCACTATAGGAAGGATGTGGAAGCATTGGAAAGGGTACAGAAGAGATTTACCAGGATGCTGCCTGGTTTAGAGAGTATGCATTATGAGCAGAGATTAAGGGAGCTAGGGCTTTACTCTTTGGAGAGAAGGAGGATGAGGGGAGACATGATAGAGGTGTACAAGATAATAAGAGGAATAGATAGAGTGGAAAGCCAGCGCCTCTTCCTCAGGGCACCACTGCTCAATACAAGAGGATATGGCTTTAAGGTAAGGGGTGGGAAGTTCAAGGGGGAAACGAGAGGAAGGTTTTTTACTCAGAGAGTGGTTGGTGCGTGGAATGCACTGCCTGAGTCAGTGGTGGAGGCAGATACACTCGTGAAGTTTAAGAGACTACTAGACAGGTATATGGAGGAATTTAAGTTGGGGGCTTATATGGGAGGCAGGGTTTGAGGGTCGGCACAACATTGTGGGCCGAAGGGCCTGTACTGTGCTGTACTATTCTATGTTCAAAGGGTCTCCCACCCCACATATGGAATGGCCTGCTAATTATAGATGACTGTGCAGATGGTAATTTCAGTCTTATGATCACCCCAACACATGGCGTAAGCCAGCCACACCCCATGCCAAAGGTTTAAGTTACCACAAGCAGTGGCAAGATCTAGGCCACATCTATCATCTGATATATCAATACACAGGTACAATTGAACTATACTGATAACCACCCAATGAAACAGCAGAATGGAAAGGGATTAAACTGAGTTTAGTGCAACATGTCCAGAAGTGTGGCTGCAACTTTATAAGTGTTCACAGGTGATTGAGCACAATAAGCCATTTTATAATTGTGGAAAGTGGCTGGAATAGGAATGGATAAAAAAACCCATGTTCAAGCAGGGAGACCAATCCCTCAGAACGTATATGATTCTGACATGATGCACAATGCACAATCCTCATGATTTTACTGAGAAAAAAAATCAAGGTTATACAGTAATGATCCTTTCACCTGATTTCACCTATGGGTGTCACAATGACTGTGTCACTGCGTGCAGGAAATATAACAGGGAAATGACACCTACATGGTGAGCATTTTCAACTGTTTATAGCTGCTCTGCAGAAAATTGGACAAGCTATTCCCTGTTGTCATTCACTCCATCACCAATTTTGTTGCAAGTATAATAACTAAATGAGTGTAACAAAGGCAAATCTTTACCAATCTTATTTTTTATACACGTTGCCGTTGCACAAAACACATCACATTCTTCTCCCATTTCATTGAGCTGACTGTCATAATCTCTCATCTTTTCTCTGGGCTCTGAAGACACAAAGCCAGTGGGCTCAGTTAGCAGGTTCCCATGAACTAACGAACTCCTGTTACCCTCAGGTCATGTTGTGCTCAGCTCCCATTCCAAGCTGCTTTTAAATGCACGGACTGCTGATATCTTTCTTTTCTCAGAGCACCTCAGCACAGAAACAGGTCCTTCAACCCATCTATTCCACGCCAGTCTGGTATTCCACCTCCTCCCATCTACCAGCATCCGGACCACAGCCCTCCTTTTGAGTGTCTGGTAGATAAGGACCAACGTGGCATAAAGATTTCCAGAAAGGGAAGCATTTCATGTTAAGCTAATACACTGTCCAACAAAAGAAGTCACCAGACACAATTTTACTTAAAAAGCTGATGGAATACTCACCAGTTTTATTCCTAACATCATGCTCTGCAGTGATAGGGAAGGCATCAGGTTATGCTGTTTCGTGCCTGCTGATTACAGTGCTCAGCTTCTCCAGTGCTTGCCTGACATTGGTTAGCGATGAAATGTATACTTCTGCAACTGGATCCTTGACTTCCCCATAGGAAGACCATATCCAGTGCAGATTGGAAGTAACAGCTTTTCCTCATTGACAATCGACAACAGTGTAACTCAAGGATGTGTGCTTAGCCCACTGCTCCACTCTCTCTACACTCATAATTGTGTGGCTAAAGACAACTCAAACGCCATCTATAAATGTGCTCATGTCATTACTACTACTGACAGAATTTCAGATGCACAATGCACATTTGGTGACATTGAAGGTTACAGGAGTGAGATGCATCAGCTGGTTGGGTGGTGTGGTGTGCACTCAACATCAGCAAGACCAAGGAACAGGAGGTACCGAAGCCTGAAGACACACACTCAACATTTTAGGAACAGTTTCTTTCCCTCCACCAGATTTCTGAATTCATAATGACCCCACATACACTACAACATACATCAAAGTTGCTGGTGAACACAGCAGGCCAGGCAGCATCTATAGGAAGAGGTGCAGTCGATGTTTCAGGCCGAGACCCTTCGTCAGGACTAACTGAAGGAAGAGTGAGTAAGGGATTTGAAAGTTGGAGGGGGAGGGGGAGATCCAAAATGATAGGAGAAGACAGGAGGGGGAGGAATGGAGCCAAGAGCTGGACAGGTGATAGGCAAAAGGGGATACGAGAGGATCATGGGACAGGAGGTCCGGGAAGAAAGACAAGGGGGGGGGTGACCCAGAGGATGGGCAAGAGGTATATTCAGAGGGACAGAGGGAGAAAAAGGAGAGTGAGAGAAAGAATGTGTGCATAAAAATGAGTAACAGATGGGGTACGAGGGGGAGGTGGGGCCTTAGCGGAAGTTAGAGAAGTCAATGTTCATGCCATCAGGTTAGAGGCTACCCAGACGGAATATAATATAAGGTGTTGTTCCTCCAAGCTGAGTGTGGCTTCATCTTTACAGTAGAGGAGGCCGTGGATAGACATGTCAGAATGGGAATGGGATGTGGAATTAAAATGTGTGGCCACTGGGAGATCCTGCTTTCTCTGGCGGACAGAGCGTAGATGTTCAGCAAAGCGGTCTCCCAGTCTGCGTCGGGTCTCACCAATATATAAAAGGCCACATCGGGAGCACCGGACGCAGTATATCACCCCAGTCGACTCACAGGTGAAGTGATGCCTCACCTGGAAGGACTGTTTGGGGCCCTGAATGGTGGTAAGGGAGGAAGTGAAAGGGCATGTGTAGCACTTGTTCCGCTTACACGGATAAGTGCCAGGAGGGAGATCAGTGGGGAGGGATGGGGGGGACGAATGGACAAGGGAGTTGTGTAGGGAGCGATCCCTGCGGAATGCAGAGAGAGGGGGGGAGGGAAAGATGTGCTTAGTGGTGGGATCCCTTTTGCCTATCACCTGTCCAGCTCTCGGCTCTATCCCTCCCCCTCCTGTCTTCTCCTATCATTTTGGCCCTTTTGCCTATCACCTGTCCAGCTCTCGGCTCTATCCCTCCCCCTCCTGTCTTCTCCTATCATTTTGGACCCTTTTGCCTATCACCTGTCCAGCTCTCGGCTCTATCCCTCCCCCTCCTGTCTTCTCCTATCATTTTGGACCCTTTTGCCTAACACCTGTCCAGCTCTCGGCTCTATCCCTCCCCCTCCTGTCTTCTCCTATCATTTTGGACCCTTTTGCCTATCACCTGTCCAGCTCTCGGCTCTATCCCTCCCCCTCCTGTCTTCTCCTATCATTTTGGATCTCCCCCTCCCCCTCCAACTTTCAAATCCCTTACTCACTCTTCCTTCAGTTAGTCCTGACGAAGGGTCTCGGCCTGAAACGTCGACTGCACCTCTTCCTATAGATGCTGCTTGGCCTGCTGCGTTCACCAGCAACTTTGATGTATGTTGCTTGAATTTCCAGCATCTGCAGAATTCCTGTTGTTTGCCACATACACTACCCCATTTTATTTGTTTTTTATTTTCTTCTTGAACTACTTATTTAATTTTTAAATATATATTTCCTATTGCTATTTATAGATTTTTAAAAATTACATATTACAATGTACTGCTACTGTAAAACAATACATTTCACAACACACATCTGTGATATTAAACTTTATTCTCATAAAATAATGGCCTGTCTGTAATGGATGCAGTTAATGGCACAAATAAGTTGTATCTACTAATGCTTTACCCAACTTTCTATCTGATTCATATCCTGCTGTAGCCTTAGATAACCTTCCAACGAGCCCTGCACAATGTTGAAGAGCAAGAAGTTCTCATCAGTGGTCTTTCTAATCCTTATCCATCAACCATCAAACACAGGCTGACTTACCACCACTTTGCTGTTTCTGGGAGTCGCTATGCACAAAATGGCTACCAAATATCACACGTAATAACATAATGCACTACTTAGTCAACAGCTGAAAAGGATAGGGAAAGCACTAAATAGATGCAAGACTTGCTTTCAAATTTCTACATAAACGCAATTTAATGTTGCATTGTTGTGGTTATAATGGCAAGCCCACATTTTCAAAACTTGACAGAATCGTAATCCTGTTATTCTTTAGTTTGTCACACTAACAAAAAAGATGAATTAATTATAGGTGAAACTTGCATTTAAAAAACAAGATATGCTGCAAAACAACCGAAAAGAGAAACCTTGGTGCTAGTAAGTACAAACACACCATATCTGGATGGTCAGGAGCTCTTTGGTATAATGTCTATACTGCATTCTGTCACCATTCGGGTATGTCACTGCTAGAACAATATGCTATTGTCTGAATCAGTAACAAAGATTCATTTGTTTGAAATTTATTTCCCGTGGCAGTAAACTACAGATTTCACTCTCCACAGTCGGTGTCCATTGTTACTTCTCTGCAAGAAACATGAATTTTTAATTTCATTTATAGGAATTCTCTCAAAGGTTGTTATTTGCTGTTGATGTTTCTCCTAATTTCTGTGGATCAATACTTTAATATCAGTTAGTTGACTGAAAAAAAACTTAAGCTTCAAAAAACTGCAATGTAGCTAATTGCTAATATATTTCATCTCAATTGCAAATAAAACCACCAAAAAAAATTAGTGACATGCACAGCAAAGCAGAACTCTAAATTATTATATAATTCATCCAAATCGGAAACAAAATTTACTAATTACTTTAAATAAAAATGAAATAGACTAAGCAGCTCAAAAACAAATAATTTAATGAATTAAATTATTAAATTTAATTATTGTATTTCTAAAGGAAATGTTCTTAAAGCAGGCAATAAAAAACAGACAGCAGATATGCGAGGGTATGATGATTGACAACCAACTGCAAAATGTATCGGGACAGTTTACAAGACAGTAGATAAATATTTCAGTAATGTTGTTGGTCAAACAAAGAACCAAACTGCTGTCACCAACATTGGGCAATCTTGCAAATTGATTTCAATGTATCCACTCTACTGCCAACAAATCCAATTTCAGGAAATGTTGCAGCTCTATAAAACCCAGGTTAGACCACACTTGGAATATTGTGTTCTGTTCTGATCAGCTCATTATAGGAAGAATGACGAAGCTTTAGAGGGTGCAGAGGAAATTTACCAGGATGCTGCCTGGATTAGAGAGCATGTCTAATGAGGACAGGCTGAGTGAGGTAGTTCTTTACAGAAAGAAGGAGAATGTGAGATACTTTGATAGAAGTGGTCATGAGAAGAGACATAGATTGATTGGATGCCCAGAGAATTTTTCCTCAGGGTGGAAATGGATAATTCAAGGGGCATAATTCTAAGGTGATTGGAGGAGGAAAGTATGGGAAAGAGGGTTTGTCAAAGATTCTTTTTTTAAAACAAAGAATGAATGGTGAGCGTGTGAACACCCTGCTAGGGAGCTGGTAGAGAAAGATACATTAGGGACATTTAAGAAACTCTTTTAGATAGGGACATGCATGATAGAAAAATCGGAGGGCTATAAGAGGGAAGGGTGAGACTGATCTTAAAGTAGGTTAAAAGGGCAGCACCACATGGTGGGCTAAAGGGCCTGTACTGTGCTGTTATGTTCAATGTTGTACTACCAGTCAATTTCTAAATGAAACAATTGCATTTCTGTTTCAAGAAATTCATCCTAGATTAAAATCCAACTTTTGTGCAATTATACACTTGGCCCTTGCTACTTAAAGCTCATCACTGTCTTTTAGCTTCTCATTCCTCATTCTCACATAAAACTCCTTTACCATTGCCCTCCATTTCCTGGCCTGCTCGAGCACACTGTACCTTAGCAAGCACACATTGTTCTTCAATTATATCTGCACATACTCTTGCCAGCGCCATTCCATTAACAATGTTCTGTCATTATCTAAATCATCCGAGCATTCAGTATTCCCTTGCTTGTAGTTAAAGCACTCTTTTTGCCTTCTGATGCGTGGATAGTAAGGAAGGTTGCCCAAGGCTACAGCAAAGTTAAAAGTTACAGCAAAGTTAAAAGTAAGTGTATTATCAAAGTACATACACGTCACCATAAACAACCCTGGTTTTCATTTTCATGTTGGCATAATTAATAAATCCAATAACCATAATAGAATAAATGAAAGACCGCACTAATAGAGTAACCAATGTGCAAAAGACAACAACCTGCAAATACAAAAAGAAAGCAATAATAATAAATAAATATCGAGAACGTGAGATGAAGAGTTCTTGACAGTGAGTCAACAGTTGTGGAAACAGTTCACTAGTGATGTAAGTGAAGTTGAGTGAAGTTATCCCCTCTGGTTCAAGAGGCTGATCATTGAGGAGTAATGACTGTTTCTGAACCTGGTGATGTGGGTCGTCAGGCTCCTGTACCTTCTTCCTGATGGCAGCAGCAAGAAGACAGCATAACTGGCTGGTGGGAGTTCTGGATGTTGTTTTCGTGCAACAATGCTTCGTGTAGATGTGGTCAATGGTGGGGAGGTCTTTACCTGTGACAGACTAAGCCATATCCACTACTTTTTGTAGGATTTTCCGTTCAAGGGCATCATACATCTATAGAAGTTTGTCAAAGTTTTAGATGTCATGCTGAATCTTTGCAAAGTCCTAAGGAAATAGAGGCACTGCCATGTTTTCCTCTCCTCCTGAAGTCAATAATCAGCCCCTTGGTCTTGCTGACATTGAGTAAGAAGTTACTGTTGGCACCACTCAGACAAATTCTCAATCTCCCTCCTACAGCACAGCCAAGAAGGGCCAAAAGGCCTGTTTCTGTGCTGTAGTTTTTCTGTGGTTTTCTATATGCTGTTTCATCAGCACCTTTAATTCGGTCTATAACAGTGGTGTTATCAGCAATGAACACAAGAACATAAGAAATTGGAGCAGGAGTAGGCCACCTGGCCCATCGAGCTACTTGCCAGAGTCCTCTGTCCTGAGCCAGTCTTTCAAGTGGTCCCCAGGATCTTCAAAGATCTTTTCTCTCCCAGAAATAAGCTCTTTAGAGATTCTGTTTGCATTTCTGTAGCTCTGGGTTAAGAGGATAGAATTGTTAACTCCAATTCTCCTTTCACAGCTGGGCTTGGGACTGTCCATGGCTAAATTCAGCATACAAGTGGTGAGTTGGAAGTCCTGTTTCTATGCTGTACAACTCCATGACTTTTTGCCATTGCATTATTTTACATTATGACACCAATGCACTAAGCATTGATCTAAACAAGTCCATGCTTTTAAAAAACCAGGCACACATTGCATGATTTGAGTATTTCTGTGAAAGTAGTAGGCCCTCTGCCTGCAGAAGTCGACAATGCACATTTGAATCATCATTATGCAGGGATACTGGCTATGAAATTACAACAATGAGTACTTAGACCTTAGATATGACAGACTTGTGTGAAAAAATATCCTGGCTGAAATTTGCATCTCTCTATTAATTTGCATCAATAATACTACATAATACTGCAATAAAACTGAAAAGTTCAAAAAGGTGCTTGCTTCCTCTAATTGTGCTTGCAGTCTGAAATAGTCTACATGAACAATATGAATAGGAGCATTCAGATATAGGAACAGAACAAAGAGAGCAGTCATCTTCCTACTCTTACCACTTTCCAAAGATTACTGACCTCCCGTCATAAACCTACACACAGGAAAAGTTAATGCTTGTTTACTTGACACTGGTTTATTTGAAAAGATGTCATCCAGCAAATCTGCTTCAAGTTCATAGAATAAAGATTCTCCCCAGTTTTACACCAGTTGAACATGTAAAGTATGGAACTTTAGGAAATCCATCCCATTACTTACAAATGATTATTTTCTCAAATGTTACAGTTATTTACTAGAGACAATCCCTCATTTTTTGTTAAATTAAGCCGATTTAACAAGCCAGTTTACCAGCCTGAGTAACAGCTTCTTCCCACAGGCTGTGAGACTTTTGAACACTCTGCTGCCTGCCAGTACACCCTATTTATGACAGTGCCAGTAGCAGTATACTGCCGTATATTTAACTATGTGTCACACATGCACTTCGTCAACTTGTAACATCTACAGATTTTTTTAAATATTCTGTTATTATTGTATGTGATCCAAGGAGAACGTGCTTTGTGGATCCAGAATTAGCTTGCCCACAAAAGGCAAAGGGTGTTTTGTAGATGGTTTGCATTCTGCATGGAGGTTAGTGACCAATGGTGCTCTGCAGGGATCTGTTCTGGGACCCCTCCTGTTTGTGATTTTCATAAATGACCTGGATAGGAAGAAGGGTGGGTTAGTATGTTTGCTGATGACACAAAAGTTGGGGGGAGGGGTGTTGTGGATAGTCTGAAGGGTTGTCAGAGGTTACAGCGGGACATTGATAGGATGGAGAACTGGGCTGAGAAGTGGCAGATGGAGCTCAACCCAGATAAATGTGAAGTGGTTCATTGCAGTACGTCAAATTTGAAGACGGAATATAATACTAATGGCAAGATTCTTGACAGTGTGTTGGACCGCAAGATCTTGGGATCCTTGTCCATAGGACACTCAAAGCTGCTGCGCAGGTTGACAGTGTTGTTAAGGTGGTGTATGGTGTGATGACCTTCATGGGATTGAGTTCAAGTGCCATGAGGTAATGTTAAAGCCATACAAGAGCTTAGCTAGATCCCACTTGGAATACTGTGTTCAGTTCTGGTCACCTCATTACTGGAGGGATGTGGATACTATAGAGACACTGCAGAGGAGACTTATAAGGATGTTGCCTGGATTGGAGAGCATACCTTATGAGAACAGGTTGAGTGAACTTGGCCTTTTCTTCTTGGAGTGACAGAAGATGAGAGGTGACCTGATAGAGGTGTATATGATGAGAGGCATTGATTGTGTGGATAGCCAGAGGCTTTTTCCCCCAGGGCTGCAATGGCTAACATGAGGGGGCATAGTTTTAAGGTGCTTGGAAGTACAGTATGTTCAAGGGAGATGTCAGAGGTATGCTTTTCCACACAGAGTGGTGGATGTGTGGAACGCACTGGCAGTGAAGGTGGTAGAGGCGGATACAATAGAGTCTTTTAAGAGACATGGAGCTTAGAAAAAGAGAGGGCTATGCGGGGGGGGGGGGGGTTAATATTCTAGGTAGTTTCCAGAGTAGATTACATGGTCAGCACAACATTGTGGGCCAAAGGGCCTGCAATGTGCTGTAGATTTCTATGTTCTATGTTCTGTAGGTGATATGTGTACAGTTTTTGTACCTTGAAAATTAAGAGAATTACTCTCAAAAATTCTGTTGTTTAAACATGTCACATTTAAATATGCTGTTTCCTTTGTTTTTCACAACTTGTATTCTTAAAATGGTTAGATGTATTAAAACCACAGCAGCAGAATGGAAGTTATTACAGTGAAATGATCAAAAGCTTTAGTGTACTGGGTATGAGCTCTATGGTTAATCAAGGGATGCCAGATTTAAAGCAAATGATCCATTTTGAAATAATGGATCACATTAAAACTATGAAAAAATTAACCCCATTTGCTATAGGTTTCAATTATACTGTCAATTCCACATTCACGCAAGCGCTATGGAGTGTTCAATAACACAAGTGCCATTCACTACTAAAGGAAAATAGGTGCCAGACTCTCTCTTCAGGAGGTTGCCTGATGCTGGTTGAGTTCTCAAATGCAGAGCTTTCATCTCTGGTACACACACAAAAAAATCAAACAGAGGCTGCCCTCTACAGCTTTAAATACTGTTCTTGCTCCTGAGATTTCAACAGTTCCCCTGGGGACAAGCTCTAATGATCTGTTTAACTCCTTATTCGGTTTTTATTATGTTTCTGCAGACAGGCTAGTCCTATTCTGTTGATTACTATATTCTCCCGGCAGACACCAAACATCCTCCTCTACACGACATCTTTAAGTGTGTTCAGTACACTTCAGGACATATGGACAGAATACAAGCCTCCCGTGATCAGCTTGAAGTCCAACTTGAAACAAAAGATCATTTATAGCAAATATAAAAGCAAGAGGAAGAGCAGTTTCAGTAGGTCACAATAATATCTTTCTCTCGTTTCTGTCACAGCACTAGCATGTCTTAAGAAACAGAAGACAGCCACACAGTCTTGACTGCTCGGCTTTTCAACATCATGACTGATCTTCCAATGGAAGATGCCCACCCTATTCCCCTATCCCTCAATTCCCTTAACACAAAATCAAGAGTGACTGTGTGTGTGTGTGTGTGTGTGTGTGTATACGTGTGTGACTGTGTGTGAGCGTGTGTGTGTGTGTGTACGTGTGTGACTGTGTGTGAGCGTGTGTGTGTGTGTACGTGTGTGACTGTGTGTGAGCGTGTGTGTGTGTGTGTGTGTGTGTGTATATGTGTGTGACTGTGTGTGAGCGTGCGTGTGTGTGTGTGTGTGTGTGTACGTGTGCGTGCGTGTGCGTGTATAAGTAAAAGTAGGAAAAAGGCTTGTTTTACTATTATTGTTTCGCTGTACATGGTGAGCATGACATTTTGGCACCAGAATGTGTGGTGACATTTGTGGACTGCCCGCAGCACATCTTTGGTTGTATTGGTTTTACAAATACAAACGACGCATTATATCTCAGCTGCCTTCACCCCAGGGAAAAGAAAAGCCCAGCCTGGGCCGGGGCTGGTGGCGCAATGACATCGGCACCAGACCCGGAAGCGGAGGTTCCTGGGTTCGAAACTAGTCCGGTCTGCTCCCGAGTACGCTTTCCATCCATGCTGGGTTGAGTGTCGAGATCGCAACTCGACCTGGTCAAATAAAGGGAAAATACTGCAAAAATGTCTGTGTGAGGAATGGCGTGTCACACAGTCCCTCTCTCTCTCTCCGCACCTTGTAAAAGCCATGAAAAAGTCATCTTCACGGACGCACGCATGGACACACGCACGGACACGCAGTCGCACACGCACGGACACGCACGCACACGTTAAAAAAATCCCAGCCTATTCACCCTCCCCATAACTGAAATCCATACACCATTCTAGTCAAATACCACTGGGTACATTTACATGGAGCGCTGCCACATGAAAGAGCCCCACCTGTGGAAGTCGATTCCAGATAAAGTCACTCAGAGATCATATAAGTACTTTGGTTAGTCACTCAAACACTGCTCAGTCCACCAACTAACTCACAGTTCCCCTTACAAAATGGATATAGTCGTTCAGATACCCCCACACAAGACAGGCTGGAGCCAGACTTATCTACGTACATGACAGTACCAAGAGACAAATTACAGAATAGGCACAGTGGCTTACATCCACAAAACAGGCTGGAGCAGTCTTATCTATGCACATGACTGCACAAGGAGACAAGTATCCTGAAACACTAACTGGCTAACTTCGAGAAGAAATATTGAATAGCAAAATTAGCACATTTGTTGATCATCAAGGTTTCCTGCAGAAAAAACAGGCTGCTGACCGTGTTAACCTTTTACATACTTTATCACACCATCTAGGCCAAGTCTTCTTCTCAATATAGAAGCCTTAGGTCCCATACCACCAGGTTTAGGAACAGTTATTACCCTACAGCCATCAGGCTCCTGAACCAGTGTGGATAATTTCACTCACCACTACTCTGAACTGATTCTACAACAGACTCACTTTCAATGACTCTACAACACATCTTCTCAATGTTATTTTTTAAACTGTATGGTAACATATACACACTTCAATGTTAAATTTATTTTGACTTTTAAAACTTTCCTGGGCCTGTATTTTCTCATATTTTCCCTCCCTCCTGGTAGATTTTGCTTGTAAACCCACTTCAGAAACGCTGTGTAAAGCTCAAGCTCACTTTTGCACAAATTGAGTGCCTAAAACCTGTACCCTAATAATGCAACTAGTTTTCAGTAACTACTTCATAATATGTAAAGAGTTCCTTCTCAGCAAGTCCATCTACTTTCAAAAATCATTATGGGATGTTATGCTGCAGTTGCACAAGATGTTGGCGAGGGTGCACTTGGAGTACTGTGCACTGTTTTAATCATTCTTTTACAGGAAACACATCATTAAGTGGAAAGAGTACAAAGCAGATTTATGAGAATGTCACCAGAACTCGGGGGCCAGAGTTAGAGAGAAGTTGAGCAGGAAGGAATTTATTCCTTGGAGCAGAGGAGACTGAGGGGGTGACATTATAGACACTTATAAAATCACAAAGGGCATAGATAAGAGTGAAATTCATATAATCGTTCTCCACAGAGAAAGGGAATCAAAAACTAGAGGGCACAGGCTTAAGGCGAGAAGGAAAAAACTTTAACAAGAACCCGAGAGGGCAACCTATTCATACAAAGGGCGGAAAATGCTAGAGAGTAGTTAAGGCAGGTACAGTAACATGTGATTAGGTATATAGATAGGAAAGGTTTAGACCTTTTTTGTACCATTGGCCAATACCATTAAACAAGGGGTCCATGGACCTCAGTTTGTAAACCCCTGCTCTAGAGAGATATGGGCCAAGGACTAGCTTAGGAGGGGAACCTTTGTCAGTCTGGATGAGTTGGGTTGAAGACCCATTTCCACGCTGCATTACTCTCTATCTGCAGTCTATTATGTCTCCATCAGTGTATTACCAAATTATTGTAAAGATGGAACAGACAATAGAGAAACAAACATATCAGGTAACAATGCAAGAGAGCAGATGGAACACTGAAAGCCCCCACACATCCACAACTACAGAGGTTGGCATACAAGACATTGAAAACACAAGCGAAACACATGATATCACAAGACTGCCAACTCACTAAAGCTAAAGGGTGATGTGAGAAAGTCAACATACATAGTGGAACACAAAATTTAAAGGCAAAATACAATTCCAGAAATAAATACCAAATCCGAAGAGCCAAAGCACAGTGTTATTTTATATAAAAATACAACATGGTAACAGGTCTTCTGGCCCAATGAGCCTGTGTCCCCTCATTACACCCATGTGACCAATTAATTTACTAACCCATATGCCTTTGGAATGTGGGAGGAAACCCATGCAGTCACAGGAAGAATGTAAAAACTCCTTGCAGGTAGCCACAGGAAGTGAATCCCATCACTGGCACTGTAATAGCATCCCACGAACCATGCCACGTGTTGTAGAGATGCTTTTCTACACACTACTGTAACACATGGTTATTTGAGTTCCTATTGTCGTCCTGTCATTCTCCGCTAACCTCTCTCGTTAACAAGATGTTTTCACCCACAGAACTGCCACTCAGCAGCTGCTTTTTTGGTTTTTTTTGCACCATTTTTTGTAAACTCTAGAAAATGCTGTGTTTGAAAATCCCAGGAGAACAGCAGTTTTTAAGATACTCAAACCACCCCATCTGGCACCAACAATCATTCCACAGTCAGTCACTTAGATCACATTTCTTCCTCATTCTGATGTTTGGTCTGAGCAACAAATGAACCTCTTGACCATGACTGCATTCTTTTATGCATTGAGTTGCTGCCACATGATTGTCTGTTCAGATATTTAGATTAATGAGGTGTACCTGAAAAGAAGGCCTCTCAATGTATAGCCATAATTCATGCCTAACACGATATATTCCAATGCAGATACAAGTGGAAGAGCATTAGTAGAATTCAATCAATTTGACTCTATACCCATTAAACTTGCTCTTATCTACCTTTTTCCAAATCCCTTTTATGCCTCTACTTTACTCAGTCATTTATTGAGATACAGCTCAGAATAGGCCTTCCAGCCCTTCGAGCCACACTGCCCATCAATCCCACAATTTAATCCTAGCCTAATCACAGGACAATTTGCAATGACCAATTAACCTACCGACCGGTAACCCAAGCAGTCACGGGGAAAATGTATAACCTCCTTACCGGCAGCAGTGGGAATTGAACTCAGGTTGCCTGTACTGTAAAGTGTTGAGCTAACCACTGCGCTAATCCTCAATATACCACCTTTATTAGTGTGCTGCCCAGTTTCTCCAGTATAAATACCCATTCAACAATTCTTTAGCAATATATGTGATAGAAACAGAATGGCTTAAACTTCGGTCACTTCAGGCTCAAACTGATTTATAGGAACCACTACCAAAAGGTTTACTGCTGTCTTCAGATTCTTCCCAAGGGAAGGACATGGCCCATTATGCAGGAACTAAGAGACAATATCACATCCCATCATTAACATGGCACAACAGTTAAACCCCTACCCTACTCTGTAACATATTTTGTAATTAAATGGTGACAACATTATTTAAGCTGATTTAAGATGACACTGAGACCGGTTAAAGATGGCACTATGGAAGGTGAGCAACAGCTTACTGATGGTTTATAAAGCAAGAAATACAACAAGATACTTTATGAATAACAGTTTTTCTGTGGTAAATTGCGGTAAACTAGTGACACAAATAATGAAGAGGGGAGCGAAGGAGAAGCTAGTTTGAGGATTGAGGCATGTTTGAGACAGAGCTGGAATTGGATCAAATAGAGAAGAGGAGTTATTAAGCCTGTTCACCTAAACCAAGAGTGAGGTTTGATCAATCTAAGCACCGAGCCAATTTGGGAAGGTCAAGTACAGGCTGAAATATGATGGCAGGGTCCAGGCCCCAAGCGCATCTCTGCGGCAAGGCCAAGATCCTAGTGCGGGGCAATTTAAATGGTGGGCTAGATAGACTGAAAAAACAGGGTGTCGCGACCAGAAGAGAAGGACGAGCTGGTTCTGCTCGCTGCTCCACGGCATTTACTTCCCTCTCCTCGACGCTGAGGCTGAGTGCGTCCAGCTCCAGGCTTCGCAACGATTTGCCCTACTGTGTGATGAACTGAAGCTGAGGCTATGAACCTTCTCCGGCTGCTCCAGGCTTTGTGTCTATGGACTCACTTTCATTCTGAACGCTGTTGCTTGCTTTTATTGTTTGCATGATTTGTGTTTTTCCCCCCCTCTCTCTCGCATTAGGTGTTAGCCTCTTTGTTAAATTGGGTTATTTTAGGTTTCTTGTTTAGTGGTTGCCTATAAGCAGATGAATCTTAAGTTTGTATAATTTATACATACTTTGATAATAAATGGACTTTGAACTTTGTTGAAATACAGCACGGAATAGGCCCTTCTGGCTGTTTGAGCCGTGCTGCCCAGCAACCCCGATTTAACCCGAGCCTAATCACAATACAATTTATAATGACCAACGTACCTACCAACCAGTAGGTCCTTGGACTGTGGGAGGAAACCCACGCGGTCACGGTCCTTACAGGCAGCACCAGGAATCTGGAGGAAACCCACGTGCTCACGGTCCTTACAGGCAGCTGCAGGAATTGAACCCGTGTTGCTGGTACTGTAAAGTGTTGTGCTAACCACTACGCTACCATGCCGCTCCAATCCTCCACATTAGTGCACCTTTAAGTCTGGTCAAGAAAAGAACACTTACAGAACACCTCACAAAATGAAAATGAAATGGAGACGGTCTGGGTGGGAATTCCACAGCACAAACAGTTAAATACCAATTTAAACAGAGAAGGAATGGACAGTAGGGGTGACCAAGAGACAGGATTTAAAAGAGTGCAGATGTCTGAGAGGGTTAAATAGTGGAGACATTTTAAGAAATGAGGTATGTGTGCGCACCATGGAAGGATTTGAAAGGAAAAGCATATTTTTTTTTATATGATAGCACTGCTTTACCAGGATACCATGTTGGTCAGGACACAGAAAGGAATGTAACTGGGTGGGTGCAAGCACAACAGAGAGTTTCAAGGGGTGGGTGCAAGCTCATGGAGATGTTGAAACTTCCATAAAGTTGAGTAAGGGAGGCTGGCCAGAAGTCAGAGTCTATACACTGAAGCACTGGGCAGAGGGTGTTTGAGGAGTCAAGGTAACATAAGGGAAAGAGAGAGGGAGAAGAATACATCCTTGTGATCTTTCTTTTCTTTTTCAAAAACAAACCAGTCTTGACATCAACAATCAATGACCTACCACACACAAAGGCAACGTGGTTGATTAAAAAATAATTTCAAATAGGACAACTCTATATAAAAGTACACTACCCTAGATTTTAACCACATGTAATAAGAGCCATAATGGTCTGAAAACTGAGATTAATACAATGCTAATAGTAGCAGTTGATTACAGTAATCATGGTCTTGTAATATGAAAACAATTTAATATATTATTTCTGCTCAAGATCTAATATCAATCATGCTGAATAATTTAAGAACATTATCACTTTCATGGCTAAGCATACTGGTTACCATGTTGAAATGATTTTTCAAGTGTTTCACAGATCCTATTCAACGAAGTCATGGATCATTTAAAACACCAGTGTAATCTCATATCATTAATATTTAATCAGTATTTATTCTACTCAAATAACTCTTACACAGTTTTTGCACACAAACACATTAATTAAAAGAGAATGAGTTGCTTTCATGAGAGGGAAGTCTCTGAAATTGACATTTGAAATAATTGAATAAAAAATGAAGTCCATTTTGTTTGCTGCTCTATTAGAATTTTAAAAAGAAACCACATAATCCTTTGAAGAACACACGCAAATTGCTGGAGGAACTCAGGAGGTCAGGCAACATCTATCAAGAGAAATAAAGAGCTGACATTTCAGTCTTAGCCCCTGTATCAAGGTCTCTTCATTATTGCCTCTCCACAGATGCTGCCAGACCTGCTGGTTCTAGAGGACTGGTAATTTAAAACATCACTCCAATCTTTAAGGGAGGCAGAAAAAAAGAAAATTACAGGCCAGTTAGGCTGACTTCAGTGGTTGGGAAGATGCTGGAGTCCATTATTAAGGACGGGGTTTCAGGGTACTTGGAAGCTCAGGATTTTAAAGAAAGGCGAAAGTCAGCATGGTTTCTTTAAGGGAGCATCATTGTTGTGAAATGCACAGGAAGACAGACAAAGCAGAGTCAGTGGATGTTGGTCACTTGGATTTTCTGAAGGCCTTTGACAAGGTGCCACATGTGAGACTACTTAACAAGAGCTCGTGGTATTACAGGAGATACTAGCATGGATACAAGATTGGCTGACTGGCAGGAGGCAAAGAGTGGAAATAAAGGGGGCTTTTTCTTGTCAGCTGCCAGTCACTGGTGGTGTCCTACAGTGATCAGTGTTGGGACCACTTTTTTTTGAAGTTATATGTCAATGATTTAGATGATAGAATTGATGACTTTGTGGCCAAATTTACAGATGATATAAAGGGAGGTGGAGGGGTAGGTAGTGCTGAGAAAGCAGGGAGTAAGCAGAGGTCTTATACTGAGGAATATGCAAAAACAAGGAAGATGGAATATAGTATTGGGAAGTGTATGGTCAGACAAGCATTTGGTTTGTTATCGTCGCATATACCAAGATATATAATGAAAAGCTTGCCTTGCATACTATTTATACAGATCAAATCATTACACTGTGTTATGTTAAAATAAGGTTTAAGAAAGTGTAAAGGCTACCAAAGGTGCAATGTAGGTAAATGATAACGTGCAAGATATTAATGAGGTAAATTGTGAGGCCAAGAGTCCATCTTATTGTATAAGAGGTCTATTTTAGAGTCTGATAACAGTGGGATAGAAGCTGTCCTTGAGCCCGGTCATACCCCCTTTCAAGCGTTTTTAAGTTCTGCCTAATTGGAGAGGAGAGGAGAGGAAGTCTGGGGGGGGGGGGGGCGGATCGGGTCTTTACTTATACTGGCTGCTTTACTGAGGCAGCAAAAATATAACCAGGATCGATAGAGGGAATGTTGGATCCTGTGATGTGCTGAACTGTGTCCACAACGCTCTGTAGTTTCTTGTGGCCACATGCACAGCAGTAGCCAAACCAAGCAGTTATGCTTGATAGAATGCTTTCGACAGTGCTAAGAGTTGATGGGGACCTGCCAAATTTCTTTACCCTCCTGAGGAAGTAGACGTCTTGATGAGTTTTCTTGGTTATGGCATCAACGTGGTTGAACCAGGAGATTATGGGAGATGTTAGGAAATGCTACTCCATGCAAAGCAGCTAAAAGTGTGGATGCTCTCCCACAAAGAGCAGTGGATGCCACTTAAATTAACAAAGTTCAAAGAAAATTTATTACAAAATACATATATGTCACCATATACAACCCTGTGATTCATGTTCTTGCATATTCAGTAAATCAAATACTAGAATCAGTGAAAGACCGCACCTAACATGTCAGACAAAACCACCAATGTTCAAAAGATAACAAACTGTGCAAATACGAAAATAAAAAATAAGCAGTAAATATCAAGAACATGAGATGAACAATCCTTGAAAGTAAGTCCACAAAAGTTGTTGGAACAGTTCAGTGATGGGGTGTGAAGTTATCCCCTCTGCTGCAGGAGCCTGATGGTTGAGGGGCAATAACTGGTGGAGAGTCCTGCAGCTCCTGCACTACCTTCTTGGTGGCAGCATCGAAAAGAGAGCATGTCCTAAGTGGTGTAGGTCCCTGATAATGGATGCTGCTTTCCTGTGACAATGCTTCATGTAGATATGCACAGTGGTGGGGAGGGCTTTACACATGATGGACTGGCTCATATCCACTAATTTCTGTAGGATTTTCCGTTCAAGGGCATTGGTGTTTCCATACCAGGCCATGATGCAACAGTCAATATACTCTCCACCATACTTCAAAAGAAATTTATCTAAGTTTTAGATGTCATGCTGAATTTTCGCAAGATTTTCAATCTCCCTCCAGATTCATCACTTTTGATTCACCCGACAACTGGTGTCATCAGCAAACTTGAATATGGTATTGGAGCTGTGCTTAGCCACACAGTTAAGTGTAAAGTAAGTAAATCAGAGGGCTAAGCACACAGCCTTGAGGTGCACCTGTGCTGATGAAGATTGTGGAGGAAATGTTGCCAAACTGAACTGAGTAGGGTTTCCAAGTGAGGAAATCGAGGATCTAAATTGCAAAGAGGAGGTTATAGAGGCCAAGGTCTTGAAGCTTATTGATTAGTTTTGATGGGATGATATTGAATGCAGAACTGGTGCTCACAAAGTGCATCCGGCTCTATGTGCTTTTGCCGTCCAGATGTTCCAGGGTTAAGTGAAGAGTTACTGAGATGGCACCTGCTGTGGACCTGTTGCTCCAGTAGGCAAATTAGAGCAGATTTAAGTCACTTCTTGGTTTTGAACTGAGTTTTTCAGAACAAAGGACATGGAGCCAAGGTGGTAGGTTCATTAGGGTGAGCTGGTAATCACTTATTGAACAGGCTCATGGAGTGGAAGCGCCTGCTTCTGGTACTAAATTCAAAGAAAAACATATGCGGATGTCAAAAATGCTGGAAGATGATCTGTTGATCACAGAAGATGGTGTGGCAAAAGATGGAGAGAACATATTTCCTAGAGGGATGATTATTGTAATGATATTTGAAATACAGAGTCTAGGCCATTTCGTTTTCCTTTATGAGCAACACACACAAAATGCTGGTGAACGCAGCAGGTCAGGCAGCATCTCTAGGAAGAGGTACAGTCGACGTTTCGGGCCGAGACCCTTCGTCAGGACTAACTGAAAGAAGAGATAGTAAGAGATTTGAAAGTGGGAGGGGGAGGGGGAGATCTGAAATGATAGGAGAAGACAGGAGGGGGAGGGATGAAGCTAAGAGCTGGAAAGTTGATTGCAAAAGGGATATGAGAGGATCATGGGACAGGAGGCCTGGGGAGAAAGAAAGAGGGAGGGGAGCACCAGAGGAAGATGGAGAGCAGGCAAGGAGTTATTGTGAGAGGGACAGAGAGAGAAAAATGAGAGAGAGGAAAAAAAAGGAAAAAATAATAACTAACTAAATAAATAAATCAATAAATAAGGGATGGGGTAAGAAGGGGAAGAGGGGCATTAACCTAAGTTAGAGAAATCAATGTTCATGCCATCAGGTCAGAGGCTACCCAGACGGAATATAAGGTGATGTTCCTCCAACCTGAGTGTGGCTTCATCTTGACAGTAGAGGAGGCCATGGGACATGGAATTAAAATGTGTGGCCACTGGGAGATCCTGCTTTCTCTGGCGGACAGGGCGTAGGTGTTCAGTGAAACAGTCTCCCAGTCTGCGTCGGGTCTCACCAATATATAGAAGGCCACACTGGGAGTACGGGATGCAGTATATCACACCAGCTGACTCACAGGTGAAGTGTCGCCTCACCTGGAAGGACCGTCTGGGGCTCTGAATGGTGGTGAGGGAGGAAGTGTAAGGGCAGGTGTAGCACTTGTTCCGCTTACAAGTGTAAGTGCTTGGAGGGAGATCAGTGGGGAGGGATGGGGGGTACGAACAGACAAGGAAGTCACGTAGGGAGCATCTCTGCCGAAAGCAGAAAGAGGAGGGGAAGGGAAAGATGTGCTTGGTGGTGGGATCCTGTTGGAGGTGGCGGAAGTTACGGAGAATTATATGTTGGACCCGGAGGCTTCCTTTATGACTCATTTAGCAAAATGTTCAAATGATTGTTTCCATAATCTGTTTACAGTTACATGCAAAGAGATACAGAGAAAGCTTGGTCACACACTGAGAACACTGAAGTTTTATTTCAAGGAAAGAGAGTGCAATATTCCATATCATTAGTTCACAGGGTGCCAGTAAGCAGATGCAATTACAGATAAATACTGCACGGATTTGGAGAGCCATTTGTACACAGAAGAAAAGATTTATATATCTAATTTTTGAAGGATATTTAGATGGATAGGTGAAATGCTAGCATTACAATATGTACACTCAGTGGGCACTTTATCAGCTGCCTGTTGTACCATATAAAGTGGCCACTGAGTGAGTGTATGTTCATAACCTTCTGCTGCTGTACCCCATCCACCAAGATTCAATGTGTGGTGCATTGAGAGATGCTCTTCTACACATCACTGTTGTAATGTGTGATTATTTGAATTACTGTCATCTTCCTGTCAGTTTGAACCCGTCTAGCCATTCTCCTCTGACCCCATTTATTAAAAAGCATTTTTGCCCGCAGAACTGCTATTCATTAGATTTTTTAAAAAATTTTTCACACCATTCTCTGTAATCTCTAGCAACTGTTGTGCATAAAAATCCCAGGAGATCAGCAGTTTCTGAGATACTCAAACCACTCTGTATGACACCAATAATCATTCCACGGTCAAAGTAATTTTGATCACATTTTTTCCCTCATTTTGACACTTAGTCTGAACAACAGCTGAATCTCTATGCTTTTATGCATTGATTTGCCACCACATGATTGGCTGATTAGATATTTGCACGAACAAGGACGTGTACAGGTGTACCTAATAAAGTAGCCATCGAGGATGTATAGATAATGAAAAGCAATGGTCCTGCATTCACATTAGCGTAGTGGTTGGCGCAAACACTTTACAGTGCTGGCAATCACTGATCAGGGTTCAATTTTCACTGCTGTCTGAAAAGAGTTTATACATTCATCCTGTGATCATGTGGGTTTCCTTTGGTGCTCCAGTTTCCTCCTGCATTCAAAATATCTATGTATTAGTGAGGGCTAGCAAGATATGAGCATGCTACGTTGGCACTGGAAGCAATGGCGACACTTGCAGGCTGCCCCTAGCATAATTCTCGCTGACTTGATATGATGTGACGCAAACTACGCATTTCGTTGTAAGTTGCGATGTTTCGATGTCTGTTGAAAGGGAAAAGGTTAATGTGCCAGCTGTACATCGAAACATGGCCTGAAAAAGATATTTCGCACATCACGGAGTAAAAGGCGTTAGAGCACAGAGAGAAAGCGATGGTTCTCACTCTTCCCACACCAATTACTTTTCTGAAGTCTTTTCTGGGATTCACTGCTCCCTTGGGACCAGAAACTGACGCATTGAATGTGCATCTATGTGAAAACAGTGTAATTTGCAACCACCCAGTGAATGTGGCCAACTTATGATAGGGAATATTGCACTCTCATTCTCTGAAATGAAAGTTCAGTATTACTGAGCAGTCACAGAAAGTGATCAGACTTCCCTGACTGAAAACACATTATAGAATCATTAAATTGGCTTGACATTTTGTTAAAACAAGTAAAAAAGGATATAGAAATTGATCTGGACTGTGAATCTCAACTGTCACTTCAGCAATCAGCTCTCCAAGGAAGATGTTATCTTCACCTTTGCCCACTCACCTTCCACAATCTTCAGTATATCATCCACTATTTCAAACAACTCTGGTATGATGCTGCTGCTACCAAGCACCTTGTTCCAGCTTCCAGAGAACATGGAGGCCGGGTGAGATTAGAACCAGAAGTCATGGGTTAAAGGTGAAAGGTGAAATGTTTAAAGGGTCCATGAAAGGGAACCTCTTCACTCAGAGGGTGGCGAGAGCATGGCACAAGCTACCAGCGGAAGCAGTGGATGCAGGCTTGATTTTAAAGTTTAAGAGAAGTTTGGATAGATACGTGATTGGGTGGGATTATGGAGGGTTACGGTCTAGGTGCAGGTTGACAGGACCAGGCAGAATAATATTTTGACATGGACCATAAGAGCTGAAGAGCCTGCTTCTGTGCTGTAGTGTTCTATGACTCCATGACTCTTATGACCTGGCTGATTTATCCATATCCAAAAACCACAGTTCTCACAGCATCTTCTGTGCGAAAGAGTCCTGGAATAAAATGGTCAATACAACATCCATCTTTCAGCTTCTTTCTTCTCTCTATCCAGGGTACCAAACATATCTTACAGCAAAGTAATGCTTACAACAATAAAGTCTTTTGCATTTACCAAGGAAACAAAATGCAGATTGGCCAAAATGCCTTACAATACAGCTGTTATATCCACAACTGCAACCCCAAGATAACACTTTAAATTTCCATCCCATTCTACATCAACAGTGCTGAGAACAGTTTCAAAATCCACAGCCAAGAAAGTTCACCAATGCTTCTACTTCAGGAGGCAAAAGAAATTTATTGTCTCTGTCAACCCTTACAAATTTTTAATCAATGCACCTTAGCCTCAGAATACAGGGACATACACTTAGAACAGAGGCGAGATCGAATTTCTTTAGCCTAAGTGTGATGAATCTGTGGATTCATTGCCCTGTGCGGCTGTGGTGGCCAAGTCACTGGGATTATTTAAAGCAGAGGTTGATAGATTCTTGATTAGTCAGGGCGACAAAGGTAATGGGGAGAAAGCAGGAAACTGGGGTTGAAAGGGACAGCAAATCAGCCACAATGGAATGATAGAGCAGAGTCGGTGGGCCGAGTGGCATACTACCACCCCTATTTCTTATGGTCTGAGAGAAAACGTTCAATCTGGAGCCATAAGGACCTGGTACAACAACTGTTCTGCACATGACCACAAAGAACTGCATAGAGTTGTAGACACAGCTCGGTACATCACAGGAATCAGCGTCCCCCTTCATGGACTGTTTAGTACTTCTCACTGTCTCAGTAAGGCAGCAGGTGTAATCAAAGACCCCACCCATGGTGGACATTCTCTCTTTTCCCCTCTCCCATCAGGCAGAAGACACAAAAGCAACACACAAAATGCTGCAGGATCTCAGCAAACCAGGCAGCATCCATGGAAATGAACAAACAGTTGATGTTTCGGGTCAGACCCTTCTTCAGGACTGGAAAAGAAGAGAGGAAGATATCAGAAAAAAAAGATCCGGCGGGGAGGGGAGGAAAAGAAACTAGGTGATGGGTGAAGCCAGGTGGAAAAGGTAAAGGGCTGGAGATGAAGAAATCTGATCGGAGATTGAGTGGACAATAGGAGAAAAGGAAGGAGGAGGGGCACTGGGGCAAGTGAAAAGAGGTCAGAAGCTAGAGTGGGGAATAGAAGAGGGGAGGAGGAGGGGTGAAAAATGTTTTTACCAGAAGGAGAAATTGATATTCATGCCATCAGGTTGGAGAGTACCCAGACAGAACACAAAGTCTTGTCAGAGTCTTGTCATTATTTCCTGAGGAGACTGAGGCACAGAGTCTTGTCATCTTCATAAGTTTTCGGATGACTCTGCCATAGTTGGATGCATCAGCAAGGGAGATGAGGCTGAGTACAGGGCTACGGTAGGAAACTTTGTCACAGGGTGTGAGCAGAATTATCTGCAGCTTAATGTGAAAAAGACTAAGCAGCTGGTGGTAGACCTGAGGAGAGCTAAGGTACCGGTGACTCGTGTTTCCATCCAGGGGGTCAGTGTGGACATGGTGGAGGATTACAAATACCTGGGGATATGAATTGACAATAAACTGGACTGGTCAAAGAACACTTGAGGCTGTCTACAAGAAGGGTGAGAGCCGTCTCTATTTCCTGAGGAGACTGAGGTCCTTTAACATCTGCCAGACAATGCTGAGGATGTTCTACGAGTCTGTGGTGGCCAGTGCTATCATGTTTGCTCTTTGTGTGCTGGGGCAGAAGGCTGAGGGTAGCAGACACCAACAGAATCAACAGACTCATTCGTAAGGCCAGTGATGTTGTGGGGATGGAACTGGACTCTCTGACGGTAGTGTCTGAAAAGAGGATGCTGTCTAAGTTGCAAGCCATCTTGTCAATGTCTCTCATCCACTACGTAATGTACTGGTTGGGCACAGGAGTACATTCAGCCAGAGACTCATTCCACCGAGATGCAGCACAGAGCGTCACAGGAAGTCATTCCTGCCTGTGGCCTTCAAACTTTACAACTCCTCCCTTGAAGGGTCAGACATCCTGAGCTAATAGGCTGGACCTGGACTTATTTCATAATTTACTGGTATAATTTACATATTACTATTTAACTATTTATGGTTCTATTACTATTTATTATTTATGGGCAACTGTAACGCAAACCAATTTCCCCCGGGATCAATAAAGTATGACTATGACTAAAGTGTTCTCCTCCACCCTGAGGGTGATTTCATTGTGGCAGAAGAGGAGGCCATGGACTGACATGTTGGAATGGGAATAGGAATCAGAATTAATATGTTGGGGCACTGGAAAGCTCTGCTTCAGGAGCGGAGGTGCTCGACGAAGTGGTTCCTCAACTTATGACAGGTCTCACCAATGTAAAGAAGGCCACAACAACAATCTCTTTCTCAATTTCAGCAAGACCAAGCAGCTGACTATTGACTTCAGGAGGAGGAGGAAACAAGTCCATGAGCCAGTCCTCATTGGGGGACGAGAGGTGGAAAAGGTCAGCAACTTTAAATTCTTCGGTGTTATCATTTCCTCAGCCCAGCACACAAGTACAATTGCAAAGATGACACAGCAGCACCTCTACTTCCTTAAAAGTTTGTAAAGATTCAGCATGACATCCAAAACTTTGACAAACTTCTATAGATAAGTGGTGGAGAGTACATTGACTGGCTGTATCACAACCTGGTATAGAAATACCAATGCTCTTGAATGGAAAATCCTACTAAAAATCGTGGATATGGCCTCGTCCATCATGGATAAAACCTCCCCACCATTGAGCATATCTACTGGGAGTGCAGTCACAGGAAAGCAGCATCCATCAAGGACCCCCACCACCTAGGTCATGATCTCTTCTTGCTGCTGCCATTAGGAAGGTACAGGAGCCTCAGAGCTCACATCACCCAGGTTCAAAAACAGTTATTTCCCCTCAACCATCAGGCTCTTGAACCAGTGGGGATAACTTCACTTGCTCCATCACTGAACTGTTCACACAACCTGTTCACTTTCAAGGAGTCTTCTTCTCTTGTTCTTAATAGTTATTGCTTACATATTAATATTATTATTTCTTTCTTCTTTCCTATGTCCTTTGTACACTCAAACAACAGGAATTCTGCAGATGCTGGAAATTCAAGCAACATACATCAAAGTTGCTGGTGAACGCAGCAGGCCAAGCAGCATCTATAGGAAGAGGTGCAGTTGACGTTTCAGGCCGAGACCCTTCGTCAGTCCTGACGAAGGGTCTCGGCCTGAAACGTCGACTGCACCTCTTCCTATAGATGCTGCTTGGCCTGCTGCATTCACCAGCAACTTTGATGTATGTTCCTTTGTACACTGGTTGTTTGACTGCCCTGCTGGGCTCAGGTTAGAGTTAGGATTCGGACTTTCATTGATTCTATTATGGTTCTCGGATTTACTAAGTATACCTGCAAGGTATACCTCCGGGTTGTATATGGTGATATATGCAGTATGTACTTAGATAATTAATTTACTTTGAACTTTGCCTTGTCTGGTCATCCATCTCTTTTCCAACATATTCCAATTGTCTTTTGTCAATCTTAACATTTAGCATGGTTAAACATGCCTTTGTTTCATAAAACATTGCAATCTTTGGAAATTATCAATACCACTCCATCTCCTGCAACTAGTACCATCTTCAGTTCTCCTCCTCTGACATTCTAGAATGTGTAGCAAAGTTCAACGTTCAAAGTAAATTGATTATCAAAGTACGTATGTCACCATATACTACCCTGAGTTGCATTTTCTTGCAAGCATTCACAGTAGAATACAACAGTATCAACGAAAAACTACACACAAGACAGACAAACAATCAATGTGCAAAAGAAAAACTGCAAATACCAAAATATAAATAAAATCATACCGAGAATGCAAGTTATAGAGTCCTTGAAAGTGAGTCCATCAGTTGTGGAATCAGTTCAGTGCTGAGTTGAGTAAAGTTATCCACTCTGGTTCAGGAGCATGATGTTGAAGAGTAATAACTGTTCCTGAACCTGGTGATAATGGGACCAAGGCTCCTGCAGCTCCTTCCCAATGGCAGCAGCGAGAAAAGAGCGTGGCTCAATGGTGGCATATAATCCCCTTGCCCATCCCTCTCCCGACACTGTCCAAATCCATTTTCTCCTTGCATCAACAATACCATTTAATAGATCCCAACATTTCTTGTACTGTATTGCCCTCTAAACCAGCAATTAGAAATACAAGCACAAGTCACCAAATCTCATCTGTTGGCAGCATGCACTCAAAGTTAAATAGGGATCATTGGATCCTGTCCATGTAGGTTTCGTCATGGTAGTTTCAATTGTTATTTTTTTAAAAAAACAAATACATACAGTAAACACAGAAAGGTGCTGGAAAGGGGCCAGTAGCATCATGAAAGATCCCATCCACTCGGCTCATGGACTCCTTGTCCGTCTCCCATCAGTAGCATCCACGCCAAGACAACCAGACTCAAAAATAGTTATTTTTCCCAAACAGTAAAGCTAACCAATACCTCCACCCAGTAAACTCACCACTCCACATCCCCAACCATCACTACTTCATCATTTCTTGTCAGTCACCTTATGTACACACAGCCCTGTGCCTACAGTCACTTCGTGGATATACAAACAATCTATCTTGTGTATTTATATTTATTGTTTTTTTATTATTGTGTCCTTTATTCTTTTTTTGTGCTGCATCAGATCCACACTAACAATCATTTTTTCTCCATTACATTTATGTACTGGAAATGACATTAAACAATCTTGAATCTTGAATTAGTTAGGCAAGCACGAGTTGGGATGAAGGGCCTGTTTTTATGCCACATTTCTCTATTAGTTCTGTTACCCTGTAATTTTAAAATGTAAATTTAAATGCCTTTTGTTGGTCGCAGTTATAACACATTATAGAAAGCAGAGAACATGGGCATGACTGATACAAAGGGGAACAGTTCAAATAAGGCAAGTTAAGCAGGTTACTCCCCCTCTGCTAGAGAACATTTACATTTTGTTTTTTACTTTTAGTGAGGCACATGCAAATAGCATGGTGGCATGATGACGTATGCCATTCACTTACTTTTACATATAATGAATTATTTAAGCAAAGAATAACTAGTCAAGCAAAATATTTACAATATTACTCAAGAATTACTGAAATATTAAATACACAATGGCTTCCTTTCACAATCTATTTACAATTCAAGCACTCACATGCTGAATGAACTAAACTTGTAACTCCAAGGGTTGTGTGCCATATTTGCCAGTCATTCTGCATTGTCCATTGTTAAGTGGTAAATGTTATATTTTCAAGTGTCAATGCTTTTCTGGTGATAAGACAGATTTTTGAAAGTATGAGAGCATTCACTCAATGACAAAGTTACTTTAAACCAAGGAAGTCAAAGATGGTACATGTTCGTATTTATATTTACAATATTAACTCCATGCCCAAACAACAGGGTTTAGATTTAAATATTTAACTGGCATCTAACCCACTGAGTCCTCCAGTATTTTGGGTTTGCTGCTCAACATTTACAGCATCTGCAGAACCTCACGCTTAAAATTTAAGAATCTGATTGATGTACACAAAAAAAAGCATACAAAAATAAAGCAATACAAATCTTTCTCCAGATTTGACTGCATGTACCACTATTGTGTTTTACAGGTACATTTCCAGTAGGACACACAATTCATGATCACAAACTGAATTAATCTCAAAATTGTCACCGTGAACACACAGTTGTGTTCTGTCACATGAAGCTCTTTACGAAATACTGCAGAGTCAGAATTTAAAATCACTCCCAGTCAAGTCGGCAGGCAGGCCAAATTCCTTGGGTCAGCATTTCATTAAAACAGTGATAGGTACATCTCGTTGGGGAAGACTTTCCACTTGCAAAGTATTTTCTGCCCCATTTCCCAGCCCATTATGCTTACTGAAGGTACATATAGTTATCACAGCACCAGTCAGGTTATTCATTAACCTGGCTACATCATATGATGTTTATGTAATCACCAAAAGCTGAACTGGAAACATTCAAGTGAATTTAAACCCAGTTAAAATCCACGCAAACATTTTTGAAAGTCCGACTGGTAACTTACCTTGATATCAAAATTGCAGTCAAATCTTCTAATCAGAACAATGAAGTTGACAGAGGAGTTTTCCATTACTGGTGGGGAGATAATAGGTTCACAAGCATTCTTTGGTTTTGAATACACAAGAAAACCCTAGAGATAAAATAAGAACAAAAATAAGGGAAAACCATTTAGTATTCTTAAAATGCACGTCGTAATTTTGATAAGACTGACAGGCAGATAAAAATAATTGGTCAAAGTACACTCAAAATTGTGTGTTTCACTTGTCAGAATATTGTTTTTCCTCATTTCCCATCTTGATGCAGAAACTTGCAAACTAGCCTCGTCAGCATCAAGGACATCTTCAAAAGGTGATGCCTCAAAAAGGTGGCATCTATCATGAAGTCCCCTATCACCCATGACATGCCCGTTGGTCATTACTACCATCAAGGAGGTGGCACAGGACCTTGAAGGCACATACTCAATACTTTAGGAACAGCTGCTTCTTCTCCGTCACCAGGTTTCTGAATGGATAATGAATGCATGTGCACTACCTCACTATTTTCTTGCTCTCTTTTTCCACTACTTATGTAATATTTTAATATGTAATTATAGTAATTTCTTATAGTAATTTATAGATTTATTATGTATTGTACTGTACTGCTACCCCAAAACAACCAATTTCATGACATATGCCAGTGATATTAAGTCTGATTGTGATTCTGCTTGTCCAAATCTGTTGAAGTTGCTGTTGACTACACATATTTCTGGGTAACAGCCAGCTTTTGATTATTCACAGCCACCTTCTTGTATTTTCAGATAACACATATCCAACCTGGTCAGAAGAATGCCCCAGTTACCCTGCACCAACAGTATCATCAAGCAACAATTACTCAATTCTGACACACTCACTGATGCTCTGCGCACCTTCCACTCAAACTGCTCAGCAGAATTCAAAGGATAATGCGAGAGCAACTTCTCTCCACATCAAGGGAGCAGTTTATGTTAGTGAAGTCAATGGGAATGAAAGGTGAATGACCTGGAGTTGTCTTTAGTAAATGGATATTTGAATCCTTTTTTATCCCCACCCCTATGTTACTGGAGTTCATCAGGTCAGTGACCATGGTCAGAATTTGCTGGAACCCTCTCTACTTCAAAGCTAAATTATTAATCAAAGTATGTATACCATATACAACCTTGAGTGTCATTTTCCTGTAAGCACCCACAGGAAAACAAAGAAACACAATATAATCCACAAAAAAAAACAAAGACTAAAATACACCCAATGTGCAAAAGAGGGCAAATTGTGCAAGATAATAAATAAATAAATAACACCGAGCACATGCACTGCGGAGTGCACAGGCTGTGGAGTCAGTTCAGCTCTCCGGTGAGTGAAGCCAGTCCAGAAGCCTGACGCTGCAGGTCAACAACTGTTCCTGAACATGGTGGCATGCGACCCAAGACTCCTACAACTCCCACCCGATGGTAGTAGCAAAAAGAAAGGGAGATGGGTCATACCCAGGCAGGCGGGACAGGCTCAGGTTGAAGCTGTATTCATCAAGATACAAAGCACGTCAACATCCAGGATAACACAGCTTGTTTGAAAAGGCATCATATCTATCATTCTAAAGACTCAATTCTGTACCAGTACAACGTGGCTGGAGTGTATACAATTTACATCTTCAGCCCGCTCACTGAACTCGTATCAAAACTTGGCTGCCCAGCTGACCCTGCTAACAGCCACAGGACTCAGCTGTAAGAAGGCCACCTTTCATTAACAATAGGTGTCTAGGGTCGGTATGATTTGGGGTTCACCCAAACAGGAACGTCGCGATGTTCTGATTAAAGAAACCTCCACCTGAGTGAGTGATGCGGAAAATACTGCCTATACACAATTGTCGGTCGGTAAGAACTAACAAATCGTACACTGCATAAAATTATAAAGAAAGTACATTTACAAACTTCAGCTTTATTGAGCAGTTAGTAGGAAAAAGAAAAGGGAAAAAAATTACAGTAAACCAGTCTAAATGTGCACATCGTTGGAGCTCATCTTGAAGTCTTTTTACTCATGCGTTGGACCTCTCGAACAAATGGACACTCTCTCCGGATTATTGGCCCTTCCTCCTTGGAGCCATTCATCTGCACAAAGCACCTTTTATGCAACAGGGACGCTCCTTCCCAAGGCAACCTCAGCTATCTTCCCTCTTGTCCTCTCCGCAGCTCCCACCAAAAAGATCACAAACTCCACCAGCGTCCGTCACAAATCTCTCTTCATCCAGCTTTCTCTAGAACCTTCTTCCAATTCCACCATCCTAAAAACTGGGAAGACATTGCATTCAATAGATTGTCCTGTTCAAGAGGGAGCTGCACTTCATGAAAACAACCTCTGCTGTGGCGCAGAGAACAAGTGGCAGCTGCGGAAGTAGACTGACCAACCAAATGACCCGACCTCTAACCACAGCTCCCACTTACTCATGGCCACACTGCACTAGAATATGTGCATCTTGGATCGGCCTCTATAGCCACCTGAAGACCCAACAATAGGCAACCCCCAGGAGAATATCATACTTGACTAATTCTGATTACAAATAACAAGGTTACTCCTCGCTCCTAAAATTTCCTTTTACAACATTGATTTCCTTTACAAACAAGAGATTCTGCAGATGTTAGAAATCCAAAGGAACACACAAAATGCTGAAGAAACTCAGAAGGTCAGGCAGTATCTATGGAGAAGAATAAAATCAACGTTTTGAGCTGAGATCCTTCATCAGGACTGGAAAGTAAGGGGGACCGAAGCCAGAAAAGGGAGGGGGAGGGGAAGGAGTACAAACTGGCAAGTGATTGGTGAAACCAGGAAAGAGGGAAGGGATGAAATGCAGTGAGAAGGTTGGAGGTGGAAAAGATATAGTGCTGAAGGAATCTGGTATGAGAGGAGAGTGGACAATAGGAGAAAGGGAAAGAGGAGTGGCATTGGAGGGTTGTGATGTACAGGCAAGGAGAAGAGAATGGGTAAGAGGAGAGTCAGGATAGGGAATGGAAGAAGGGAGACGGGGAGGTGGAGCAGTCAATGTTGATGCCATCAGGTTGAAGACTGCCCAAATGGATAACAAGGTGTTGTTCCTCTAACCTAAGCGTGGCCTCATTGTGACAGCAGAGGAGGCCATTGACCAAAGTGTCAGAATCCTTTGTTTGTGCAACAGATTCTGCCAAGGAGGCTCTTCAAATGACTTTCTTTCCCTGAAGAGACTTAAATTATTGTCTATAAAGCAGCACTTCCATGATACAGCACAGTCGGTCCTGGGAATGCCCAGGATTCATACCCATGTAATGTGGTCATCAACTATAGGATGCCACAGCAGCATAGTGGCTAGCACAACACTTTTACAGCTTGGGGTATTCTGGAGTTTAGAGTTCAATTCTGGTGCTGTCTGTAAGGAATTCACACGTCGTCGCCACCCCCTACCCTCCTCCCCCGATGATCACATGGGATTCCTCCAGGTGCACTGGTTTCCTGCCACACTCCAAAGACATACCAATTAGTAAATTAACTATCATTATAAGTTGTCCTCTGTTTCGACTAGTGTTAAAATAGCTGGGCGGTGCAGTTCATTGGGCTGGAAGGGCCTGTTCCGTGCTCTATCTCCAAATTAATAAAGATCTTCCATCACATTCCCTGCCACCACAGAATCTGGGGAGCATAATTTTGGGCAGAATATAGTATCAATGGTAAGACTCTTGGCAGTGTGGAGGATCAGAGGGATCTTGGGGTCCGAGTCCATAGGATGCTCAAAGCAGCTGAGCAGGCTGGCACTGTGGTTAAGGCACCATACGGTGTATTGGCCTTCTTCAGGTGTGGATCTGAATTTAGGAGCTGAGAGGTAATGTTGCAGCTATATAGGACCCTGGTCAGACCCCACTTGGAATACTGTGCTCAGTTCTGGTCACCTCACTGCAGGAAGGACGTGGAAACCATAGAAAGGGTGCAGAGGAGATTTACAAGGACATTGCCTGGATTAGGGAGCATGCCTTATGAAAACAGGTTGAGTGAATTCAGCCTTTTCTCCTTGGAGCGACGGAGGATGAGAGGTGACCTGATAGAGGTGTATAAGATGATGAGAGGCATTGATCGTGCGGATAGTCAGAGGCTTTTTTCCAGTGCTGAAATGGCTGCCACAAGAGGGCACAGGTTTAAGGTGCGTGGGATTAGGTACAAAGGAGATGTCAGGGGTAAGTTGTTGTGCTTTTTTTTTTTACACAGAGAATGGTGAGTGTGTGGAATGGGCCGCTGGCAGTGGTAGTGGAGGCGGATACGATAGGGTCTTTTAAGAGACTTTTGGATAGGTACATGGAGCTTAGAAAAATAGAGGACTATGGGTTACCCTAGCAATTTCTAAGGCAGGGACATGTTCGGCACAACTTTGTGGGCCGAAGGGCCTGTATTGTGCTGTAGGTTTTCTATAATAAATTTGCCCCCTTTACTCTCTTAAACTCAATCCATTATGCATATAACTGGAGAAGTAATGATCAGCATGACAAACATATTGAACTCAATACAAAACCTCAAAGATTAGTTTAAGTAAATGGAATAGATGCAAGCAAGTTCATTCAACTCTGGATTCATTATAATGTAGCCTGCATAAACAATGTTTTAAATGTCACTGTAAGGAATAGTCAGAGAAAGTAATATTCATGTATATCCTTTCATTTGCATTCAAAGTGATTCTAGCGTAACTATTGCTGAATACAAAACATGCTGCATCCAGAATTCCCATCTTACAATTCACACACTCAATTATTGAATTGTAATTCACCAACAATCACTGACAAAATGTGCACTTATCTTCTCCATAAATGGTGAAGTAACATTAAATGGAGACTGTGTGGGAAGTGGTGAGTAGTTTCTGGTTTTCCTCAGATTTACATGGGCACCTTCATTAGCAGAATTAATGAAAATGTCAATTATAGGTTAGGGGTCTTAATGCAGAGTTCTCAGTCATATGTAAAATCAGGACATCTGGTCTATTCAGCCCAGCGGGAAACAAGCCATTACATCACTACCATTCACATAAACACTTCAATCCCCTTCTCAGAGAAACACCATTATCAAACTCATTAAATCTCACTGTGGTATTTCCTCATTTCAGATCAGGTCCCATCCAGCCCAGGATACTAATAACTGACAAGTCTGTGTACTGCCTTGCACTCAAAACAGATTCACAATGAAATCCACTGGTTTCAAACTGCAACCTTCAAAACATCAAAAACTCAGACTGGGAAAATAAGAACTGGCTCAACCATAATTTAATAGACTGAAGGTTAGAAAAGCAGATTTGTTGACTTTTGAGTGTTGCCTTCATAATTTTAACCAATATGGTGTGCTACTAAATTGTGTCAAAAAAGAGACCTCGTTTATAGTTCATTTATCTTTTTATTCCATCCACATGTGAAAGTCCTCCAAATATGAAGCTACAAGTGCTCTGGTCACCATGAATCATTTAAGTTTGTACGTCATCCTCATCCGTGTGCATGTGAGAGCCGCATGCAGTCATGGCTTATGACCATAGCTGAGGTAAACACCAAATATTTGAACAATGATCTCTTCAAGGCAATTTAAAAGGCTGTAGCTCATTATTCTATTTTTAGCCCAGGTCAATGTTTCCACTGAAACAGCTTAGTACATACCAGAAACTGACCTTTGATTTTCCAGATCTGGGTAGTTATCATTTTAAGTAGGGGACTTCAATAAATGTGAAAATTTTAATCCTATGTAAAACATTTCTGGATTATTGTTTAGCCAGAATAATGTAAACTATAACACCATATATAACACCAGTGAATTCCTACTAAATTATATCATTGGAGAAGTAATCCTGAACCTCAGACATGTTCAGGTCCTACTGCTAGAAATCATTGTTTGAAAGCTGGCACATTTAAATTCAATTAATGACTTAAACCAGTCTATAATTTAAAATGGCAGTACCATCAACTTACTGCTCAATTATAAGCCTTCCAAAAAAACCCTGCTATTATTACTGACTCAAAAATCACAGCAATCAAGTAAACTATCAACTATCCTCTGAAACACCCATTAAGTTTTGTCCTATGAATAAAAGCTGTAGCAATCAACCACCATTTATTGCCCTTGAAAAGGTGGTAAATAGGAAGTAGAGAGGGGCACAATCATAGCACATCTCTGTACACGCAGCCACCAATATAAGCAAGAGCCAGTCAAAATAAGACAGATGAATGTATTGATGTTGACAAGCAGAAGTCAGGGTTTTAAAAATCACTAGACAACAGGGTGACCCGTTGGGGCACCCTTTGACAGAAGGGTTGTGCAGTCTGATGTGACCAGAATGAACATTAAATTTTCCTGAATGCTACTGGTTTTTGCTTTGCTTTGGAAACTGAAGTAGAAAACCTCAGTTTATTAAAGAAGAACGACGTGTAGCAAAGCAAATAGCTCCTCCTCATTTAACGAAGGACACTTTTGATGGCATAATTTCTGGTTTATCTGCCACCCTCGTGCCTTCGTTGTCATTCTGGAGACATGCAGTCCTTTCAACCCCCGTCTCTTCATCTCTTCTGCTGTTTGTTCTTTGTCTCTGATCCTAGAGATGTAAATTTCTCAGCTCCTCTGTCTCTTCTTCTCTCATCTTTTTTTGTCCTGACTCTTTGATCCTGCAGTCATGCGGCCCTGGCCTCATCCGATTCTTGTTCTCTCCCTCTCCTTGCCGCTTCCCAATGACGTTTGGTGTCATCTCTTGACCATAATGTCCCCCTTCTCTTTCCACGCGGCATAATTAGGCTGACCATTTTTTTTACGCTAATGCTGGATAGAAGATACGAAGCACTAACACCAAAGGATGCTGATTATTCTTGATGACATGGTTGGCGCTCTCCTAAATGGATGTGATATAGTCAACGCTGTCCTTTGACCGCAGCAAAGGGTTTTATGGGTGTCTTGGAGTATGTCATTACAATAAGATTTAATTATCTCTTACTGATAGGTGGCAGTTAGATCTGTCCCAATCCTGCACATGCTAATGGTGATTAGCAGAATGTGACCCCTCGAAATAGAGCTGCCCTGCCCTTTTGCTCCGGTAGGTGTCGCTGCTAAGGCTGGCCATACACATGCATTGGGCTGACGCGTCCCGATTTCCATGATGGCCGATCGGGTCTCGGGTGAAAGCCAACCTGGTGATTTTTGGCGAATGAGCAATTTTATACAAATATACAACCCTGAACTTTGCTTGCATTCTGTAAATTAGCGCATTTTAATTCAATTGAGCCAAAAAAAGTGCCGCTGTAATGCAACGTTTGCGCTACTTGGAGGTCACAAACAGAGCATGAGAGTTTTAGTAGTATGTAGATTAGGTATTGTGCAACTGTATAAACAACACTGTTTGCTATCAGAACAGCATCTGCTATGTTTCACAGCAGGGAAGCACTTGACAAGTGCACTAGAAACAGATCATCATGTTTCTAGATAATGATAACATGATAATGTTTGGTTCCCCAACCTGTATATAGATACATTTGCTCAATACCAGGACAGAACATAGGTGAGCATGTGGGAGGGAAGATTAGATTAATTTTGGAGAAGGTTAAGATACCAGCACAACATAGTGGGGCTTTAAGGTATTCTGGATGACTGGCCAAACATCAGGGAACAAAATTTAAACTAACTTGGCAAGGGATAGTAATCAGAGTGATAGAGCTGAGGATGGGTCAGTTGGTATACAAGTCAGTGCATTGCATCCTAAGACTTTCAGGAAGAACAGGCAGACAACAGGGCAAAATTGGTATCAGTGGGATATTAATATGGCAGCAAAATTGAAAATGGTAATGAATACAGGACTTAAGATGTTATATTGGAATGCACACATCACACAGAATGAGGCAGATGATCTTGAAGAGTGGTTAGAGATTCACAGGTATGACTTTATGGGCATCACTGAGATGTGGCTTAAAGAAGATCAGAGCTGAGAGTGTAATATCCAAGGATATAGAAACATAGAAGGAGTAGGCCATTCGGCCCTTCGAGCCTGCACCGCCATTTATTATGATCATGGCTGATCATCCAACTCAGAACCCCGCCCCAGCCTTCCCTCCATACCCCCTGACCCCCGTAGCCACAAGGGCCATATCTAACTCCCTCTTAAATATAGCCAATGAACTGGCCTCAACTGTTTCCTGTGGCAGAGAATTCCACAGATTCACCACTCTCTGTGTGAAGAAGTTTTTCCTAATCTCGGTCCTAAAAGGCTTCCCCTCTATCCTCAAACTGTGACCCCTCGTTCTGGACTTCCCCAACATCGGGAACAATCTTCCTACATCTAGCCTGTCCAATCCCTTTAGGATCTTATACGTTTCAATCAGATCCCCCCTCAATCTTCTAAATTCCAACGAGTACAAGCCCAGTTCATCCAGTCTTTCTTCATATGAAAGTCCTGCCATCCCAGGAATCAATCTGGTGAACTTTCTTTGTACTCCCTCTATGGCAAAGATGTCTTTCCTCAGATTAGGGGACCAAAACTGCACACAATACTCCAGGTGTGGTCTCACCAAGGCCTTGTACAACTGCAGTAGTACCTCCCTGCTCCTGTACTCGAATCCTCTCGCTATAAATGCCAGCATACCATTCGCCTTTTTCACCGCCTGCTGTACCTGCATGCCCACTTTCAATGACTGGTGTATAATGACACCCAGGTCTCGTTGCACCTCCCCTTTTCCTAATCGGCTACCATTCAGATAACAATCTGTTTTCCTATTTTTGCCACCAAAGTGGATAACTTCACATTTATCCACATTAAATTGCATCTGCCATGAATTTGCCCACTCACCCAACCTATCCAAGTCACCCTGCATCCTCTTAGCATCCTCCTCACTGCTAACACTGCCGCCCAGCTTCGTGTCATCCACAAACTTGGAGATGCTGCATTTAATTCCCTCATCCAAGTCATTAATATATATTGTAAACAACTGGGGTCCCAGCACTGAGCCTTGCGGTACCCCACTAGTCACCGCCTGCCATTCTGAAAAGGTCCCGTTTATTCCCACTCTTTGCTTCCTGTCTGCTAACCAATTCTCCACCCACACCAATACCTTACCCCCAATACCGTGTGCTTTAAGTTTGCACACTAATCTCCTGTGTGGGACCTTGTCAAAAGCCTTTTGAAAATCCAAATATACCACATCCACTGGTTCTCCCCCATCCACTCTACTAGTTACATCCTCAAAAAATTCTATGAGATTCGTCAGACATGATTTCCCTTTCACAAATCCATGCTGACTTTGTCTGATCATTTCACCGCTTTCCAAATGTGCTGTTATCACATCCTTGATAACTGACTCCAGCAGTTTCCCCACCACCGACGTTAGGCTAACCGGTCTATAATTCCCCAGTTTCTCTCTCCCTCCTTTTTTAAAAAGTGGGGTTACATTAGCCACCCTCCAATCCTCAGGAACTAGTCCAGAATCTAACAAGTTTTGAAAAATTATCACTGATGCATCCACTATTTCTTGGGCTACTTCCTTAAGCACTCTAGGATGCAGACCATCAGGCCCTGGGGATTTATCTGCCTTCAATCCCTTCAATTTACCTAACACCACTTCCCTACTAACTTGTATTTCGCTCAGTTCCTCCATCTCACTGGACCCTCTGTCCCTTACTATTTCTGGAAGATTATTTATGTCCTCCTTAGTGAAGACAGAACCAAAGTAATTATTCAATTGGTCCGCCATGTCCTTGCTCCCCATAATCAATTCACCTGTTTCTGTCTGCAGGGGACCTACATTTGTCTTTACCAGTCTTTTCCTTTTTACATATCTATAAAAGCTTTTACAGTCCGTTTTTATGTTCCCTGCCAGTTTTCTCTCATAATCTTTTTTCCCCTTCCTAATTAAGCCCTTTGTCCTCCTCTGCTGAACTCTGAATTTCTCCCAGTCCTCAGGTGAGCCACTTTCTCTGGCTAATTTGTATGCTTCTTCTTTGGAATTGATACTATCCCTAATTTCTCTTGTCAGCCACGGGTGCACTACCTTCCTTGATTTATTCTTTTGCCAAACTGGGATGAACAATTGTTGTAGTTCATCCACGCAACCTTTAAATGCTTGCCATCGCATATCCACCGTCAATCCTTTAAGTGTCATTTGCCAGTCTATCTTAGCTAATTCACATCTCATACCTTCAAAGTTACCCCTCTTTAAGTTCAGAACCTTTGTTTCTGAATTAACTATGTCACTCTCCATCTTAATGAAGAATTCCACCATATTATGGTCACTCTTTCCCAAGGGGCCTCTCACAACAAGATTGCTAATTAACCCTTCCTCATTGCTCAAAACCCAGTCTAGAATAGCCTGCTCTCTAGTTGGTTCCTCGACATGTTGGTTCAAAAAACCATCCCGCATACATTCCAAGAAATCCTCTTCCTCAGCACCTTTACCAATTTGGTTCACCCAGTCTACATGTAGATTGAAGTCACCCATTATAACTGCTGTTCCTTTATTGCACACATTTCTAATTTCCTGTTTAATACCTTTTATTGAAAGGATGAGCAAGCAGGCAGAAGTGGTGGGATGGTTCTGTTGGTAAAAAATGGAATCAAAGCCTTAGAGGTGACATAGGATCAGAAGACGTAGAATCCTTGTGGGTGGAGTTCAGAAAGTGCAAGGGTAAAAAAACCCTAATGGAAGTTATATACAGGCCTCCAAACAGTGGCCAGGATGTGGGATATAAATTACAACACTAGATAGCAAAGGCATGTTAGAAAAGGACAATGTTATGATAGTCATGGGGGATTTCAATACACAGGCAAATTGGAAAAATCAGATTGGTGCTAGATCTCAAGAGAGGGAATTTGTAGAATGCCTATGAGATGGCTTTTTAGAGCTGCTTGTAGTTGAGCACACGGGAAAAGCAATTCTGGACTGGGTATCATGTAATGAAGCAAATTTGATTGGGGGGGTTAAGGGAAAGGAACCCTTAAAGAGGTAGTGATCATAATATGCAGGAATTAATTCTACAGTTTGAGAAAGAGAAGATGAAGTATACTGATACAGAGGAGTAAAGAGAATTACAGGGGTATGAGAGGGGAGCTGTCCAAAGTTGATTGAAAGGGGACACTAGCAGGGATGATGGCAGAACAGCAAATGGCTGGAGTTTCTGGGGGCAATTCAGAAAGTGCAGTATAGATGCATCCCAAAGATAAAGTTGTTAAAAGAGAGGACACAACAACCTTGGCTGACAAGATTAGTCAAAGATAGCATAAAAAGCAAAAGAGAGGGCATATAATATAGCAAAACTTAGTGAGAAGTTAGAGGATTAGGATGCTTTTAAAATCAACAGAAGGCAACTAAACAAAGCAACAAGAGAGAAAAGATGAAATCGGAAGACAAGGTAGCCAATAATATGAAAGAGTATACCATAAGTTTTCTCAGACATATAAAAAAGTAAAAGAAAGGCGAAAGTAGATTTCGCACTGCTGAAAAATGACACTGGAGAGGTAGTAATGGGGAATAAAGAAATGCGTACAAACCTAATAAGTATTTTGTGTCAGTCTTGACTGCGAAAGACACTAGTAGTATGCCAGAAGTCTGGTAGTGTCAAGGGCCAGAAGCTAGTGTAATTGCTACTACTAAGGAGAAAATGCTTGGGAAACTGAAAGGTCTGAAGTTAGACAAGTCACCTCAGTCATATGGACTACACCCCAGGGTTCTGAAAGAGGTCACTGAATAAATTGTGGAGGCATTAGCAATGATCTTTCAAGAATCAGTCAAGTCTGGCATGGTTCTGGAGGACTGGAAATTTGCAAAAGTTACCTCATTCTTTCAGAAAGTGGGGGGCCGAAGAAAGGAAATTCTAGGCAGTTAGCTTGACTTCAGTTGTTGGAAAGATGTTGAACTTCATTATGTTGGATAAGTTTTTGAGTTATTGGAAGCACATAATAAAATAGACCAAAGGCAGCATAGTCTCTTCAGGGGAAATCTTCCCTGACAAATTTGTTCAAATAACAGGCAGGATAGACAAAGCAGAGTCAGGTTACTTGGATTTTCAGAAGGCCTTTGACAAGGTGACACACCTAAGGCTGCTTAACAAGAGCCTATGGAATTGCAGGAAAGATACTAACATGGATACAAGATTGGCTGATCAGCAGGAGTAGGAATAAAGTGGGCCTATTCTGATTGGCTGCTGCTGACTAGTGGTGTTCTGCAGGGGTCAGTGTTTGGACTGCTTCTTTTCACACTACATGTTAATAATTTGTACAATGGAATTAATGGTTTTATGACCAAGTTTGTAGATGTTACAGTTATAGATGAAGAAGCAAGTACTGTTGAGGAAGTAGGGAATCTGTAGAAGGACTTAGACAAATTGGGAGAATGAGCAAAGCAGTGGCAAATGGAATAGAGTACAGGAAAGTGTATGATAATGCACTTTGGTAGAAGGAATAAAGATGCAGACTATTTTCTAAACAGGAACAAACTTCAAAAATCACAAGCGCAAAAGGACTTGGGAGTCCTTGTGCAGGATTCACTAAAGGTTAACTTGCAGGTTAAGTCCATTTTAAGGAAGGCAAATGCAATGTTAACATTTATTTTGAGAAGACTTGAATATAACAGCAAACATGTAATACTTTATAAGACATTAGTCAGACCACACTTGGAATATTGTGAGCAGTTTTGGGCCCCTTATCTAAGAAAGGATGTGCTGACATTGAAGTGGGTCCAGAGGAGGTTCACAAGAATTATCCCTGGAATGAAAGGGTTAGCGTACAAGAAGTGTTTGAGGGCGCTGGGTCTGTACTCGCTGGAGTTTAGAAGAATGGGGGAGGTTCTCATTGAAACCTATCAAATATTGAAAGGCTTAGATAGAGTGGTCTAGGACCAGAGGGCAGTCTCAGGAGGGCCGTCCATTTAAAACAGAGCTAAGGAGGAATTTCTTTAGCCAGAGTGTGGTAAACCTCTGAAATTCATTGCCACGGACGGCTGTGGAGACCAAGTCACTGAGTATTTTTAAAGCAGAGGTTGCTAGGTTCTTGATTAGTCAGGGCATCAACAGTTATGGGGAGAAGGCAGGAGAATGGGGTTGAGAGGGATAATAAATCAGCCATGATGGAATGGCAGAGCAGACTCGATGGGCCAAATTGCCTAATTCTGCTTCCATGTCTTATAGGCCACATGGTGAAAGATGAGACAAAGGTTATGTTAATAGAATGCCAATACTCTGAGACAGAGCACATGCAAAGTATGAGCTGCTGGAGGAACTCAAGCAGCATCTTGGAAGGAAAAGGATAGCTGACATTTCAGGTCATCTGACATGGATAGAAGGTAGATGGATTTCTACCATATAGGCCTTTTGCCCCAGTTGTGTACCAACTATCAAATACCCATCTATACTAATCACAGCATCCAGTTCATAGCCTCGCTGATTCAAATGCTTGCCCAAGATGCTTCTTAGATTTTGAAGTGACTCCATTAACTTGTCACGCAGAATTCCCTAGTCAACTACAAGTTGAGAGGGAAAAAAAATCTTCCTTGAATTTCCTATAAATCTCTTATTCCTCTCTTTAAACCTGACCTCTAGCCTAAAACATTTTTGCCAAGGAGAAATGTTATCTATTATCTGTGTCCCTTATAGCAGAGGTCCCCAACCTTTTTTGCACCGCGGACCGGTTTAATATCAACAATATTCTTGCAGAGCGGCCAACCGGGGGCGGGGGGGGGTGGTGTTCAAGTAGGGTTGCTAACTTTCTCACTCCCAAATAAACGACAAAAGTAGCAGTCAAGTAATACGGGACACTTATGTTTACCCCAAGAAAGACTACCACGACCATGAAGCCTTGTGCAGGCAGCTGTGTGCACATGCATGTATGTGCCGATTTCTTTTCTACAAGTCGGTTTTGGCTTAATCTTCCCGATTCTATTAAGTGAAACTACACTGTACATACATTATTTCTACTTTATATAGGCTGTGTATTTATCATATAAATGCTCCTGCTTTTACTATATGTTAGTGTTATTTTAGGTTCTATGTGTTATTTGGTATGATTTGGTAGGTTATTTCAAGTTCAACAGTGCGTGACAGGGAATGAGGAAAGGTGCAGCTGGCTCATCGTTTCATATCGCCAAATCATATCGTTTCCTCACGGCCTGGCAGCACATGCTTTGCGGCCCGGTACCGGTCCGCAGCCCGGTGGCTGGGGACCACTGCCTTATAGTTGTGCATACCTGGAGACATCAGAATTTGAAACTAAACAGTGACAAGATCTGGATAAGGGAAATTGACAGAAGAAAATAGTAATGAGTGGACCAGGCATAAGAACCACTGGACATTTTAGAGTTAGAGTTAAAGATTTGGCACTGATGAAACAAATGTCCCCTACCTTAAACGTATCCATAGGATCAAGGGAGGTTCCACTAATCAGACCTTGAACAGCCCTTTGTACAATAAGATAGCATTTTGGCTTTACAATTTACCTCATTAAGAACTTGCATTTTATTGTTTACCTGTGCTGCATTTTTTCCTGTAGCTGTTACATTTTATTGTGTATTGTTATAGTTTATTCTAGCTCTATGCACTGTGTAAGAAATTGATCTATATAAACAGTATGCAAGACAAGCTTTTCACTCAATCTTGGTACATGCACTAACAATAGATTGCTGCCTGGTTGCCTCAGGTTATTAAAAATAATCAGTCACACTTGATGGGCTGTCAATCACCTATCATGTATTTTATATTATCATTTCATATACAAAGTTTAAAAATAAATTATTTTGATTTCCTCAAAGACTAAAGGTGGTGATGAATTAGCATATAGGAGAGAGGTTGAAAATCTGACGGAGTGGTGCCACAAAAACAACCGCTTATTCAATGCCAGCAAGATCAAGAAGTTGATTATTGACTTTCAGGAGGAGGAAACCAGTGGTCTACGAGCTGGTCCTCATCGGAGGATCAGAGGTGGAGAGGGTCAGCAACTCTAAATTCCTCCGTGTTATTTCAGGGGATCTGTCCTGGGCCCAACATGCAAGTGTAATTATAAAGAAAGCAGTGCCTCTACTTCCCTAGGAGTTTGCGAAGATGCAGCATGCTATCCAGAATTTTGACAAACTTCTATAGATATGTGGTGGAGAGTATATTGATGGCTCCATCACAAGCTGGTATGGAAGGACCAATGCCCTTCAACAGAAAATCCTACAAAAAGTAGTGGATATGGTTAGTCCACCATGGATAAAGTCCTCCCTACCACTGACCACATCTACACGGAGCATTGTTGCAGGAAAGCTGCATCCATCGTCAGGGACCTCCACCATCCAGGGCATACTCTGTTCTCGGTGCTGCCATCAAGAAGGTGGTACAGGAGACTTGGGACTCACACTCCCAGATTAAAGACAAGTTATTACCCCTCAACCATCAGATTAAAGACAAGTTATTACCCCTCAACTGTCGGGCTCCTGATCAAAGGGGATTAACTTCATTCAGTTTCACTCGCCCCATCACTAAAATGTTCTCACAAACCTATGGACTCATTTTCAAGGACTCTTCATTTCATGTTGTCAATATTTACTGCTTATTTATCATCTCTTTCTTTTTGTATTTACCCAGTCTGTAGTCTACTGCACTCCAGTTGTACACCCAGTTAGTGCAGTCTTTCATTGATTCTATTATGGTTATTGATTTATAGAATATGCCCACAAGAAAATGAATCTCAGGGTTATATATGGTGACATACATGTACTTTAATAATAAATTTATTTTGAACTTTGAGATTTTTCAATTTGATCTGCTCTTTGTCCATGCCTGTACTAAGTAAAGGCCTGTCACATGTACAGCTTATGATTTGAATTGGCTCTTCAAGCGGCCATGGAAAAAGTGACACATCCTCTGAATAAACAATGTGCGATGTGTGCAAGCAGTCCAAGTTCAACCACCAATTTCTCATTTCGAGAATATTGGTACATAAAATTGAAATATACAAACTAAAAACTTTAACACCAGCATAGCATCAGTATCTCAACAACCCAACTTTATAAAAACATTAGAACTCTTATGCAAAACATTGTTAAAATATCCTCAACTATAAAAACAAAGTCAAGAAAAGTCAAGTTCGATAGTACATGAACTTTCCTGGAAACAGATCTGCATTTTATAATTATCTTTGATTTAAAAGATAAATGAGTATGAAGTGCCTTGACAGGAAAAAATAAAGACTTGTCAGATACTTCAAGAGACAGAATTCCACCAACAGGGCAGTAAACTGGAGACTAACAAACTAATTCAGTGGAAGTGTGATGGCAGCTGTGGAGGCAGTCACACACCATAGAACCTCAGGAAAACTGACAAGGCAACGGCTGTTCAAAATTATGAAATTCTGCTGCAAGTTGGTCAAGTACAAAGTATGTATACTACGTACAGCCTTGAGATTTGTCTTTACAGGCAGCTACAAAACAAAGAAACCCAATAGAACCCATTAAAATAAAGACAACTATCAAACAGTGCAAATGTGTGCAGAAAAGAAACAAATCTTGTAAAGAATAAAAGTAAGCAAGTAATATTCAGAACTGAAGTTCACGACAGTGAGTCCACGGACACGAAGCCAGTCATCACTGCAGATGACTCAGGAGTCCATTAGTTGCAGACCACAGCCTCAGCTCAACACAGAGACGAGTAAACCTCGCAAAGCAGTGAGCTGCTACCTGCCCAATCCTTGCTTCTGGCCCTGCATTTAAATTGTCCAACCCTCAGGTCACTCCTCAACTCTTGGACCCAGGCCCTACCAGTTTGATACGCTCTCAAGTCCAGGCCCCGCGGCCTAGATTTGGCTCATACCTGACCTTTCCAATTCAGCCCAGTACTTAAATCGATCAAACCTTGGGTCTCTCCTCACTCAAGCCCAGGTCCCACCACCTCCACTCTGCCTTGCCTCATCGAATCACCTCCATGTCTGCTCCAGCAATGACCAATCATTGGTTCATTCCCCAATCTCAAGGCTAGATCCCATCACGTCAAATCAGCCCGTACATGCTACACCACAACCATCCTGGACCTTTTAAGACTTCAGTTCATCGCAAAAATGCCAGGTCATACAGGTGCTTCAAAAGCTCAACTCCAAAAGGAAACTTACAAGCTATTGATTACAGTGATCAAATCGGAGAAAAAGTGTGATTAATACAGTAATTTATCATTTTGTTTGCTACCAGAAAGTCGTCACTGCGCTTCACCAGTACCATCTTAAACTGGCAAAAGGGAAAGAAAAGTTTAAATGAAAATAATAACCATTTACGTGTAGGGTTCTCAGTAATACTCATTATAATGTTAATTGTTAAGGCTGACAAAATGGCTTCTCTGTACTATGCTGAGTAAGGGGTTCTCTGTGGCAGCATGTTAGGGTTATAATCAGTGATAACGGGACTTGTATTCATTTGCTAGCCAATGAAAGTCATGTTATTTTATCTGTATGTGCAGGAACCGGAGGAGAAGCGCGGGCTTTTGGTGGAGGAGAAGAGAAGAAGTCAGATGCGAGTCGAGTGCTCTGGTAGATCACCGGGAGTGATCCCAGCTGAGGGTCGACGGAGTTCAGTGGAGATTGAGGGGAGGAACGGATACTGAATTTCGTGAGCTCCAATGAATTATTTGTGCACAGAACTGATAAAATTTATTGATTTGACACCTTTATTTTATTTGTTTCTACTAACCCATCACCGAGAAATAATTATAAAGTGTAACCGTCTGATATTTTATGTCGTGGGCTTATACCTGGGTGCAATCACACAGTATCCCCACCAACATGATTACAGAGTTGGCGGGGTCAACGTCAGTTTACCCTAGACGAACGAGAGTCAAGTGGGACATAGTCACTACATACATAAATAGGACTTGTGCCATTTGTATTTGCCAAGAACCAACTCAACATTTAAAAATAATTAAAATTCACAACAACACAAAATAGCTGTTTGATGGGATTACATTTTCAGCAAAATTGCAGCTCAACATATCTGAAGTATTAGATTAAAGGATAAAATAGAGAATCCACAGTAAATCAGCCAAAATATCTAGCAAGTCTGCACTTCGCACATTTTTGCAAACAGATGCAAAATTATCTGCCCATATTTTTGTTCTGTCATGAATTATTAAATACTAATAATTCTGGAAACTTTAATTAGCCAGCCTGAGCTTCCATTGGCTGAGCCAATGGACTACATCACAACAATCAGTTGGGTGGCACTTTAATCAAAATATTTTGATATTGACCATGATCATGTTTTTCTAAACCTGAAATGTTCATATGAGGCATGGGAATATATTGTATTTGTAAGTCATAATTCACCCGGAAAGCAACTCAGTACATATGGGAACACTAAAGTGAGCAAAGAGAGAAAATACAGTTGAGTAAATTAATAAAACAGCTAAAGTATGAACCAGATCTCCTTCTTTATACAAAAGAATTTTGATGAACTGCAAGTACTAAAGAGAAAGATCAATAGGCAGGCGATTGGACATTGAGTCAACATAATCAACCGGAAGACATAATCAAACTCAACTTCAGAAATCCCTGCAGCCAATGAAGTGTCTTTTATTTTGCCATTCTCCTTCCCTCAACATGTTTACTTTACATAGAAACATAGAAAATCTACACACAATACAGGCCCTTTGGCTCACAATGATGTGCTGAACATGTACTTACTTTAGAAATTAGCTAGGGTTACTCATAGCCCTTTATTTTTCTAAGCTCCATGTACCTATCCAGGAGTCTCTTAAAAGACCCCATCATATCTGCCTTCACCACCATTGCTGGCAGCCCATTCCATGCCCTCACCACGCTCTGCGTAAAAAACTTGCCCCTGACATCTCCTCTGTACCTACTTCAAAGCACCTTAAACCTGTGCCCTCTCGTGTAAGCCATTTCAGCCCTGGGAAAAAGCCTCTGACTATCCACACGATCAATGCCTCTCATCTTATACACCTCTATCAGGTCACCTCTCACCCTCCACTGCTCCAAGGAGAAAAGGCCGAGTTCACTCAGCCTATTCTCTTAAGGCATGCTACCCAATCCAGGCAAAATATTTGTAAATCTCCTCTGAACCCTTTCTATAGTTTCCACATTTTTCCTGTAGTAAGGTGACCAGAACTGAGCGCAGTACTCTAAGTGGGGTCTGACCAGGGTCCTATATAGCTGTAACATTACCTCTCGGCTCATGAACTCAATCCCATGGTTGATGAAGGTCAATGCACTGTATGCCTTTTTAACTACAATGTCAACCTGCGTAGCAGCTTTGAGTATCCTATGGACTTGGATCCCAAGATCCCTCTGATCCTCCACACAGCCAAGAGTCTTACCATTAATACTATATTCTGCCATCATATTTGACCTACCAAAATGAACCACCTCACACTTATTAGGGTTGTTTCATTCTTAAGCTCCTTCCTGTTAGCCTTATAATCTTCTAGATCCCTATCATTACCTAGTATTTTTTTTAAACCTTTCATAAGCTTTCCTTTTCTTCTTGACTAGATTTTCAACAGCCTTTGTACACCACAGTTTCTGTACCCTACCATCCTTTCCCTGTCTCATTGGAACGAACCTATGCAGAATGCCACACAAATATCCCCTGAACATTTGCCACATTTCTGCCGTGCACTTCTCCGAGAAAATCTGTTCCCAATTTATGCTTCCAAGTTCCTGCCTGACAGCTTCATATTTCCCCTTACTCTAATTAAACACTTTCCTATCCTTCTCCAATGCTATGGTAAAGGAGATAGAATTCTGATCACCATCTCCAAAATGCTCTCCCACTGAGAGACCTGACCAGGTTCATTTCCCAATAACAGATCAAGTGCAGCCTCGCCTTTTACAGGCTTATCTACATATTGTGTCAGGAAACCTTCTTGAACACACCGAACAAACTCCACCCCATCTAAACCCCTTGCTCTAGGGAGATGCCAATCAATATTTGGGAAATTAAAATCTCCCAGCACGACAACCATGTTATTATTACACCTTTCCAGAATCTGTCTCCCTATCTGCTCCTCAATGTCCCTGTTACTATTAGGTGGTCTATAAAAAACACCCGGTAGAGCTATTGACCCCTTCCTGTTTCTAACTTCTATCCACAGAGACTCAGTAGAAAATCCTTCCATGACTTCCCTCCTTTTCTGCAGCTGTGACACTATCTCTGATCAATAGTGCCACGCCCCAACCTCTTTTGCCTCCCTCCCTGTCCTTTCTGAAACATCTAAAACCCAGCACTTGGAAGTAACCATTCCTGTCCCTGAGCCATCCAAGTCTTTGTAATGGTCACAACATCATAGCTCCAAGTACTGATGCATGCTCAAAGCTCATTGCTTTGTTCATGATGCTTCTTGCATTAAAACAGACATATCTCAAACCATCAGTCTGAGCACATCTCTTCTCTATCACCTGCCTATCCTCCCTCCCTCTCGCACCGTCTTCAAGCTTTCTCTATTTGAGTCAACAGCCCCTTCCTCTGTCTCTGCGGTTCGGTTCCCGCCCCTAACACTTCTATTTTAATTTGTCTCCTGTTCAAACACTGACAAATTTACTTGGAACTAAGAATAGTGTTGCAAAACCGAATTTAAAATCAGTTTTAGGTGATCCAGAGTTGCTCACTGATCACAATCAGAGAGTTGCAACTTTTCAATTCTGACAATTAACGAGGATCTTTAGATGGGATTTAAAAGGACTACCTGATGCATCTGCAGCCTAGACAGACAACTATCCTACAGCCCCAAACAATTGGAGATTGGGACCTAATATAACATGCAAAGTGTACTCTCTCAGCTCTTTGTATTAATGCCCATCACTGAAGGTGGGAGGACATCAAAGAAGCATTTGTACTGACTGAAATAATTTGGCGCAGACTGGGTGACCACTTGATAGAACACCTCCATTCTGTCCGCAAGTTAGACTGAGCTTCCTGTGACATTAATTCTATATTCTTTGTCTACTGCACTGTTCTAAATGAAATGCATTCAGTGCTTGTTCCAAGAGCATTTTTTTCATCTTGGATTATTACAGAGAACATAGAATTCAACAGTTTTAGACTTCACTACTCTCATTTACATCTGAGACCCAGCTTCTGTATGTCTAACTATCACCCTATTTGCCTTATGCCTTTAATTGTTTTTAACCTTTCAGGCCCTTCGCTCCATTATAAACTCATCCTCACCTTATTTTCTTTCATATTCCACTTCCTACCAGAAAATATGTCTGTCTCGACTTCCTGGCGCTCAGAAATGTCATCAAATTGAAAAGTTAACACTGTTTCACACTCTGCACGTCCACCATCTTATGTTACTATTTGAAACGAATTGCTTTACTAAATGAGGGACAAAGTACAAAAAGCAAAGATGCTGCATTGTTAGGTTCAGTTCAGCCATTCAGTTTTGAGTGTCAACTGTTAAAGAAATCCTGGGACATAGGTCACAAAGTATCAGGAGAAACACTCCTAGTCAATAGACTCAATGGGCCAAATGGCTTAATTCTGCCCCCGTGTCTTGCAATATAGTTTGCTCATTTGACAGAGCAATAGTAAGTTACAGAAATGTCCTCCAAAGCACACCTCAGAACTACATTAGCACAAATCAATGATGCAAGGTGAGCCATAGCTTTTTTTCTCCCAACACATATGCTGACCTTCCTGCCAAGAATTTCTAAAGGTTCAAAGTAAATTTATCAAAGTACATATATGTCATATACTACCCCGAGATTCATTTTCTTGCAGTCATGCACAGTAGGACAAAGAAATACAATAGAATCAATGAAAAACTATGTACAAAGACCAAGACAGTTTTGCAGTCAAGAGTCAATCTAATTAGACCAGGCGACTGTTCAATAGTTTTATAACAATGGAGCAGAAGCCGTCCATGAGCCTGGTGGTACATACTTATAGCCATTTATATCTTCTGCCCAATGAAAGAAAGAAAGAATGTCAGGGGTTGGTGAGGTCTTTGATAATGCTGGCTGCTTTACTGAGGCTGCAAGAAGTGCTTACAGAGTCCATAGAGGGAAGGCTTGTTGCTGTGATGTCCTGAACTGTGTACACAATTCTCCACTGTTTCTTGTCGATATGAAAATCTGTATTCATGGATACTGCATGACTGTTGTAACATCAAGAATTTTTATCTACAATATTGTGCAAAAGTCATCACAGGCAGACTGCAACTGTCCATTAGTTATTTGCAGGATAGTACATGAAATACAAAAACTGGCAAGATATAAAAACAAAGTTCAAATTAAATTTATTATGGAAGTACATATATGTCACCATATACAACTCAAATAGAAACACAATAAAATCAATGGAAGACTGCCTCTAACCAATGTGCAAAAGACAAACTGCAAATACCAAACAAAAAGATATAATAATAACAATGATAATAAATAAACAGACAAAGAATATCGAGAACATGAGATGAAGAGTCCTTGAAAGTGAGTTAATAGAGTGTGAGGCCAGTTGAGTGAAGGGGTGAGTGAAGTTATCCCCATTAGTTCAAGAGTCTGAAATGCCCAACTACTTTGGGATTTAGCAGCAGCACAGCGACTGGGTAAAAGGAATGCATTGCGGCAACCACTGCACTTCTCCAGAACTCGTCAACAGTTAAAAGCTCAGTCTATGTAACAACATATGAAACATTTTGATTAACACTGCAGGCAAATAAACAACCACCTTTCCTTACATTCATACTCTTCAAGGATAAAAGGCATGTAAAATATTTCAGAAAATCAGCATGGCCTCTGACCTTGTATTGTTTTATAACAGCTTTGTTTTCAGAATGACGTCAATCTGTGGTTTAATCATCTGCATATTACATTTTGATTCTTGGCTGACCAAATTTGTAATTTCAGAAAGAAAGTCAGTGCATTAGCTTTCCAAAGGCTGGAGTGTTCACGATTAATTTCAGAGCACAGATAAATGCAGCTGTGGTTTTCTGTTCTGCAGCATACAGTATCTCACAGATTACTCTGCAGACAATAAAAAGAAAGCAATTTACTGCAGATGGCAAGTTTAAAAGGAAACTGAAAGCAGGAATCATGGAAATACTCAGCAGTATGCATTTGTAAGGAGAATAATGAAGTTAAATGTTTTTGGTCTATGGCTTTCTAATCTGAATTAATTTGTTTCGAGGATTTGAAACCACTATTGGCAGAGGACATCAGAACTGACATAAACTGGAGAAGGACAGAAAAAAATATATAAAAAATTTAGTTCCACAGTTCAAGAAAAGTTGAAATAATATATATTGCAAAATTCTCTTTTCAATTCATCTTCAGCATAAAGTGAAAAGGGGTTACTTGCCATTTGGCAACAAATGTTAAAGGCCGTTGAAAAACAACTTCTATGATTACCCAAGAAACAATTCCCTAATATTTACTGAGTTTCTTTCCTGGCCAAGAGAGATAAATGGAGGTTCAAGAGATCTGTTGCAATAGTTTTGCATTATCAAGGTCACCATCAAATAACAATGCTAGGTTTAATGACAATGCTGAGATTGGTTCTCATTAGAAGGATACTGTAAATTCACAGGTTGAACTGTTACAAAGTAATATAATTAAACCAATATTGCTTCGATTCTCCAACTACCACTTCACATCACCCCAAAGTAAACATTCTTCTGACGTTCATCAATAGCTTTAATAAAGGTGTTTATAGCCATTTGGGGTTGCCAGCGGAAATGGTTGGTGAGATGCCATTTCATTTTAACTATTATACCTTGGTCACTAATAGTCCAATCTGTAAAACCACACAATGCAACTGCAAGTCACAAACACAACAGGGCACATATATAAATGATTCTGCCATACCGAAGTAAGTAGATTGTGTTTATCACCACAGCCTGCTACCCCCCACCTTCTCATAAAACAGGGATTGAGGCTCATGCCATTTGTATTCCACAGTTGGTTGGTAAGACAGCACTAACCATGCAGTGAACTCTGAGGTGCATAGGCTGCATTTTGCTTCAGCAATCTTTGGTGCATTTAGGAATTACAGTTCCACCAACTATAATCAAGTATTTCTACATCAGCCCCACCGGTAACTTACGGATTGACAACATGAGGACAAGGGATCCCACCAGCCACAGTTTCTGCAGAGATCATTCTCTGTTTTTCCCTCGTCTACTCAGCCCTCCCTGGGGTCCACGGACCTCTCAGTTAATGGCAAGGCTCTATGGTTTAATAAAGTTTGGGAACCCCTGGTCTAGATGAATGGTCACAAACTGAAACGTTAACTGTCTATTCCCTCCCCACCCCACAGATGCTGCTTGACCAGCTGAGTTTCTCCAGAATTTGTGTTATCAGTGGATGCACATTAAGCTTAAAAGATTCATGCCAGCAAATGAACTAAAAGGAATTCAAATAAATGATGCCTGATTTCAAATCTGTAAAATCAAACTCACGATTTCCTGCATTCCAAATGAGGAAATCTACAAAACTAAACTGAATATAAGCAAAGGAGGACTTGTTTTGCTGTTGCTGATTGTGTTGTTCTGCCAGGCATTACGGACATGCTATGTTGGCACCAGAATGTGTGGCGACACTTGGGGGCTGCACCCAGCACATCCTTTACTGTGCTGGTTGCTCACGCAAACAACATATTTCACGGTACGTTTCGATATACATGTGGTAAATAAACCTGAATCTGAAGCTGTTAATAAGTTCCAATGTTTGCATGTTCATATATGTGAGCAAAAATATCAGAACCCAAGTCACGTATGGAAACAGTAAAAACACCTTTTATGTGATTATCCCTCATTATTGATTGTAATTGTGTATCTCCAAATCACACCAAATACAATGTTTCAGCACTACCATCTGCTGTTAAAACAAGAACAAAACACCTTATTGAGGAAAGTATTTCTCAACAAATCCTGAAGAGGGCCATCAATCCAAGTCATTTATATGCAAACTCACAAATACATTCAATTACTGGCACTTTATTTATTGATGCAGCACAGAACAGGCCCTTCCCGCCCAACGAACTGCACCACCCAGCCATTTAACCCTAGCCTAATCACAGGACAATTTACAATGACCAACTTACTTACTAACCAGCACGTTTTTGTACCATGAGAGGAAACCGAAGCATCAGGAGGAAAGCCATATGGTTCATGGGGAGTATGTACAAACTCCTTACAGACAGTGTTGCAACTGAACTCCGGAACGCCTGGAGCATCGCACTAACTGCTAAACTTTTACCCTTCATACTTTAAGGTGTACTTCAGAAAACAAAAGGTTGCAGTCTGCCAAATCTAATAAACAGGATTGATGTAATTTCCACTTGGGCCTGCTGCTTTATTTTTAAGCATTTAAATGAAGACAAAATGCTTTAAATATTCGAATCAGGCAGCATCCGTTGAGCTAAATAAAATGACTGCGAAGGCTTCATGTCAATGACCTTTCACCAGAACAAAAAAAAACTTCTCTACGCTTAAGAAAAAAATCAAAAAAGATGGTAAAACAAAATAAACAATCTCATGATGGGGTGGAATTCCAGCGAGATTAAATGACTTAATTAGCGATGGTCTAAGACTAAAAGAAAGAAATAAAAATAAAAAGGGATTGGTGCAGAGATGTGTAACTTTAATTATCTTTTTCTTGCACCGTAGCCTCAACAGTCGAGTTCAATGACATGCCAAATGTTCTAAGGCAGCGGTGATCTTGAAATCAGTAGGAGGTTAAAATGGGGTTGGGAGGAGAATTAAAGTGAAGGTCAAAGCAAAAGGCAAACCAAAGGATAGAGGTGCAAAAGTCAAGGCCCAAAGGAACCACGAGGATCTAACGGTGTCACGAGGGCTTGGGTCACTGGAGTCAGAGGTCTGTGCAAGTCCAGAAGTCAAGGTTTGAAGGTCAAACCTACAATCAGTATCCTAGGGTAAAGTTGAAGATAGAGGCCCAGTATTTGAGAGTCTGAGCCTGAGAATCCGGGGACAAGGACTGGAGGCCTAGAGGCAGTTTGCAGGTTCAATGTTGTTGTTTAAAGTTAAATTGGATAGATATATGGACAGGAAAGGAATGGAGGGTTACGGGCTGAGTGCAAGTCAGTGGAACTAGGTGAGAGTACGAGTTCAGCACGGACTAGAAGTGCCGAGATAGCCTGTTTCCATGCTGTAATTGTTATATGGTTATATGGCTGGAAGCCTTTCTAGCTGTCTGAGTGGGTGGCAGGGATGGGAAAGGGACATGCTTTTTTGCTGTTGGCGTTTTGTTTTGTTTTTGCTGCTTGTGATGTTCTATAGAACACTGTAGGCATGCTGTGTTGGTGCTGGGATGTGTGGCGACACTTGCGGATTGGGTGCGCCTATTGTTAATGCAAACAAAGTTTTCAATGTTTCGACGTGCATGCGATAAATAAATTTGAATCTGACTATAGAAACACTGAGACTGAATGGAGATGTTCTGCACAGTAATGACTCAACTACAATTAGTGGTCACTTGATCAGGTACACCTGCTCATTAATGCAAATATCTGGCAATGTCAATAATGTGGCAGCAGCTAAATTCAGGAAAGCTTTCAGTTGTTATTCAGACCAAACATCAGAATGGTGAAGAAATGTGATCTAAGTGGCTTTGACCATGGAATGATACCTGACAGGAAGATGACAGTGACTCAAATAACCAAGCAGTGGTGTGCAGAAGGGCATCTCTAACACACCAAACCTTGAAGTGGATGGGCTGCAGCAGCAGAATAACATGAACAAACACTCAGTGGCCCTTCATTAGTTACTTCCTGTACCTACTAAAGTGACAACTGATTGTATATTTGGTTCTGGCAAATGGAAACACCACATTGAGACTTACCCCTACTTCCCCCATCTGATTCCACCCATCACCTGCTAGCTCCTGTCCCACCCCTTCCTCATGCTATTATGCACAGACCTCACAAACGATCTTTTCCCTCAGTCCCAATGCAGGAACTTGACCAGAAACATCAGCAGTAACACACAGAAAATGCTGGAGGAACTCAGCAGGTCAGGCAGCAACTGACCAGAAACATTGGGATGCACTGTCCAGAGCCGCAATTTACAGCTTGGCGATCACTTGAGTGATCCAGCGCTTTGCTGGCTCAGAGAAGATTCCAGGAAGTGAGCATGTACTCAGATGGCCTGGATGCGAAGAAACTTCAAGACAAGGCTCAAGCTGATGTTTAACTCCATTTCACCATTTAAAGCGTCGAGGAAAACCGAGATAGTGAGGTTGAGTGCAGACGGCAAGCGAGAGTTGCTACGCCAACTGCCTGCCTTTTGATTGCTGTGGAAGAAGGAATCTGTGAGCAGCCTATTGCTGTGTGGCTCACCATGGCAGGCGGGTATGCCTCTCCGCCTCATGTAGTGTTCCTCTCTTTCAATGAATGTCAGTGATTATGGTGTATGGTATCATGGTTCTGCATTTACGGATTGGATAATTATGTTTTTGGACTCTGGATTTTTTCAGATCCATAGTTTTTATATTGTAAGCAACACACATAAAAGTTGCTGGTGAATGCAGCAGGCCAGGCAGCATCTCTAGGAAGAGGTGTACGGTCGACATTTCGGGCCGAGACCCTTCGACAGGACTACATTGTGTTTTCATATTGTGTTTTTTTAAATTGCCCGTTCCTTTTCTGTCTTGCTGTGCGAGGGGTGTTTAAGGGGTGATGATCTGTTAATTTTTTGGCATGGGGGAAGGATCGTGTTTTTGGGGTCGATGTTCCTGTTCCATTTTGTGCAGGGTGAGGGGGATTTTGTGGGGGGGAGGGTGTTTGATGATCAGGATGCTGGTTTTTTTGTACGGGTGGGTTTGATGTTTCTCGCTGAATGACTTTCATGTTCTTTGTTTTGTGGCTATCTGGAGAAATACAAATTTCAGAGTTGTATATGGTTACATGCTTTGATAATAAATGAAGCTCTGAACCTTCTGCCCTCACAGACACTACTTGACCTGCTGAGTTCTTCCGGTGTTGCCTTTTCTAGACCAACATCGAAAATCTTTCGTCTTTGTAGAAATTATATGGAACTCTACGGACTGTAATATGCCCAGATGGGAGGTGGAGATGCTGTTTCTCAAACTCACATTCAATCTCATTACAGCAGAACAGAAGGCCACAAATAGATAGGTCTTAGTGGGAGCTGGATGGAGAATTAACATAGCAAGCAATAGAAAACTCGTTCTTCCCTGCAGACCTAACAGATTATCCCCCAAAATTTTCAGTCACCCAACACATCTCTCATTTATCCAACATATGGAGACTATACACAGTGGCCACTTCATTTGGTACACCTGCTTGTTAATGCAAGTATCTAATCAGCCAATCATGTGGCAGGTACTCAATGCATAAAAGCATGCAGACAGTGTCAAGAGGTTCAGACCAAACATCAGAATGGGGGCAAAATGTGATCCAAGTGACTCTGACTGTGGAATGATTGTTGGTGCCAGATGGGGTGGTTTGAGCATTTCAGATACTGCTGATCTTCTAGGATTTTCACATGCAACAGTCTCTAGAGCTGAGGTTCCCAACCTGGGATCCACAGACACCTTGGTTAATGGTAGGGGTCCATTGTATAAAAAAGTTGGGAACCCCTGCTCAAGTTTACAGAGAATGGTGCGAAAAACAAAACACATCCATTGAGTCCTGCCGTGGGGTTTCAGCCCGAAATGTCAACTGTACTTTTTCCCATAAATACTGCCTGGCCTGCTGAGTTCCTCCGGCATTTTGTGCGTGTGTTGTTCTGTTGAGCACCAGTTCTGTGAGTGAAAACACCTTGTTAATGACAGAGGTCAGAGGAGAACAGCCAGACCAGTTCAAGATGACAGGAAGGTGAAGGCAACTCAAATAACCACACCTTACAATAGCGTGTACAGAAAAGCATCCTCTGAACACACAACACCTCCAACCTTGAAGTAAATGGACCTCAGCAGTAGAAGACAACAAACATACACTCAGTGGCCATTTTATTAGGTACAAGGAGTTCCCAATAAAGCAGTCACTGAGCGCATATTGTAAAAAACTGAATGTTATAAACTAGATTGGAATCACAGCTTCACCTGGAAAGATTACTTGGGAAAGGAAGATGTAAAACCATTTCCACCTCCTACAGTTCCAAAGGAACGTGCAGTAAGTGGTAAAAAGGTTTGTGGAAAACAGAGGAGCAAACTAGAATCAAAATGTTCCTTCAAAGTACTGGAAAGGGAAGGGAAAGCATCCTTCGCAACATGGGGGAAACAGATTTTAAGTATGAGTACTAGTATTTTGCAAGGTCAAAGCGCAGCTTGATGTAATCACATACAAATGTAAGAAAAAATTTTCCCCTCCCCCTTCTCATTCCCATTCTGGCTTCCATCTTACACCTTTTCTCCTCAATTGCCTTATCACTTCCCTCTGGTACCCTTCCTCCTTCCCTTTGGCCCATGGTCCACTCTCCTCTCCCATCAGATTCCTTTTTCTTCAGCCTTTTCCATCTATCACCTCCCAGCTTTGTACTTTATCCCACCACCCCCCAATCTTCCCCTTCACCTTGCTTCACATCACCTGCCAGCTTGTACTCTTTCCCTCCTCCTCCTCCCCCCGCTTTTATTCTGGCTTCTTACCCCTTCCTTTCTAGTCCTGAAGGTCTTAGCCAAAAACTCAACTGTTTACTTCCATCCATTAATGCTGGATGACCTCCTGAGTTCCTCCAGCATTTTGTGTGTTAGTCTGGATTTCCAGCATCTCCAGAACCTCCCATACAAAATGTAAGAACAAGGGCCTCACTAAGTACATTCATCCTAAGGATCACACATTCACTCCCTCCCTTCTCCTGAGATGTCTATATTCTGCCTCTAGAGATATAATACATTGCAATTTCCAGAGGAATTGGAAGTCAGCCCAGATGACTGTGATTGCACAGCTCAGCTGTGGGTCTTGGACATCAGTTGCACATCTTACACTGATACCATGAGTCCTTCATGTTCAAAGACCAATTTCCTTCCTGCAATCCTATTTTCTGCTTCTTGGCTATTAAGTTCTATGAGTAGAATATGGGTCTGAAGAGCTGGGGGCATGGACTGAGTAGAAGTTACTCAGTCCATGCCCCAGCTCTTCAGACCCATATTCACAGCCTCTTCAAGTAATCAACATAACAATGAAGGAACAAAGAATCTGTTCAACCAGAGGCCAAAAAGGAAGATTAGACTGGCCATTGACATCCTATTTTATCTATAGGCTCATGGAAGTATCTGTAGAGGTGACATAATCCACATGCATGGAAATTATGACCCAATTGTCTCCATTGCATGGGAATGTCACCTCTTGAACCTCTATCCTTCCTAAGGGATTCAGCAAGACTGGTGAGAAAGTATAGCCTTATCTAATTTCATATCTGATTAAACCATTTCTTACCCTTAATTTGGACCACACGATCAGAATCAAATTTATTATCACTGGCCTATGTCATGAAACTTGCAATATAATACAAAAATTATGAATAAATACAAAAAGAGGGCAAAATGAGGTAGCATTCATGAGCCATTCAGAAACTTGATGGAGGAGGGGAAGAAGCAGTTTGTGAACTGCTGAGTATGTGTCTTCAGGTTCCTGTATCTCCTTCCTGATGGTAATAATGAGAAGAGGGCATGTCTTGAATGACAGAAGTCCTTAATCATGGTTGCCACCTTCTTGAGGCATCACCTTTTGAAGATATCCACAATGGGTAGTTGCCCATAATGTAGTTGGCTGCGTTTGTAATCTTCTGCAGCTTTTTCCCAATCCTATGCATTGGCGCCTCCATACACAAGAAATAGGAGCAGGAGTAGGCCATCTGGTCCGTCAAGCCTGGTCCACCATTCAACAGTCATAGTAGTCATAGTCATACTTTATTAATCCCGGGGGAAATTGGTTTTCGTTACAGTTGCTCCATAAATAATAAAAGAACCATAATTAGTTAAATAGTAATATGTAAATTATGCCAGTAAATTATGAAATAAGTCCAGGACCAGCCTATTGGCTCAGGATGTCTGACCCTCCAAGGGAGCAGTTGTAAAGTTTGATGGCCACAGGCAGGAATGACTTCCTATGACGCTCAGTGCTGCATCTCGGTGGAATGAGTCTCTGGCTGAATGTACTCCTGTGCCCAACCAGTACATTATGTAGTGGATGGGAGACATTGTCCAAGATGGCACGCAACTTAGACAGCATTCTCTTTACAGATACCACTGTGAGAGAGTCCAGTTCCATCCCTACAACATCACTGGCCTTACAAATGAGTTTGTTGATTCTGTTGGTGTCTGCCACCCTCAGCCTGCTGCCCCAGCACACAACAGTAAACATGATAGTACTGGCCACCACAGACTCGTAGAACATCCTCAGCATCGTCCGGCAGATGTTAAAGGACCTCAGTCTCCTCAGGAAATAGAGACGGCTCTCACCCTTCTTGTAGACAGCCTCAATGTTCTTTGACCAGTCCAGTTTATTGTCAATTCGTATCCCCAGGTATTTGTAATCCACCACCATGTCCACACTGACCCCTTGGATGGAAACAGGGGTCACCGGTACCTTAGCTCTCCTCAGGTCCACCACCAGCTCCGTGGTCTTTTTCACATTAAGCTGCAGATAATTCTGCTCACACCATGTGACAAAGTTTCCTATTGTAGCCCTGTACTCAGCCTCATCTCCCTTGCTGATGTATCCAACTATGGCAGAGTCATTTGAAAACTTCTGAAGATGACAAGACTCCGTGCAGTAGTTGAAGTCCGAGGTGTAAATGGTGAAGAGAAAGGGAGACAAGACAGTCCCCTGTGGAGCCCCAGTGCTGCTGATCACTCTGTCGGACACAGAGTGTTGCAAGCACATGTACTGTGGTCTGCCAGTCAGGTAATCAAGAATCCATGATACCAGGGAAGCATCCACCTGCATTGTACGCAGTGCGACTGAATGCACTGGAGAAGTCAAAAACCATGACCCTCACAGTGCTCGCTGGCTTGTCCAGGTGGGCGTAGACATGGTTCAGCAGGAAGACGATGGCATCCTCAACTCCTAGTCGGGGCTGGTAGGCGAACTGGAGGGGATCTAAGTGTGGCCTGACTATAGGCCGAAGCAGCTCCAGAACAAGTCTCTCCAGGGTCTTCATAATGTGGGAGGTCAATGCCACCGGTCTGTAGTCATTGAGTCAATAAGATCATGGCTGATCTGGCCTCCACCTACCTGCCTTTTCTCCATAACCCCTAATTCTCCTACTCTGCAAAAATTTACCCAATTTTGTCTTTAAGTATATTTACTGAGGTAGCCCACACTAGTTCATTGGGCAGAAAATTCCACAGATTCACCACCATCTGGGAAAAGCAGTTCCTCCTCATCTCTGTCCTAAATCTACTCCCCCAAATTCTGCGGCTACGTCCCCTAATTCTAGTCTCACCTGCTAGTGGAAACAACTTCCCTGCTTCCATCGTATCTATTTCTTCCATAATTTTAGGTTTCTAAAAGATCTCCTCTCATTCAGATGCTAATGCAACCAGTTAGAATGTTCTTCATGGTATATATGCCATGAAAAGTAAGTTTTTGCAGGAGCAGGACAGTACAGTACAAGATGAGAACAAACATAATTTAACAAACTTAAAATTAAGACAGATATGCACAAAATATACAGAAAAATATTGGTATTGGTTTATTATTGACTCACATACCAATATACAATGAAGAACTCATCTTTCACACTGTCCACACAGATCAAAACATTACACAGTGCATTGAAGGAGAACAAGATAAAACAATAAAAGTGCCGAATAACAATAAAGGGCTATGCCATAGGAACATTCTGGGCAGTTTCTGGAGTAGGTTACATGCTCGGTGCAACACTGTGGGCTGAAGGGCCTGTAATGTGCTGTAGATTTCTATGTTTCACCAGTGACATACCAAGATCTTATCCAACCGCAGATCCCCTGCCCTCAAGTTTACCTGGTCCATTTCTGACACCTCCCTCCCTTTCTAGATCTTTCTGTCTCTATCTCTGGAGACAGTTTATCTACTGATGTCTACTATAAGCCTACTGACTCTCACAGCCATCTGGACTATTCCTCTTCTCACCCTGTCTCTCGCAAAAATGCCATACCCTTCTCGCAATTCCTTTGCCTCTGCCGCATCTGCTCTCAGGATGAGGCTTTTCATTCCAGGACGAAGGAGATGTCCTCCTTTTTTAAAGAAAGGGGCTTCCCTTCCTCCACCATCAACCTGCTCTCAAACGAATCTCCCCCATTTCACACACATCTGCTCTCACTCCATCCTCCCGCCACCCCACTGGGAATAGGGTTTCCCTTCTCCTCACCTACCACCCCACCAGCCTCCGGGTCCAACATATAATTCTCCGTAACTTCCGCCACCTCCAACGGGATCCCACCACTAAGCACATCTTCACCTCCCCCACCTCTGCTTTCCGCAGGGATCGCTCCCTACGCGACTCCCTTGTCCATTCGTCCTCCCCATCCCTCCCCACCGATCTCCCTCCTGGCACTTATCCTTGCAAGCGGAACAAGTGCTACACATGCCCTTACACTTCCTCCCTCACTACCATTCAGGGCCTCAGACAATCCTTCCAGGTGAGGCAACACTTCACCTGTGAGTCGGCTGGGGTGATATACTGCGTCCGGTGCTCCCAATGTGGCCTTCTATATATTGGCGAGACCCAACGCAGACTGGGAGATCATTTCGCTGAACACCTACGCTCTGTCCGCCAGAGAAAGCAGGATCTCCCAGTGGCCACACATTTTAATTCCACGTCCCATTCCCATTCTGAAGTGTCTATCCACGGCCTCCTCTACTGTAAAGATGAAGCCACATTCAGGTTGGAAGAACAACACCTTATATTCCGTCTGGGTAGCCTCCAACCTGATGGCATGAACATTGACTTCTCAAACTTCCGCTAATGCCCCACCTCCCCCTCATACCCCATCTGTTATTTATTTATTTATATACACACATTCTTTTTCTCTCTCCTTTTTCTCCCTCTGTCCCTCTTTCTCTCTCTCTCTCTCTCTCTCTCTCTCTATACTCCTTGCCCATCCTCTGGGCTTCCCCCCTCCCCCTTTTCTTTCTCCCTGGGCCTCCTGTCCCATGATCCTCTCATATCCCTTTTGCCAATCAACTGTCCAGCTCTTGGCTCCATCCCTCCCCCTCCTGTCTTCTCCTATCATTTTGGATCTCCCCCTCCCTCTCCCACTTTCAAATCTCTTACTAGCTCTTCTTTCAGTTAGTCCTGATGAAGGGTCTCGGCCCGAAACGTCGACTGTACCTCTTCCTAGAGATGCTGCCTGGCCTGCTGCATTCACCAGCAACTTCTATGTGTGTTGCTTGAAATTCCAACATCTGCAGATTTCCTCGTGTTTACGATTTAAAATGTCCTTTAGAAAAGACTGCCCCCAGATGTATCAGCCTAGATTATACATTCACATTTCCAGGATGGGACTGACCACAACTTTCCAAATGAGGCAGGAGTGCTACTGTTGTGCAAAAATTAGCACCATCTTTGCCATCACCAGTCTCTTCCTGCCTCATCAACTAACAACTTTTCAATGACTACAGTAGCACAGAAATATGATAAATCTTGTTATAGTTTGGAAATTAGCTCATTAGCAGTGCTGTTCTCATTATTGGTCCAATCAGTTTTATAATTATTTTTACTGGACTGTTGCCTAATAATCAAACTAGCGATTCTTTACTCCAACAATACATGAGGTAAAAAGCGGCTACCACGTCAATCTAACATGCAGATTAGCACAATTAAATATACCATTTTTATTTACTTGCAGTTGACAGGATCTCTCTAATGCATGCAATAACCTATATAGAAAGAAAACATACAAAATTCTCACATCCATTATTCATAGTTGGAAAAATAAATTCGTCTGAACCTCACATGGGTGGCTGCAGTGGCTAGGATCATTTGGCTCATTATAGCATATTGCTGTTACATGTGTCATTAGCAATCAAATACAGCTGAACCTTCTCCTTTTCCTAAGGGCTCACTCTATTAGTGGAGCCAACTGATCTTACTTTCAAGACATCCATAACATTCACACAAAAAAAAATCCACCATGCCATCACATTAAATGCAGAATGTAAACAAAGAATGTTTTTCCTTTTAACGAGTTTAAGAATAATGAGACCTGGAACACATTTTAAGTTTTTGCAACACCCTGTTATCATGCATCACCATTCAGAGACAAAAGATAAAGTGACTGCCACCACAATCCCCAAGTACTTCCTAGATTACAATATAAATTTTAAATTTCTACATCAATCTGAGTCATTACAAATATAATAGTAACTTGAATCAAATCAATGATTTTAGCATTATAGAATAATTTTGCTAGAAGTAGAGTTATTTAATAACTGATGTAATGTAAAAATTCATATGAATGGCCTATTAATACTGCTGTGCAGAAGATGGCTGATGCAATTACCCATGCACAGTTCACAATATCAGTTTTAATTGCAAACAGTTAACCAAAGGAGAAATAAAGTCCTCCAAAAAGGAAAATAGCACACCCCACTGAGCATCATGAGTAGCAGCATTCACAGCCAACTCTCTTCTGAGCAGAGGACACACAGAAGAAACATACAGAAACTAGCAATCAATTGTAATATTTGTAAAAATTCAATTATTCCCTGTCAAATTGAAAACTCCACCATATAACACCATGTGTATTGCAATAATTGCCTGGATAACAAAGCAAACAGTAGTAATGACTCCATGGGACAGAGAATAGACAATTCCTTGCCCTAAACATGACCCCTAAATCAATCACATCATACTGAGTTTATTTCTGACACTCTACCTTTGCTCCATATCCTCTGCCTAATTGAAATTCCACCTCACAATATGAAAATATCAATTGATCCCCAACATCTGAAACTTTTTAGCAGAAAAAAATCTCCAAGATCTGTTAGAATGAAAAAGATTTCCAATCCGATCAATCTCTATCTAACCTTTTAGGGTTTTATTCCTTTATACAATATTCAGGCAGTGAAAAAATACAAGTTTATTTTGCTAAAAATATGCAATTATTTATTACTTTGAAAACTCATCTTGATGATACTTACTAAACACGGGACAAGATAAAATCAAGTTGTTACCATCTACCCATAAATTAAAATTAATTCATTATAAACCTGAAACTGCTTCTGTGGATGGGCTACACAAGTAGCTTGTAAATGCTGCTAAGTACTGGAACCAAATTTTCATTCAAACCCTTGTGTCACTTTAAAAGCTGGTGAAGAAAATACAGCAGAACCAAAAATTAATCTCTCTCCAAAGTGGTCATTTGGTTCAACTTTGGCTTTTAGTAGCAGGATTCAGCCATTTTGTCCCATATGTCTGCTCTCACATTTCTGGCTGACCTTTCCCTCTATCCATCTCAAATCCCTTGATTCCCTTAATATCCAAAAGGCGTATCTGTCCTCTTCTCTCCAGCATCGAGAAGGAAAGATTCATTACCTACAAGGTTGAAAAAGTCTTCTCATAAGACCAAAGGAGCAGAATTAGGCCAGTTGGCCCACCAAATCTGCTCTGCCATTCTATCATGGCTGATTTAATATTGCCCTCTACCCCATTCTCCTGCCTTCTCTCCATAACCTTTGGCACCTTTACTAATCAAGAACCTATCATCCTCTGCTGTAAATATATCTAATGACTAGCCTCCATAGCAGTCTGTGGCAAAGTATTCCACATATTCACCACCCTCTAGCTAAAGAAATTCTGCCTTATCTCGGTTCTAAAGGTATGTTCTTCTATTCTGAGGCTGTGTCCTCTGGTCCTAAACTCCCTCACTATAGGAATCATTCTCTCCACGTCCACTCTACCTAGGCTGTTCAATATCCACCCTCATTCTTCTAAACTCCAGTGAATACAGGCCAGAGCCATCAATTGCTCCTTATAAGTTAACCATTCATTCCTGTGATCATTCACATGAACCTTCATCTGTCATAAACAGTCAAAATTATGAATGTGACAAACAGGTCTGAACATCCCAGCCAAAAGAAACATCTGTAACCCTATCCTGTCAAGCTCCAAGAATTTTGTATGCTTCATTAACGTAACTACTCATTCTTCTTTCTTTATTAATCTTTTTATTGATTTAAAAAGAGCATATATACAAAGAGGAGAATTATTTCAAATATATATATATCAATAATACAAACAAAAAGTGAAATAGACATTATCAAAATCATACATAGTATTAAGCTAATATGAAGTATATAATAAAAAAAGACGGCTAATTCTCCTCTTATCACTTCATGGAGAGAAAAAAAAACTTCAAATTTTGAATGAGAGAAAAAAAACCACACCCCACTACACTATATGAGAAAAGGGAAAAAAAAAAGGACTGGGCAGTCCATTCTGAGGATACGACCAAAAAAAAAGAAAGACTTTCTGATCAAATCTAAAACTTCAAAAAAAAAATTGGAAGAGTAATAAGTCAAATCAAATGAAAATATTGAATAAAAGGTCGCCAGATTTGCTCATATTTAAAGGATGTATCAAATGTCCGACTTTTTTCCAACATCAATCCTATTTGTGACAGATATAATATTGAGGTGCCCACTTTAACTCATATGTTTTGGTCTTGCATAAAGCTAGATAATTTTTGGAGAGATGTTTTTTCAAACGTTATCAAAAGTTTGGGGTCTGGACCTACAACCTAATTTACTTACAGCAATCTTTGGGATTATCCCATCGGAAGCAGGAAATATTCATTTCCACTCAATGTATGATAGCCTTTTCAACTTTATTGGCTAGGAGAGCCATTTTACTGAATTGGAATGATTCTAATCCACCTACTGTCTTTTACTGGCTTTCCTCCATTATGTCCTGTTTAAGTTTAGAGAAAACTACTCATTCTTCTAAACTCATGACTACAGACAATTCTCCCATCTTAGTGACCAAATGAGGTAAACATTCATTGCAGTCTCCTTATCCTAATTTACAGCCTTTCTTGAGTTGGCTGAACACAGTGTGTAATATTCTACATGAGGTCTCAACAGAATCCTACACAATGCAGCAAGGTAACTCTACTCACGCACAAGCCCTCTTAAAATAAAGATCCATATACCATGTGCTGTCTTTGTTTGAATTATCTGAGGGTATATCTTCAATGACTGATATACAAGGACACCTGGCTCCCCCTGAACACCTTTCAATCTCTCAAACCAAACTACTGCACTTGTCTTGATCTTTTTATCAATGTAGATGCCCATTCTTTTTCTATATTTTTTTTTCCTATTATGTCTTAATACATTCCGAGAGGGCAAAGCCTCAGAATACAAGGACATCCATTTAGACCAGATATGAGGAATTTCTTCAGCTAGAGGGTGGTGAATATGTGGAATTTACTGCTACAGACATCTGTGGAGGTCAGTCATTGGGTACATTTGAAATGGAGGCTGTTAGGTTCTTGATTAGCAAAAGCATCAAAGGTTACAGATAGAAGGCACGAGGATGAGGTTGACAGGGATAATAAATCAGCAACAATGGAATGGCGGAGCAGACTGGATAGTCTGAATGGCCTAATTCTACTCCCGTGATTTATGGTCTTAATCAGTTAGCCTTCCCTTTCTGCTTCTCTGGACCTTCTACGGAATGCACATCAGCATACGTGTACTTTGATAATAAATTTACTTTATATTTTGATGATATCACCTCCTCAGCTAAATCAATGTCAACTGAACAGCTGAAGTCCTAACACCAACTCCTGTAGCATCACACTAATTCTAGTCTCCCCATTAAAAAATGGCCAATTTATTCCATCTGTTTCTGGTCTATAAACCAAGTGCTCCAATTTTTCATTAAAGACAAAAACTGACTACCACTAAATAATTGAGAATGAACACAGAAAAGAACATAACAATTTTGAGAAACCTTGTTAATGATTTTTCATAATTTTGCTCTGGAAATATTACTTCAGAATCACAGAACATTTACAACACAGAACATGATCATTTTCACCTTAAGAGAGGAGAAGATGGCGGCGCGACGCAGCTCGCAGCGGCCACTCCAGTGAATGATATCTGTTATCTGTCAAGTAGGGTGCCGTGCACAATCCTGATTTGATGGAGACAGATGTGAGAGCACAGAGGAACATCTGGTGAAACTTCTGAAATGCCTGTTTTGCTGCCGCTGCTACTGTGTGGTCCAGAATCTCCGGAGGGGAAGGCCCCGAGTCCTCAGCTTTTCTTGTTGCTCGGAGGCCGGGGGGGGGTCGAAGCCCTCAGCAGAGATGGTGCTCGGTGTCAGAGGGCTGGTCGGAGGCTCAAAGTTTTCAGACGGACTCAGAGTCTGCTGCAGTCGGGTGCTTCCAATGCATTGGCAAGTTTGCGGCGCTTGGAGGGGCAGGGAGAGTTTTGCCCTTCTACCGTCTGCGTGAGATGATGGGGCTATCGGGACTTGAGACTTTTTCTTAAACCGTTCTTAAACCATGCCCATGGTCTGCTCTTTATCAAATTACAGTATTGCTTTGCACTGTTGTAACTATATGTTATAATTATGTGGTTTTGTCAGTTTTAGTCTTGGTTTGTCCTGTGTTTCTTTGATATCTTTCTGGAGGAACATTGTATCATTTTTTAATACATGCATTTCTAAATAACAATAAACGAGGACTGAGTGTCCTCATAATCTAATCTAATCTACCTGTGTCAATCATTAAAGAGCTACTTTATCTAATTCTATTTTATTGGATTAAACGGCCTGCAGGGTTGCAAACACCTCAAATACATATCCAAGTACTATTGAAATGAAATGAGGGTTTTTGCTTCTACCATCCTTTCATGCATTAACTATTAGGCCACTGAGGAATATTTACCTCATCTCCCCTCTAATCCTTTTACCAACTACTTTAAATCTGTCTCCCGTGGTTTTTGACATCTCTGCCAAGAGAAATCAGTCCTATCTATTCAATTTCACTGGTCACCTCAGCTTTATACAATATAGTTACCAGAATCGGAATATAATGTATACTTAATGTAATTCAGTATTTTTCTCCATATTTACTTATCATGTATTTCACTGTACTGCTGCCGTAAAGTTAAATTTCACAACATATGCCAGTGATATGAAATCTGATTCTGAAAATACCTTAGGAACAATCCAAAACAAAATTTCACCAAGCTGCTGAAGGAGCTACCACAGCAGGTGACAACACATTTTCATTTTAAGATACAGCTACAGGACAGGATAGAGAATCAGATACTTGACAAGCAATTGACAGAGTTTATAACTTGACAACAAGAAGAAACAGGCTGATGGGATTTTACTCTGAATTGACAATTTTCTCAAAACCCCTTCAACTAATCCACTAATAAATTACCATATTTTACCTTTAAGCCATCTTTAGGAAGGCGGTAACCAAATCTTGCTGGGAGATCATCAAAATTCTGTGTTTGATTATCAATGGAATACTGAAAAAAAATTCATCCGAAGAATTAGAACCCCAGGTAGCCAAGCCAACAATTAAATTTGTATTTATATTTAGACACAAAGCTGGTCATATTAAAATGTGCAAATTAACCCTGTAACAATGTGCGGGAAAAAACATTTTGAAGTGTCAGTACATCCCAAAGCACTTTATAGTCAATTATCTATTTTCTTCAAATGCATAGGAAACCCGACTGTCAATCTGAATACAGCAAGATCCCACAAACAGCAGTGATAAAATGATCATTTAAAATCATTAACTGAGGAATAAATATTGACCCAAGTCAGCAGGAAAATATACCCACTCTTCTTTGAAAGTGCTATGAGATTTTTCCATCTAGAAGTGTTTCATGATCAAACAAACAAAAATCAAAATGCACATTTTAATTAAGATACATTTTAAAATAGTGATAATCATTTATATATTTATTCCTGGGATTACAGGCAATACGAAATGAATTATTTTAGGCTTTCCCGAGCACAATCTCTTCTGGAACCATGGATAACTAACCCACTCAGATTTTGTGTATTCAGAGATGGCTGAAAAAACTAAAGCAGGAAACACACACTTCCACACGTGGGGCTTATGATACCTCACCAGATGGAAAGGCGAGCAGCTTATGTGATAGAACACTCCCTCATGGCTGACACTCTGTCTCCAAGGAATTGTAATACATGGCTTCAGAGCTCTCAATATCACCCCAAATGCTACCTCTCTTTCAGCAGTCATTGGCAAAATATTCTTGCGAGTCACTAGGAATTTTGCATTTCTTCAATGAGATTTTGAGAACATCCTTGAACCTTTTCCTATTTGCCTGGTAGTTGTTCTCACCATTGAAATTAAAATGGAGAGCTCATTTCAGAAGTCTGGCATTAGGAATGCCAATGACATTACTTGTACAACATAACCATAACCAGGCCCTCAAAATTTGGGACTCAAGCCTGGGCGAAGAGAGCAGCATTAGTTTGTTTGGTGTTGGTGCTCTCTTTATAGTGCCTTGAGATGCCTGCTGCAGACAGTCCAAATCTCAGAAATGTTCAAGATGACAATGATTATTGCAGCCTGACAGACTATGAGATTTGTACCAAGTCAGAGATCTTCACCTTCAAATACCCTTCACTGATGAATTCAAGATCCTCTACCAGACTTGGTTTGATTGATGGAAAAAGGATATTTAAAAACCACGATCTGAAGTGGAAAATCTAACACAAGGAATGGGACTGTGTTTAATGTGTCTCAGATGGCAGTGGAAGTCTTCAAGTACAAGTGCACCATTTTGATTACCCCTAAAATAAACAACCATCATGATCATATACTCGAAATCAGAAATTCTTAATTGTACTAAATGCAATTCACAAGTTAATTTGGTGAAACCCAGAACCCTTAGATTGTAGGCCCACAATTTAAACTACTGCAGTATTGCCCAAACTCAACTTCATTGAGCAAACTGATCATTCCTCCCTTCTCAGCTCAATCACTGATGCCAACGACACTGAAATAGAATCAGCCAATACAGCAAGTTATCAGGGACCTTAACAGGCTGTGTAGGAATTCGATCCTTAAAAATACAGATTGACAGTGTTTCTGAAATCGATACAGCAAGAATTATTTCAGTAATTTTTTATAATTTATTTTATTTTGAAAAAGGGTCATACTTACTGCTAGAATGTCACCTTCCACAGGCCACAGATGGAGCAAAGCAATAAAATACACCATGAAGCTCACATGAATCTGTGAGGCAGATAAAATCAATAATCCCAACGACAAAATCATCTTCAGAAGTTGTTACCACACCTATTCAAGAGAACAAAAGAACAAATAAGAAATATTATATTTGGACATATAATCGGGGCAGCACAGTACCATAGTGATTGGTGTAATTGCTTTATTGCTTTATAGCACCAGCTGTAAGATCGGGGTTTGATTCCTGCTTCTGTCTGTATGGAGTTTATCTATTCTCCCAGTGACCGCATGGATTTCCTCCCACATTCCAAAGACGTACGGTTAGGGTTCATGAGCTGCACATATGCTACTTTGCTGCCGAAAATGCGTCGACACGTATGGGCTGCCCAGCACAACCCTCGCTTATTTGATTTATTGCAAGCGACACATTTCATTGTATATTCTGATGTACAAGTGATAAATAAAGCTAATCTTTTCATATCTCTAGCAGTCATCGATACATGGACAAGAATTTATTACTGCGCAGTGGAATGAACAAAGTAGTGCGTCACAGGATTACAGTGTGGGAGTCCAGCTAGAATGAAAGGGAAATAAAGAGACTGATGACAAAGTAGTGATATAAGGAACAGTCAAGTGAACAATAATATTTCAAAGTTTAATTACATCACATCCAAAAGAAATTGACATCCAAGCTTTAAAAAACAGAAAGCAGTAAAGTGGCACTAAATCAGAACTATGTGGTAGAATGGAAAGAGGCTGTATGTGAACAGGATTAAGAAAAAAAAAAGCAGCATTGCTGCAAAGTAGCAATAAAGGCTCAGTGAATAAATCTGAAATAGGGATTTCAGGTTTGTATTGTTTTAACCTGCAGTGCCTCCAAGAGGACCACAACCTTGTCACAGTTTGGAAGCTTGCACGCCTCAGTGACCCAACAGCAATGCTGGCTGGAGTAAGGGCTTTATGCTTTGGCTCTTGGTAGGTCAAAGGGTAGAGGCCAGACTAAGTGTGGTCCACCAGTCCTCCAGGTTTGGGGGTTCAGCTCTGGCTAACAACACTCACTGGTAAAAAAAAATTGTTACGGAAATTCATCTGAGTGCCACGGTATTTCTGAGTCTCCACCCGCGACTTGCATGACAGTAGTGAAAACAGAAAGGAAGCTACTGACACGAAGGAAGTTCTAAACACTGTCAGAGAAGGAGGACCTTGATTGCTGCCCTAAATACCATCAGTGTACTAGGCAGTAAGTAACCTGCAGTGAGCAAAATGAATACAAAGTACTGGAATAAGGCATTAGTAAGACAGACAGTTGTTCTCCATCCACATTAAGCAGTGAAGGTTTAATAGTGCAAGATTGATTGTGACTGCACTAAAGAGATGAAGATTACTCAAAAGCAATAACATTGGCAACAAGCTCAAGTTTACTGTCATTCAACCATATACATATATACCACCAAACAAAACAATGTTCTTCCAAACTAAGGTGCACAACATAGTATATATCAGCAGTCCCCAACTTCCGGGCCGCGGACTGATACCGGGCCGCAAAGCATGCAGGGGTGCAGCAGTAGGCAGAACCGTTGGCAATTTAACTTGCTCTACGCAATCAGCAATCACCTCTGATCTGGGCCGACATTTACGTGTCAGGTGGCACCTAATTAATTAGCTTGTTATTTCGGCTTTTTTCTTAAAGATGTGCTGGGTGCGTCCGGGCTACTGCTGCACCCCTGCATGCTTCGCGGCCCGGTATCAGTCCACGGCCCAGAGGTTAGGGACCACTGGTATATATAACCCACACACAATACACAAGGTAATCAGCATCATCATCATCAGATGCTGTGGCCAGTTTGAGGTTTGACTGCCGTGGCCCACACACTCCTGTTGCGACACAAGGTAATATTACCACCAAAAGACAGTAGTGTTAACCACTACCCTGTAGCCATGTTGCATCATGCGTTCAGATCATTTCTAAATTAACTGGGTTTAATTATCTTTCAAAAGAAATTAGGATGGCCAGTTCATTAAAATGGTTCAGATATTTTGCAAATATTTTTGAAAAATAATATTGTACTGAATAAACAAGCAGACAGTTCTACTTCATGGACAGATCATTTTCTCTCAAACTGTTAAATTACTTGCTGAACCCAGCAACAAATGCATTGCCTTAAACCCACAACTTGGACAGGTCCTAAGAGATTTCTCCACATCATATTAAAGTCTTGAGATACAAGAGACTGCGATGCTGGAATCTGGAACAAAAATAATCATTCATTGAGACCCTGCATCAGAATTATAAGTGTGGCGGGAAGATGGAGGAAGTTAAGAGAAGAGGTGAGGCAGAGGCCAGTAAGTGATAGGAGAAAGCTACTGAGGTATGGGATGACAGGCAGATGGAAGCAGATAGGAAGGAGAAAGGAAGTGAGCTTTTAAATATTCTCTCGTGATGGCTTACTACCTCTAGGGTTTTGCAGTTTCTGGGTAATTTGGCCAATGTGGAAACCACAAACTACTCTACAGATGAGAAAGGCAGTGTCCAATGGGATAATTAGTGAGGGGTTACACCCCTTCCATTGTTTATTTGCAACGGCCATAGGATTGACTTCGACGACCCAAAACTACCATTCCGGGCTGTGATGGGGTCCTGAATTACTCCTATGAACTGTGCTCGATTACCCCTATGAACTGTATTTTTGAAAAGAGAGAGGTGCCCAACACAAACACCTTGTTAAACAGAATTATTTAACACCGACATCTTGTTTTTGAGACAGAGAGAGAGACAGACAAAGACTGCTTTGAGATGGTGTGACCCTGAGAGCAGATGCGGAGGAGACGGAGGAATTGCGAGAAGGGGATGGCATTTTTGCAAGAGACAGGGTGAGAAGAGGAATAGTCCAGATAGCTGTGAGAGTCAGTAGGCTTATAGTAGACATCAGTAAATAAGCTGTCTCCAGAGACAGAGACAGAAAGTTATAGAAAGGGGAGGGAGGTGTCGGAAATGGACCACGTAAACTTGAGGGCAGGGTGAAAGTTGGAGGCAAAGTTAATGAAGTCAACTATAAGCCTACTGACTCTCACAGCTATCTGGACTACTCCTCCTCTCACCCTGTCTCTTGCAAAAATGCCATCCCCTTCTCGCAATTCCTCCGTCTCCGCTGCATCTGCTCTCAGGATGAGGCTTTTCATTCCAGGACAAGGGAGATGTCCTCCTTTTTTAAAGAAAGGGGCTTCCCTTCCTCCACCATCAACTCTGCTCTCAAACGCATCTCCCCCATTTCACGCACATCTGCTCTCACTCCATCCTCCCATCACCCCACTAGGAATAGGGTTCCCCTGGTCCTCACCTACCACCCCACCAGCCTCCAGGTCCAACATATTATTCTCCGTAACTTCTGCCACCTCCAACGGGATCCCACCACTAAGCACATCTTTCCCTCCCCCCCTCTGCTTTCCGCAGGGATCGTTCCCTACACGACCCCCTTGTCCATTCGTCCCTCCATCCCTCCGCACTGATCTCCCTCCTAGCACTTATCCTTGTAAGCGTAACAAGTGCTACACATGCCCTTACACTTCCTCCCTTACCACCATTCAGGGTCCCAGACAGTCCTTCCAGGTGAGGCGACACTTCACCTGTGAGTCGGCTGGGGTGATATACTGTGTCCGGTGCTCCCGATGTGGCCTTTTATATATTGGCGAGACCCGACGCAGACTGGGAGATCATTTTGCTGAACACCTACGCTCTGTCCGCCAGAGAAAGCAGGATCTCCCAGTGGCCACACATTTTAATTCCACATCCCATTCCCATTCTGATATGTCTATCCACGGCCTCCTCTACTGTAATGATGAAGCCACACTCAGGTTGGAGGAACAACACCTTATATTCCGTCTGGGTAGCCTCCAACCTGATGGCATGAACATTGACTTCTCTAACTTCCGCTAATGCCCCACCTCCCCCTCGTACCCCATCCGTTATTTATATACACACATTCTTTCTCTCTCTCTCTCTCTCTCTTCTTTTTCTCCCTCTGACTATACTCCTTGCCCATCCTCTGGGTTTTCCCCCCCTCCCCCTTTTCTTTCTCCCTGGGCCTCCTATCCCATGATCCTCTCATATCCCTTTTGCCAATCACCTGTCCAGCTCTTGGCTCCATCCCTCCCCCTCCTGTCCTCTCCTATCATTTTGGATCTCCCCCTCTCCCTCCCACTTTCAAATCTCTTACTAGCTCTTCCTTCAGTTAGTCCTGACGAAGGGTCTCGGCCTGAAACGTCGACTGTACCTCTTCCTAGAGATGCTGCCTGGCCTGCTGCGTTCACCAGCAACTTTGATGTGTGTTGCTTGAATTTCCAGCATCCGCAGAATTCCTCTTGTTTACGTTTTTAAATAGCCATTCACAAACCAGAATACACAGACACAGTCTGTACTCAACCTTAACCCATTATTTACAAGAATCTGAGAATACCCCAATTCCCTTAAAAATTTATCAACAGGAGTTGCTGCACATAAGGTGACTCTGACAGGAAATTGTAAGTAGTGGTGGATGGGGTTATGGAGGACTAGGTTAGTGGGTGAAGGTGTTGGTTGATCAGTCTTACTGTTTGGGGACAGCAACTGTTTGAGTCTGGTGGTCCTGGCATGGATGCTACACAACTTCCTCCCTGATAGGAATGGAACAAGCAGTTCATGAGCAGGGTGGGTGACATCCTTCATGATGTTACTTGCCATTTTCCTGGCACCTTTCAGTATACACAAGACCATAAGACATAGAAGCAGAATTAGTCCACTCGGCCCATTGAGCCTCCTCTGCCATTCCATCATGGTTGATTTATCATCGCTCTCAACCCATTCTCCTCCCTTCTCCCTGTAACCTTTGACATCCTGACAAACCAACAACCTATCAACCAATGCTTTAAATATACTCAAACAATACTTTGATGTATGTTGCTTTAAATATACTCACCAACTTGGCTTCCACAGCTGATTGTGGCAATATAGCCCATAGATTCACCATTCTCCGGCTAAAGAACTTCCTTCCATCTCTGTTCTAAATGGACATCTCTCTATTCTGAGTCTGTACCCTATGGTCCAAGATTCACCCACCATAGGGAACAACTTCTCCTTATCCACTCTGTCCTGGCCTTTGAATATTCAATAGGTTTCAATAAGGTATCCCCTCATTCTTCTAAACTCCTGCATGAAGATACTAAGAAAGAGGATGTGCTGGAGCTTTTGGAAATCATCAAGTTGGATAAGTCACTAGGACCCGACGAAACGTACCACAGGCTACTGTGGGAGGCGGGGGGGCGGGGGGTGGAGATTGCTGAGCATCCAGCAATGATCTTTGCATCATCAATGGGGATGGGAGAGGTTTCTGGAGGATTGGAGGGTTGTGGATGTTGTTCCTTTATTCAAAAAAGGGAGTAGAGATAGCCCAGGAAATTATAGACCAGTGAGTCTTACTTCAGTAGTCAGTAAGTTGATGAAGAAGATCTTAAGAGGCAAGACTTATGAACATTTGGAGAGGCATAATATGATTAGGAATAGTCAGCATGGCTTTGTTAAAGGCAGGTCATGCCCTACATGCCTGAATAAATTTTTTGAGGATGTGACTAAACACATTGATGAAGATAGAGCAGTAGATATAGTGTATATGGATTTCAGCAAGGCATTTGACAAGGTACCCCATGCAAGGCTTATTGAGAAAGTAAGGAGGCATGGGAGGCATGGGATCCAAGGGGACATTGCTTTGTGGATCCAGAACTGGCTTGCCCACAGAAGGCAAAGAGTGATTGTAGACAGGAAATTTTCTGCATGGAGGTCAGTCACCAGTAGTGTGCCTCAGGGATCTGTTCTGGGACCCCTGCTCTTCATGATTTTTGTAAATGACCTGGATGAAGAAGTGGAGGGATGGGTTAGTAAAATATATTGATGACACAAAGGTTGGAGGTGTTGTGGATAGTGTGGAGGGCTGTCAGAGGTTACAGTGGGACATTGATATGATGCAAAACTGGACTGAGAAGTGACAGACGGAGTTCAACCCAGATAAGTGTGAGGTGGTTCATTTTGGTAGGTCAAATATGATGACAGAATATAGTATTATGGTAAGACTCTTGGCAGTGCGGAAGATCAGAGGGATCTTGGGGTCCGAGTCCACAGGACACTCAAAGCTGCTGTGCAGGTTGACTCTGTGGTTAAGAAAGCATACGGTGCACTGGCCTTCATCAATCGTGGGATTGAGTTTAGGAGCCGAGAGGTAATATTGCAGCATTATAGGACCCTGGTCAGGCCCCACTTGGAGTACTGTGCTCAGTTCTGGTTGCCTCACTATAGGAAGAGATGTGGAAACCATAGAAAGGGTGCAGAGGAGATTTACAAGGATGTTGCCTGGTTTGGGAAGAATGCCTTATGAGGCCTTTTTTCCTTGAAGCGACAGAGTATGAGAGGTGACCTGATAGAAGTGTCTAAGATGACGAGAGGCATTGATCATGTGGATAGAGGCTTTTTCCCAGGGCTGAAATGGCTAGCATGAGAGGGCACAGTTTTAAGTTGCTTGGAAGTAGGTGCAGAGGACATGTCAGGGGTAAGTTCTTTTTAAAACGCAGAGAGTGGTGAGTGCATGCAATGGGCTGCTGGCGACGATGGTGGAGGCGGATACGATAGGGTCTTTTAAGAGACTCCTGGACAGCTACATGGAGTTCAGAAAAATAGAGGGCTAGGGGTAACCCTAGGTAATTTCTAAGGTAAGGACATATTCGGCACAGCTTTGTGGGCTGAAGGGCCTGTATTGTGCTGTAGGTTTTCTGTGTTTCTGTAACATCCAAGGTCTTTATTGGCTTGGAGCTGCGTCTCTGGCCATGCAAAAACAGAAGTGTTAGCTGTACACCTCAACTTGACTCCCAAAGTTCACCAGTCACCATAAATTGAAAAGATCTCCATTAGTTTTGAGGATTAGTGTCACTCTCACAGGAAGTTTGTTGGAAGAGTTTGCGAGACGTGGATTCAGAGGACATCTTCAAGAAGTGGTGCCTCTTCTCATTACTATCATCAGGGAGGAGATAGAGGAGCCTGCAGATAATGCAGGAATAGTTTCTTCCCCTCCATCAGATTTTTGAACAGTTCATGAACCCCTCTTCATTCCTTATTTGTGCACTGCTTATTTTGTGATTTATAATAGTTTTAATGTCTTTGCACTGTATTGCTGCACAACAAATGTCATGTCCTATAGGACAATGATTTAAAAAAAAATATTCTGACTGAAACTTCAGCAATATTCAAGAATTTCAACATCAGTCAGGCCAATACATCCCATTTGAATGACAACCCCATCACCCTAAACTAATTCCCTTAATCCCATCTGCAGCACGTCATCCTCAAAATACATTACCATTATTCTACTATGCACACCAACAGCACCTCACAAGACCATAATCTCTGCTTGCGAGAACAAGGGTCACATGAACAGGAACACCTGCAAGTTAACCCACTCGTTACCCAACCTGGGAAAGAGATCAGCACTGCCTCATTGTTAGGGGGTTTTAACTCTGGAATTCCCTCCAACAGTATTAGAGTACCTCCAGTTGGAGGACTGCAGCTGTTCCAAGGATGAACTCTATACTTGGATTTTCCTTTTTCTATACTGCTTGTTACTTCTTCAAAGAATTCCAACAGATTTATAAGGCAAGATTTTCCCTTGAGGAAACAATGCTGACTACAGCTTATTGTCTATGTGCCTCCGAGTGTCCCGAGACCTCATCCTTAATAATCAACTCCAACAACTTCCCAATGACTGAGGTCAGACTAACTGGCCTATTGTTTCTTTTCTTCTGCCTCTCTCCCTTCTTGAAAAGTGGAGTGCATTTGCAATTTTCCAGTCTTCCTGAACCATTCCAGAATCTAGTGATTACTAATGCCTCCACGATCTCTTCAGCCACCTCTTTCAGAATTGTGTGGTGTACACCATCTGGTCTGGGTGACTTATCTATCTTCAGACCCCTCAGTTTCCCAAGAACCTTCTCTATTTATGGTAACTTCACACACTTCATGACCTGACACCTGGAACTTCCACCATACTGCTAGTGTCTTCCAGTGAAAAATACTTATTCAGTTCATCTGCCATTCCCTTGTCCTCCATTATCAACTCTTCAGCATTATTTTCCAGTGGTCCAATATCCACTTTTGCCTCTTTTACACTTTAGTATCTGAAGAAACTTTTGGTATCTTTTTTAATGTTATTGGCTAGCTTACTTTCATATTCCATCTTTACCTTCTTAATGATATTTTCTTTTTATTTGGTTCTGTTGGTTCTTAAAAGCTTCCAAGCTTCTTACTTCCCACTAATTTTTGCATTATTATATGCACACTCTTTGGCTTTTAAGTTGGCTTTGACTTCTTTTGTTAGCCATCACTGTGTCTTATTTCCTTTAGAATACTTCTTCCTCTTTGGATGTATATATCCTGTACCTTCCCAATTGGTTCCCGAAATTCCAGCCATTGCTGCTCTGTTGTCATCCCTGCCAGTGTTCTTTTCCAATTAATTCTGGCCAACTCCCCTCAGCCTCTAATTCCCTTTACTCCATTGTAATAGATACATCTGACTTTGGCTACTCAAATTTCAGGGTGAATTCAGTCATATTATAACCACTTTCCCCTAAGGGTTCTTTTACCTGAAGCTCTCTAATCAATGCTGATTCATTGCACAACACCTAATCCAGAAAAGCTGATCCCCTAGTGGGCTCAACTACGAGCTGCTCTAAAAAGCCATCTTGTAGGCATTCTGGAAATTCCCCCTCCTGGGATCCAGTACCAACCGGATTTTCCAAATCTACCTACACGTTGAAGTCCCCCATGACTATTGCAACATCGTCCTTTTGACACGCATTTTCTACATCCCATTGTAATTTGTAGGATGCATCTTTACTACTGTTTGGAGATCAGTACAGAACTCCCATCAGTGTCTTTTATTACTTTTGCAGTTCGTTAGCTCTATCCACTATGATTCAACACCTTCTGACCCTATGTCACCTCTTTCTAATGAGTTAATTTAATTTATTACCAATAGGTCCCTTCTGCCTTCCTGCCTGTCCTTTCTATACAATCTGTATCCTCGGACATTACACTCCCAGCTATAATCTTCTTTCAGCTGTGATCCAGTGATGCCTACAACATCATACCTGCCAATCTGCATAAGTGCTGCAATTTCATCTACCTTACTCCGTATACTGCACACAAATATAACACCTTCAGTCCTGTATTCACCCTTTTCGATTTTGTCTGCCTTTTACATTTGCAGCTCACCCTGTTAACTGCGAGCTCTCCCTATCAATAGCCTCTCCTCACTACACATTGCCTCTGTTTGTAAACCAGCTACCTCATCTTCAGCACTGTTATCCACCTTTCCTATGATACTTGATGCCTATTAGGGACAGGTAATAAGTAAAGATGATTTCATTGAATTCTAATTACTATTTTGAATAATCCATTGTTTACATTCAAGATTAGCTTTATTTCTCACATGTACATCGAAGCATATAACGAAATGTGTTGTTTGTGTCAACAACCAACCCAGTCCAAGATGTGCTGGGGGCACCGCACATGTGTCACCATGCTTCTGGTGCTAACAGAGCATGCTCACAACTCACTAACACACACCTGTACGTCTTGAAAATGTGGGGAGGAAACGACAGCACCCGGAGGAAACTTGCGCAGTCATGGAGAGAATGTACAGACTCCCTGCAGACAGTGGCAGGAATGCACCCCAATCTTACAGCTGGCACTGTAAAGTGTAATGCTAACCGCTTCACTACCCTGCCACTCTGACACATCAGAACAGCCATACATACAGATAGCAAAGTACTTAGTTAACCACGACTGAAAACATCTGTATGACTAGGCCCAAACAAGACACTGTACTGTTTCTTTGATAGTCCTGTGCTAGAGGACAAACAAAGATAAACTGTGCCTGAAGCCTCTGGCCAATTCAGTCATTCGTATCATTTGATTCAGTAATTTTCAATGTTCAGCAGAAGTAAAATTCAATCATTCTGAGAAAGGAACTTGACATTCTTTCCTTCAAGTTAGGACAACCTATAATGGATGTTGCAGTGGCAGAATTTCAGTTGTCTGGATGAAGTATTAAACTGAGGCCCTGTATATCCTGCATGTTGGATATAATAGTATCATTGATTTTTCCTCTGAAGAATAGAGGACAAAATTCCCGAGTGACCTGGCCAAGATTTAACCTCCAACCAATAAAACAAGTTTTCTAGTCACTGCTGTTCGCCAGGTCAACACGTTGCTATTTACTGCAATTGGCTGCATGCCACCTTTCCTGCAATATAAAAAGAACTTACATTTCTTAAGTACATTACTGTAACGTGCTTTGAATCATACAGAGTTTGTAAAAGACATTTCATAAATGAAAGTCTTTGTTATGTAGATCTCACTGAAGTTTAAATACTTAGAGAATTAGGAGTTCATTGTTAATCCTCATTTACTTTTGCTTCCACATAATTTAAAATAATACTAAATGAGTAAGTGACAGTTTGATTGCCAAAAGAAATATCATAAGGAAATGAAATTGTCTCGGCTTTCTCCTACAGCAGTTCCATTTTATGGGACTAAATTACTTTCATGGCCTCTTGCTCTCAAGAGCACATTCAGTCTGAAAATAAAAACTTGCAAAAACAACATGCAAAAGCAACAAGGAAGTGCAGTTTAAGTAGCATGATGCTACCACAGTGGGCCGCATCCCAAATAACAATAAGCTGGAGTACAGGAGGGAGGTAGAAAGCCTAGTAGAATGGTGTTATGACAACAACCTTTCCCTCAAGGTCACAAGACAAGAGAGCTGGTCATAGATTTCAGGAAGGAAAGTGGTGCACATGCTCCTGTTTACATCAGCAGTGCTGAGGTCAAGTGGGTTGACAGCTTCAAGTTCCAAGGACTGAACATCAATAGCTCGTCATGGTTCAGCCACACTGATGCCACCGCCAGGAAAACTCACTAGGGCCTCTAATTCCTCAGGATGCAAAAGAAATCCAGCATCTCCCCTCCGACCCTCACCGTTTAAAAAAAAAATCAATGCACTGTAGATGCAATTGCGCTGCCCATAACTGCAAGAAAATGCAGCGTTGTAGACACAGCTCAGCATGTCACACAAACCAGCCTCCCCTCCATGGCTGCCGATACTTTTCACTGCCTCAGTGACGCAGATCCCACCCACCCCAGACATTTCCCTCCTCCCACCTCCTGTTAAGCAGAAGATACAAAAGCCTGAAAGTAAGGACCACTAGGCTCAAGGCTTCTATTCCACTGGTGTCAAAATATTGATTATTTCTCTGGTATACCAAGATTGACTTTTAACCTCGATCTACCTTATTGTGACTTTTCATCTTGTCTATCTGCACGTTCTCTGTACTGTAACATTTTATTATGCACTGTTATTCTATTGCCTTAACGCACCATTGTAACGAATTAATCTAACAGTTAACATACAGTACTGTGCAAAAGTCTTACCACACTTGTATATAGCTGGGGAGCTTAAGACTTTTGCACAGTACTGTAGCGATTTTATGTATTGCACTGTACTGCTGCCACAAAGGAAAAAAAAACAAATTTCATGGCATATGTGAGTGATGATAAACCTGATTCTGATATGGGTCTCTATTGTGGACTGAGAGTGGGAAGGGTGCAAGGAGAGGGAAATCATGGTTGGGCAAAGGGAAAGTGTAAGGGGAGGGAGCAGGAAGCACCAGAGTCATTCAATAAACCAGTTGTTAGGAATCAAATGACCTTGCCTGGTGTCTCAGAGCTGGGTGTGTCTGCACCTGCACCACCCCAGGCCACACCCCTCCCATGGCACTCTACCCTTGCCATTCCCAACATCCCTTGCTCGCACCAGATTTACAAACTCGCTCTCCACTCCACATTGACAAATACAGTACTGTGCAAAAGTCTTAGGCACTCTAGCTATATACAGTATGTGCCCAAGACTTTTGCACAGTACTGCAAACAGAGCATTTGATGGCTCTGGGCTTGTACTGGAAGTTGAGAAGCATGGGAGGGGAATCTCAGATGAAACCCACTGAATATTGAAACCCATGGATAGAGTAAACATGGGGAAAGTCTAGGACTAGAGAGCTCAGCCTCAATAGAAGAATGCCCCTTTAAGCAGAGATGAGGAATTTCATTCAACAGAGGTAGTGAATCTGTGGAATTCATTGCTTGTGGATGCCTGTGAAGGCCAAGTCATTGGGAAAACTTAAAGTGAAGGTTGCTAGGCTCTTAGTCAAAGGTTATGGGGAGAATGGGTCAAGAGTTGAGAGGGATAATAATTCAGCCATGGTGGAAAGGCAGAGCAGACTCAACGGGCCAAAAGCTTTAATTCTTCTCCCATATCTTGTGGTCTTATAGAATTAGTTTTCTTTTCCCATGCATCTTAAAATCAAATGATTCCCCCCCCCCCCCACAGTTGTGAAGAAAGATCAGAAAATTGAACTAGATCATGTTGATGCCTGGAAATGCTAGTACAGAGTAGATCATAAGATGCCGCGCATATGTGAACACTTTCACTCCCAGGATCATTCTCATGAACAACTTCTGGCCCCACTCCAATGTCAGCAAATCCTTACTTAAATATGGGGCCCAAAACCTTTCCACAGATGCTGCCCGACCTGCTGTGTATACCCACTGTTTTCTAATCTGTTCTGGTTTAAAATTTTATTCAAATAGGAATTCTGCAGCCTCATTCAAAAAGTACGTGTCACTCATTCTTTATTTTTAATTAAAACAATTTTTATACAGGTTCTTCAATCCACATCTTTTCCAGAATTTAAAATTTCAATTGTTTCCAATAAGATGGGGTTGTCATGGAGACATGAAGCACAAGAGAAACATTCAGCATGACAAGCTTTCAGAAGGCCATCTAGATGGCCTGGGGGCAGGGGCCATGGATTTCACTACAATATTTGCAGACCGCTGTGGAATTGCCATAGCAACTTGGACGTGCCTTGCCCAAAAAAAATTGTAACCACTGGCATCTGACTGGAAGTAAATGCAAGCCACCAGACAGGTTAAGCCCAGCCCGGCGCACTAACTGCTGCTCCCTCTACAGCTGAGTAAAATATTCAACATTTCCCAGTTAAGGAAAGTCAAAACTCTGCCAATACATTACAAGAAACAAAAGCTGCAAATCAGCAGAGGGAGGAGAGATGGAGGTGGCATCCTGGTACACAGCTTGGTACAAAGGTGGCACTGCCCCATGGAAAGAGACCTACAGGTGTTGCATGACTGATGAACAGCTGAGCAAAGCTGTTGGAAAGGTATGGGCACATGCAAAATAACTCAGGCTGCAACCTCAAAGAGACCCGTCTTGTGCAGGAAGTGATGGAAGAATAATGAATAGCACTGGACACATATTTACCATCACCGTGGAAGGTGGTGTTGAAAACACTGGAAAATATAAGTGAATTGGCAGAGATTTAGGAAATTGAACAGGAACTCCTCAATAAAGAACAAGTCACCATAGAGGAGTTCGGGGCCAGTTTGTGTTTTGATGATGCATGGTTGAATGCTATTATTGAGGGATTTAATGACACTGACAAACTTATGTGCCCTGTTTGAAACAGGAACTTTTCTGTTTTAACCGAGCATTAAGCAGTGACTTTACAACTTACTCATGTGGAATCAGATGATGACAGCGCAGCAATTTCAAGCCTTTCTTGAACGCAATGTCACTAAACATGGCAGTCTACATGCATGTTGTCCAATCTTCTCTGTGGTGTATGGTACAGAAGTAAAAGTCATGTTTCTAATGAGCTGTCAGGCTTGCGATTACCTGTCTGTGATCCTATAGTCCTAAAACTCATCTAGCAGGTATACGTAGGTAGGAACAAATGAGGCATCTATGGAAAATAAATGCAAGAAAACACTTATTGAAAGAAATCCGGAGGGCTTAAAGGCGGCATCAGATTGCCCTAGCAGTCAAGGTGAAGGCGAATCCCAAGGGATTCTACAGAGTAAAAGGATTCCAAAGGACAAGATTGGTCCTCTGGAAGATAAAAATGGTAATCTATGTTGGGAGCCAAAAGAGATGGCTCTTAAATGGAATTTCTGCATCTGTATTAACTCAGCAGACTGACACAGGGTCTATAGAAGTGAGGTCATGGACCCTACATGGATTAGAGGAGGAAGCATTTACTGTCTCGAGGCAAATTAGAGTGGATAAATCCCCAGGGCCTGACGAGGTGTTCCCTCAAAGTCTGTGAGAGGCAAATGCAGAAATTGCAGGGGTCCTAACAAAGATATTTAAAACAAGAGAAAACCTGCAGATGCTAGATATCCAAGCAATACACACAAAATGCTGGAGAAACTCAGCAGGCCAGGCAGCATCTATAGAAAAGGGTACAGTCGGCATTGCAGACTGAGACTCTTTAGCAGGACTGGAGGGGAAAAAAAAGATTTAAATCATCCTTAGTGACAGAAGGTATTAAAGGATTAGAGATGAGCTAATGTTGTTCCACTGTTTAAGAAAGTCTCTAAAAATAAACCAGGAAATTACAGGCCAGTGAGCCTGGCATCAGTAGTGGGAAAGTTATTGGAATGTATTCTAAGGGACTGAATATATGAGTATTTGGATAAACAGGGATTGATGAGAGATAGTCAGCATGGCTTTGTATGTGATCAGTCATACCCAACCAATCTTTTCAAGTTTGAGGATATTACCAGGAAAGTTGATGAAAGCAATGCAGGGAATGTTGTCTAAATAGACTCTAGCAAGGCATTTGACAAGGTCCTGCATGGACCTAAAGTAGCAAATTGGATGAGATTTTGGCTTTGTGAGAGAAGCCAGAGAGTGGTGGTAGATGGTTGCCTCGCTGACTAGAGGCCTGTTACTAGTGGAGTGCTGCAGGGATCGGTGCCTGTATCCTTTGTTGTTTGTCATCTATATCAATGATCTGGATAATAACGTAGTTAACTGGATCAGCAAATTTGCAGATGACGCCAAGATTGGGGGTGCAGTGGACAGCAAAGAAGACTAACAGAGCTTGAAGTGGGATCTGGACCAGCTGGAAAAATGGGCTGAAAAATGACAGATGGAACTTAAAGTAGACAAGTGTGAGGTGTTGCACATCAGAAGGACCAACTTACACAGCGAACAGTAGGGCACTGTGGAGTGTGGTGGAACAAACGGATCTGGGAACACAGGTCTATAGTTCATTGAAAGTGGTGTCACAGGTTGACAGGGTCATAAAGAAAGCTTTTGGCACATTGGCTTTCATAAATCAGAGTATCTGGATAGACAGGGAATACAGAGATTAGGATTTTTTGGTGAAGTTGTATAAAACATTGGCAAGTCCCAATTTGGCGTATTGTGTACAGTTTTGTTCACCTACCCACAGGAATGACGTCAATAAGATTGAAAGAGTGAAGAGAAAACCTACAAGGATGTTGCCAGGACTTGAGGACCTGATAGGTACAGCACTGACTAGATGGGCCAATAGGCCTGTTCCTGTGCTGTACTTTTCTATGACTATCACATTGTTTCCTACAATCCTACAATTGCAGCTGAGCTGCCATATCCAAAATAAAATGCCCTTCTCTAAATAGTGCATCACAAGTGGGATAAATTCTCCAGGAGAAATTTCATGGCTTTAATTTGGATTAGATTAGCATTTTTTAAAATGGGGTGTATGGGGTGTCCAAGGAGGGGTAGACCTCTGGTGAAGGGGCTTATGTCCATTCTGGAGCAGCTCACTCATCCTGTGGACCCCAATGTTCACTCAGCTCTCACCTGTGGTGCCAAGTATGTGTTTGCACACGACAGCAGCCACCATCTGGTTCGACAGGCAGGCAAAACCAGGTACGGGTAGCTGGTGGGTCTCATACCCTAGTGAGACAGGAACATGCCTGTCCTAGTATGTGAAGTCAGCTCCAAGAGACAGGACAGATGAGATCAGTGTGATCCAACAATCAGGAAGCAGGTCCTGTATTCTTCTAGGAGAGTAAAGGGCATGACAAGGTACAGAAGTCATGATCATCCATCACAACCCCCGTTGTGATGACTACTCATACCACTGGACCCAGACTTCAGAGGTTAAGAGAGTGGAAATCCCCAGTGCAACAACCTTCTCACTTTAAAAACTCCCCCGCGTAGTTTCTTTGTGGTTGTTATCATTGGATATGATGGACAACCAATCAATCAGTATTTTAAATAATTAACATATAAAATTCAGTAATACAAACATTTTAGACAATAGACAATAGGTGCAGGAGTAGGCCATTCAGCCCTTCAAGCCAGCACCGCCATTCACTGTGATCATGGCTGATCATCCACTATCAGTATCCAGTTCCTGCCTTATCCCCATAACCTTTGATTCCACTATCTTTAAGAGCTCTATCCATCTCTTTTTTGAAAGCATCCAGAAACTTGGCCTCCACAGCCTTCTGGGGCAGAGCATTCCATATATCCACCACTCTCTGGGTGAAAAAGTTTTTCCTCAACTCCATTCTAAATGGCCTACCCCTAATTCTTAAACTGTGGCCTCTGGTTCTGGACTCACCCATCAGCGGGAACATGCTTCCTGCCTGCAGCGTGTCCAATCCCTTAATAATCTTATATGTTTCAATAAGATCCCCTCTCAGCCTTCTAAATTCCAGAGTATACAGGCCCAGTCGCTCCAATCTTTCAACATAAGACAGTCCCACCATCCCAGGAATTAACCTTGTGAACCTACGCTGCACTCCCTCAATAGCAAGAATGTCCTTCCTCAAATTTGGAGACCAAAACTGCACACAGTACTCCAGGTGTGGTCTCACCAGGGCCCTGTACAGCTGCAGAAGGACCTCTTTGCTCTTATACTCTTATTTTGACCATCTGTAATCATACACTATCCTGCATAAACATGATACTTCCCAAAGCGTGTGTTGTCTGCCTCATGGCAGTGTTCAGAACAGCCGCTCAAGGCTGGAGAGAAACAATGAATGGGAGGAGAGGAACCAGTAGGCATGGTTCACATGGGAATCAGCAACATTGGTAGAACCAGGAAAGTGGTTCTGCTGAGAGTTTGGGATTTGAAACAAAATCTTGGCAGGAAATGAGGTCAGTGAAATATGCATGGTTCAGAGCTTTATAGGAAACAATTATACATTCTGGATTGACAGAGGAGACTGCTATTCTGTTGAGATGGCTAAATTTGTATGTGTCTTTTAACATCAGTTGTTCTTGGTGAGTCAGATAAATAGAGCTGCACTTGGATTAATATTAGTACTGTACAGTGGTGGGAGGAGGTAAGTAGCAAGTGACAGGGTTAGCAAGTGGCAGATGAAGTACAATTGGAAAGTTTAAAATAAATAGGGTATTGCTGAGATTGTACCCAGTGAGTACTGATGTCATCAACACTGGGAAGATTGTAAAAATCCACTTCCTCTTGCCAAAAAGGCCAGAATAGGGACTCAAATGATTAAGGAACTGCTTGGTTAAGAATCTGTGTAGAGTTGTAAGTGTTTGCAATTCTACCAGGGTTGTGGCTGGTCAGAAATTTTTTTAAACACTAAAGAGTAATAGAGATGTATGGTGAAGATGGTCAGTCAGCCATGAACCTTTCCAACTAGTGAAGCAATTCAAAGAGTTATGTGCCTCCTCCTGTTTGTTGTTTCTTTGTTGAGAAATTTAATACAAATCAGGATGCAAGATCCTGGGAAAAGACCTTCAAAACTAATTTTGAAACACCATTTGCCCTTTCCAAACTGCAGAGGTCACCAAGTCTGCCATGGGTATACACATGTATGTATGCAGATAGGCACAATTTAAAGAACTTCTACGCTGCACTAAAAATTGTCCATGGCTCCACATCATCAGCATCCTCCTTAGTGCTGATGGGAACACAATGATCACGGACAAAGAAAATTCTTTATAGGTGGGCTGAACACTTCAGAGTTCTGAATCGTCCTTCGACTATAAATGATGAAGCCATCGATCACCTGTCCCAAGTATCTGTCAATGAAGCACTGGATGCTCCACTGACCTTAGGAAGCAGAACATCGGCTCTCTAACAGCAAAGTACCTGGACCAGATGCAATATCGTTGAGGTCTACACAGAATGTCATACAATGCTAACAGAAAAGCTGCATCAGCTCTTCCAACTTATGTGGCAGCAAGAGACAATTCCATGGGAATTTAAAGGTGCACTCATCACCCATCTTTGGACTGTCAGCTAAAAGGCAAACCGACAGTCCTGCAACAACTATCAGGGATTATCTTTGCTGACTATTGAAGGCAAGATCTTTGCCAAATTTCTTACCAGAGAGCCAGTGTGGATTCCAGAAGGAGCGTGGTACTATATTCAAGCGGAGTTTGGGACAAGGCAGCTGCAAGAGAAGTGTCAGGAACAAAATGCTGACCTGTTCTCCTGGTATGTTGATCTAAGATCTTTGACACTGTTAGCAGACAGGGTCTGCAGAACATCATGGTCCAAGGAAAGTTATGACCATGGTGCAGCAATTCCACAATGGCATGTAAGCAACAGGAATTCTGCAGATGCTGGAAATTCAAGCAACACACCTGCTGCGTTCACCAGCAACTTTGATGTGTGTTGCATGGCATGTACGCTTGAGCTCCAGACAACGGTGACACGTCTGAGCCCTACCCCGTCTCAAACAGGGCAGAGTCTCAATGCCAATGCTATTCAGTCTCGTGTTTTCCCTCTTCAGAATCAGGTTTAATATCACTGGCAAATGTCATGAAATTTGTTAACTTTGCAGCAACAGTACAATGCAATACATGATAATACAGGTGTGACAAGAATACACATAGATTAAGATGTAGCTGGCCTGGGCTGGCACCAGTGGAATCAGCAGTTGGTCTGCCACCTGTCTTCAGGAGAGAGAGAGAGAGATAAGGAAAACAATGGAGCAGCATTTGGAGATGTTAATGAAGGAAGGAGAGCTGTCAAGATCAGCTCACCCTTTGAACCCTGAACTGTTTGAAGTGATGGACAGGCGATACCCCAGCAGGGGGATAAAAAGGGACAGGTTCGCTAAGGCAGGACACACTACACCCAAGGTAACAAGACCCTGGAAGTGGTGCGTCTCTCACAAGTCGGTGGGAAGTACTGGGCCATAAACGCACAGGGTGGAAAGGCACGATCGGCGGGAACCTGGTGTGTGTCCACCCTTGCCTGGGTGCCAGGTTCACCACAGGGAAATGATCGTATCTGGAAACGGAGGAGTCACGGTCGGTGACCTCAGACGACATCACAAAGGACTCGCCTGAAAGCTGACTGCGAAGGTCTGTGTGGAAGCCGTTTGAATATTCATTCGTTTTGCTCTCTCTCTCCTTCCCCCCGCTGTCCATCGCCACGGCAGCGATTACTGCGAACTGAACTGAACTAAATTGAACTGAACTTTGCGTCACTTTGAAACTGGTCATTTACCCCTAGACAACGATAGAGCTTGATTGATCCTGTTATCTTAATTCTGTGTACATGTATGTTTATCATTGCTGAACTGTTGCATTCATTATCCTTTTGATTAGAGTACTGTGTTGCTTGTTTCTTTAATAAAACTTTCTTAGTTCTAGTAATCCAGACTCCAACTGAGTGGTCCATTTCTGCTGGTTTGGCAACCCAGTTACGGGGTACGTAACACAGGATAAAAACAAAATGAATTAAAATAAATTATATATGTATATCTTAAATAATTAAATTAAGTACTAATTTAAGAAAGACATGCCCTTTTCTCACTGTTACCATCAGGTAGGAGGTACAGAAGACCGAAGGCACGTACTCAGCAATTCAGGAACAGCTTCTTCCCCTCTGCCATCTGATTCCTAAATGGACATTGAATCTTTGGACACTACCTCAGGCTTTTTTTAAAAAATATATACTGTACAGTATTTCTGTTTTTGCACGTTTTTAAAAATCTATTCAATATATGTAATTGATTTACTTGTTTATTTATTATTTTCTTTTATCTCTCTGCTAGATTATGAATTGCATTGAACTGTTGTTGCTAAGTTAATGAAGTTCACGTCACATGCCAGTGATAAAAAAAACAAATAAAGTAGTGAGGCAGTGTTCGTGGTTTCAATGTCCATTCAGAAATTGGATGGCAGAGGGAAAGAAGCTGTTCCTGAGCCACTGAGTGTGTGCCCTCAGGCTTCTGTACCTCCTTCCTGCTGATAACAGTGAGAGAAAAGCATGTCCTGAGTGGTGGGGCAGATGTTGACTGATGCCTTCAGAGACAGCAAAGTAGGCATTGGGCTCCACTCTGATGGGAAATCCTTCAAATTCAGGAGGTTCCAAGCAAAAACTAAGGTTATGACAGATATCGTTAGAGGTTTTCTTTTTGCTGATGATTGCCCTCAATGTTGGTCCAAAAGATGATCAGCAGTGCTGTGTTAACAAGTTTTCTGTTGTGTGTACCAACTTTGGGCTTACCATCAACACCAAGACTAAAGTAATGTTAATTCCAGGGAAATCATATGTTGAGTTAAGCATCTTAATCAATGATCAAAGACTCAACTCAGTGAACAAGTTCCAATATCATGGAGCACATTGTCCCAGAACAAAGTCATTGATGAAGTAAAAAGCAGGATTACCAAAGCAAGTATAGCCTTCAGCAGACTTTATACCAACATCTAGAACAGGACAGACACAAGTCTACAGACAAAGCAGCAGAGCTTCTCACTCTGCTTTACACCTCTGAAACATGGACAATGTACCAAGAACATGCCAATAAACTAAACCATTTCCATAGAGTCTGCCTCAGAAAGCTCCTCAACATTAAGAGGCAAAACAGAATCCCTGACACTGAGGTACTTACTAAGGCAAACCTGCTGAGAATCCACACCATCCTGACGTGGTCCCAATTACACTGGGCAGGCCACACAGCTCATATGCTGAACCCTCAGCTGTCTGCCTAAGAGACTGCTTTACAGTGAACTACAGTAAGGAAAACATTCCTGTGGTGGCCAAAGGAAATGTTATGAGGAGAAAAAAGAAGAAAGCCCTTAACTCCCAGTGGAGTTATCGGGACGCTGTTATGATGGCATTTTTTTTTAAAGCAAGCTTTCTTATTTTTACAAGGCCGAGTTGCCAGCACAGATGGAAAACGTGCAAGGGAGCTGGCTGGATTCGAACTCGGGAGCCTTCGCTCCGAAGTCCGGCGCTGATGCCACTACGCCACCAGTCGGCTAAATGTTATAAAGATACACTGAAAACATCAGTATAAACTTTTGGCAGCAACCCAGACATATGGGAACATATCACCCAGGATCAGGTTGAGCGGTGCTCCTCCCTCCATAAGGGTGCAGTGACACATGAGACAGAAAGGACAATTGCAGCAGAGAGACGTAGAGTGGCCAGGAAAGCAAAGCCAGCAAACCCCCAACCCAATATGACTGCCATCTTTTGGCCATACTGGCAAAGAACTTATCAAGCGTGGATTGGCCTCTCCAGCCATCTGCATATCCACAGACCAGTCCAGCCCCTATAAATAGTGGATGACCAAAATGGCTCTATCATTGCACGATGTACAAACAAATAAACGAACCTGCTGACAGGTACATAGGCACAAATGTCGATAATGGCTGTGCCTGAAACAAAACTTAGTTTCCAGTCATCTTGGCCCCCTTTGTCACTTGCCCAAGAACCCTTTGGTAAACCTTTGTAGTGGCTGGCAAAGACCATTCCCATATTATGTCTTACACTGACAAATATAATCCATGAAGTCAAATACCCTGAGTGAAAACGTATTCCATACTATTATTGGAAAACAGCAAGCGGACACAGACAATGATAAGGCATTCAGAAAGCTTCACTGCAATGTTGTAAGAGCTAGCAACTCAGCGGAATCCTTGGGCTATAATTCGGTAACAAGAGAATCAGGACAGCAGTGAGTTTGTATTTCCTCTTTTGGAAGATTGTGCAAGTTCAACATACGAAGAGATAAACTTCCCAGTTCTCGATCCTGCCCACCCTGTTAAGCAAATCTTACCCCATCTTTTGCTGATTTTGCAGAAGTCCCAAAAACAAGAGTTTCTGCAGAGGCTGGAAATCCAGAGCAATACACACAAAATGCTGGAGAACTCAACAATTCAGGCAGCATCTATGAAGGGGAATCCTCTACTACTGAATGATAAGGTCAAACTTAGGTTGGAGGAGCAACATCTTATGTTCCATCTGGAAGCTTCCAAACTAATGGCATAAATACCAATTTTTCCAATTTCTGGTCATTTCTCTCCCCTCCCTTCTCCCCATTCCAAAGATCCTCTCACTCCTTCTCTTCTCCTCACCAGTCCATCATCTCTTCTCTTATTTCCCTTTCTTCTATTTTGTTCACTATCAGATCCCATCTTCTTCAGCCCTTTAATTCTTCCATTACACCCTCCCTCCGCCCACCAACTACTTCCTTCATCCATTCTCCCCCATCCACCCACGTTCCCCCTCACCCGGCTTCATCCATCACCTGTCAGCTTGTACTCTTCTCTCCCCCACCTTATGCTGGCTTCTGCCCACTTCCTTTCCTGTAATGAAGAAGAGTCTTGGCCCAAAATGTCAGATGTTTATTACCCTGATAGATGACTTGCTGAGTTCCTCCAGCAATTTGTATGTCAGCAGAAGTTGTAACGGCCTCCACAGCTAACTTATACCCACAGAAAGAGTAGAAGTCATCCTCAACACCAAGGAAAGGCATTAGGTACCACACATGAGGAAAAATAATAGATATAACTCCATATCCCACAGCATTTTATAGTCAGAAAAGTTTCTGGTGTATCCAAATGGTACAATGAAGGAACCATATTCAACCAGTGAATACAGTGTAAGTTTCTATTATATACAACCATGACTGAGAGATGCAAATTGTCCAGAATATCAGAAATTTTCATCTTACTTCAGAATATTACCTGAAAGTCTTAATGGCCCGTTGAAGAGAGGGAGTTAGCAGGGCATAATTAGTGTCTCAGTAATAAGCATTCCCAACAGTGCAGAAATTCCTCAGTACTTCATGCCAACCCAAATATTTGCACAAAAATCTCTGGAGTGGAACTTGAAGCATGACTAACAGATTAAAAATATAGCAGAGAGCAAATAATTGTACAACCAAAAACCTCAAGGCTCACAGATTAAAGAATGCAACAGGCAAAGTGAAAGATATAAATTCTTGCATTTATTTCAACTGGCGGATCACATTTCAGTTTGAAACTCCATTTCAAAGTCTGTGTTTCAATCCTCCACTGAAGAACTAATCTAAATTTGCTCTGGATGGGATGGAAAAAAGTGTCCTTTTGGAACTTGTCTCACTCTGAATAAAGATGCCATTTCTCCTAAATATTTAGGCAAACCATAAACAAAATTTGAAGGTTCTGCTATTATAATCAGTTACAATAAAGCCACAGTGTATATCTATGAAACCAAATGTAGACTGGGAGACCGCTTCACCTAGTACCTACGCTTTGATGGGGAAAAAGTGCAATCTCCCTGTGGCCACCTATTCCAATCCTGTTTTCCATTCACATTCCAATGTGTCAGCCCATAGCATCTTCTGCTGCCACGATGAGACCACACTCAGGTTGGATGAGCAACACCTTATATTCTGTCTGGGTAGCCTCCAACCTGATGACATGAACATCAATTTCGTGAGCCTCTGGTAACTGTCCACTCCCCATTCTCCTTCACTATTCCCATTTCCCTCTCTCACCTTATCTCTTTACCTGCCCATCACCTCCCCCCTTCCCTTTCTTCCATGGCCTTCTCTGGTCTCCTGTTAGATTTCTCCTTCTCCAACCTTCTGCTTCTTTCTCTAGCTCTTTATTTCACCCGCACCCCCATCTCCCAGTTTTACCTTTCACCTACTATCTTTTACCTCTCTCTCTCCCCTTCCCCTTCTTTCTTACTCTGACTTCTAATCTCTTTTTTCCAGTCTTGATAAAGTGTCTTGGCCCGAAATATTGACTGTTTACTCTTTTCCATAGATGCTGTCTGGCCTGCTGAGTTCATCCAGCATTTTGTGTGTGTTACTTTGATTTCCAGCATCTGAATATTTTCTCCTGTTAGTGTATTTGACAAATTCACCCAATGACTTCATCACAAATTCTACTGAATCTACACAAGAATTGGTTTATGAATAAAAAGTTCAACACTCAATGTTCAAAGTTCAGATATTCACCGTATGCTAACTTGGGATTCATTTTCTTGCAGACATTTACAGGAAAATAAAGAAATATAGTAGAAATGAAAAAATAAAAAGATAAGAAACAAGCAATGGGCAAAAGACGAAGCGTACATAATAAAGAGTAAATAAATAATTAGTTGTACAGTCCTTGAAAGTGAGTCAAGTTTGGGGCATCAGTTCAGTATTGAGGACAGTTACACATTGTGAATGTATTTTTTTTCTTTTTTTTAGAAAATTTCTTTTCAAATTTATTCTCGTCTTTGAGACTAGTTCCACAAAAATACTAACCAAGCTTGAGAACAAATTGATATTTCTACATCATAAAAAAATTATGATCCTGTAATTGCTCTTTGGAAATAGCATACAAAATCTACCAGCTAACTTGGCTTAATTTTTATCTCATGGAATAATGCATACTGAGGTACAAAACCATTAGGAACAGTATGTACTGTGGTAACTACATGAAGTTCATGTTTAGTTCTAAGGGGAGGAAAAGTTCAGCAACAGTATTATTACTCGGTGAAGTAATCTTAATAAAAAGTCTTTGTCAGCCAGCTGTTTCTTAGTGTTCCATACTCCAAATTTATAACCACAGCTAATCTCTATAACTTCTGCAAACCCTTATCGCTGTGCAGCCATTTTTTGATAAACAAAAAGGTAGGCATCCCTGGAAAATATTTAAAGTAAAATTTGATAAATCAAGGAAAAGCTAATTTAATTATGAAATTTTTGGTAAAATATATTTCTATGCATGGAAAATGACCTGCAATTCATTCATAAGATACATTCCCTAGTCTTCCCCTCCCCTACAGTTAATTGTGTTTATCAAAAAAACAAAAATTGAGGAACATTTCAAGACATGCATGCTAACAAAGGCTCCTTCCACTGTTAACACATTTTTTAATTTATTCCATTTTTACAGCAGGATTGTCAATTTTCATGTTTCTTCACACTAGAATTCCCTCCCCGCAAAGCTTTATCAAAATCCACACTTCAATGATTGTTTGAACTTGCTCAGTGTTCGGACCTAAACTCTCCAACACCCATTTTTGGGTCAGCTGTGTTCCATCTTAGCACATTTTTTTAAAAAAAGGAGTTATCAAGAAGCAAACTACAGAAAGAAAGATACAATTAATGAAGTTAGAGAGGTCTAATCGCCACCCATCCTGAACTAACTTCCGATACCAATAGATTAACTCGAGGGCAGCAGCCTGGAACAGCAGTAAAATGTATGATATTTGAGAGTGTTGATGTAGCATTCAACCGTTGGCTCAGGATCCTTATAAAATAATAGCTGCATTTCTCACTAAGATCCAAGTCAAAGAAAGTCAAAGTAAATTATCAACGCATGTATAAACTCGGCCACTTTATTAGGTATCAGAATCAGGTTTAATATCACCAGCATATGTGGTGAAATTTGTTGCTTCGTGGCAGCAGTACATTGCAATACATTATAATAAAAATAGTAGATTACAGCAAGTACACACAAAAGGGTGGCAGGGTGGAGATACATCTCTACCAAAGGAGGTGTACAGGGTTCTTTCCCAACGCTAGCCTGCAGGTCACCCTTGGGCAAGGTGTAGCACCTGCTTAGCCCACTGATCGGGGTCATGTGAAGCCATGGGAGTAGGTGGTGGATGGTCTTATGAGCAGCTGTTGCATGATCACAAGTCCTAGTATGTGACCACTGACACCACGCAATTTCTGAAGAGTATTGACAATGTCTGGGGTCACCCATTTGTAAAGACACTGCCCAGAAGGTGACAATGGAAAATCATTTCTGTAAAATATTTGCCAAGAACAATCATGGTCATGACAAATGGAAGACTATGATCGCCCACATCATACAACACGGCACATGATGATGATGATGATGATATATAAAAAAAGAAAATTAAATTAAATAAGCAGTGCAAACAGAGAGGGGAAACATACTGATGGCAGAAGGGAAGAAGATGTTCCTGAAATATTGCGTGCACATTTTCAGGCTTCTGTATCTCCTCCTTGATGGTAGCAGTCAGAAGAGACCACATCCTGGATGATGAAGGCCCTTAATGATGGATACCGCCTTTTTTGAAGCAGCATGTTTTGCAAGTGTCCTGCATGTTGGAGAGGCTAGTACCACGATGGCGCTGGCTAACTTTACAATTTCTGCAGCATTTTTCCAATCCTGTGCAGTAGGTCTTCTATACCAGACAGTGAGGCAACCAGTTAGAATTCCCTCTACGGTACATCTGTAGAAATTTGTTCGCATCTTTGGTGACATACCAATTCTCCTCAAACTCTGAACGAAATACAGCCACTGTCGTGCCTTCTTTGTAATTGCATCAATATATTGGGCCCAGGTTAGATCCAAGAACTTGAAACTACTCACCTTTTCTACTTCTGATCCTTCCATGTGTGCTCCCTTGACTTACCCTTCCTGAAGTACACAATCAATTCCTTGGTCTGACTGATGCTGAGTGCAAAGTTGTTGCTATGACACTCAACCAGCTGCTCTACCTCGCTCCAGTACACCCTCTCGTCACCAGCTGAAATTCTGCCAGCAATAGTTGTGTCGTCAGCAATTTTATGGATGGCATTTGAGCTCTGCCTAGCCTCACAACTGTGAGTATAGAGAGAGTTGAGCAATGGACTAAGCACACATCCTCGAGGTGCTCCAGTGTTGATTATCAGTGAAGAGATGTTATTTCCAATCCACACAGACTGTGGTCTTCCAGTTGTTAAGTACCCCGTAATGGGTTAAAGAACCAGCAGAAATGGAAAACAACTTGGAGTCTGGTATTGCTGTTAACTAACACTATTTTAGTAGTAACTACGCAATACAGTAATATAAAACAGAAAAAAAAGTGTGGAAATATAAAAGCCAAGCTTCTTCAAGCTTAGTGGGTAAATGGATACAGTCTTACGATGATGGGTAAATGAAATCAGTTCAGTTTGTGGTATTGAGTTGAGTAGTGATAGAGAGAGAAGTGTGGTGGTTGTTCAAGTAAGCCGATGCCATCGGTCCTCTGTTGTCCTCCGAAATCCCTTAAAAATCATCGAATGTGACCACAAAAAGGAGACCGTCTTCTGTGGTTAAGTTATCAACACAGGCAAGGGTTGGACACACTGATAACTTCCCACCGGTCACCCCCTTTCCACACTGGATTCTCCTGATCGATCCTCCAAAAACTCACCTTTGTGGGCACAACAAAGCTCATGCAGTGTCCAAAACCATGTGTGTGTCTAACAACCAGCTGACCTTGTATTTATCTCAGCATGCTGAACACCAGCTGTCCATCACGTAACGCCACCCTCAGTTACCATGATGACTCACGAGCTGTACGATGCTCTCTCTCTCCAAGTCAATCACACCCTCTCTCTCTTTTTAAAGGTACAGTCTATAAGGGATAATCAGGATCCCGTCACACAGGGAGGAAATCAAGGATCCAGTTGCAGAGGGAGGTACATAGGCCCAGGTTTTGGAGCTTGTTGGTTAAAATTGAAGGTATGATTGCATTGAATACTGAGCTTCAGTCAATAAACAGCAGCTTGACATAGGTATTACTATTGTCTAGGTGATCCAAGTCCACCTGGAGAGCCAATGAGATTGCACCCGTTATAGATCTACAGTAGGAATACGCAAAATTACAGCAGGTCCAGGTCCTTGTTTAAGCAGAGTTGAATCTTGCCATGACCAACCACTCAAAGCACTTAATTACAGTGGAAGTGAATGCACTGGCTGATAGTCATTGAGGCACTGGTATGATTGTTGCCCTTTTAAAGCAGGCAGGAACCTTTGACAGCAACAATGAGAGACTGAAGACGCTTTTGAACCCTCCTGCCAACTGGTTGGCTCAGGTTTTCAGAGCCCTACCAGGAACACCATCAGGGCATGACATTTTGCAAGGGTTCACTCTCTTGAAAGATATTCTGATGTAAACCTCCAACACAGAGATCACAGGGGTCACCAGATGCTGCAGGGATTTACACAGGTGTAGATCACAAGACATAGGAGCATAATTAGGCCATATGGCCCATTGAGTCCGCTACACCATTTCATGATGACTGATCCATTTCCATCTTAGCCCCATTCTCCTGCCTTCTCCCTATTACCTTTCAAGCCTGACTAATCAAGTACCTATCAATCTCTGCCTTAAATGCACCCAGTGACCTGGCCTCCAAAGCTGCCTACGGCAATGTATTCTACAGAGTCATCACCCACTGGCTAAAGAAATTCTTCCTCATCTGTTTAAGGCCTGTAAATAACTCCCAACAGGGTGTTCTTAGTTTCTTAATTATACCCACAAGGATTCTACATCTTCTAATTCTATGCCATCACCTTCTAAAGATTTGACTTCAATTTTTACCAGTAGAGCTATTCCTTTTCCTCTGCCTACCTGCCTGTCCTTTTGATAGATTTTGTATCTTTTCTTTCTTTTTAAATCTTTTTATTAATTTTCAACATTATTTGTAACAAAGTTGGTACAAAGACATTGGAATAATCTTAATCAGCATATACAAAAAGGATTTTAAGTAACATAGATATAATAGACTTCCAAACTCATAATGAAATTAGTCATAAAAAAAGAAATAAAAAGAAACAATATATATAAACAAAAAAAATCACCAAAAGAAAAAGAAACCCCCCCAAAAAAAAAGAACAAAACAGGGCTAGACCAATATCTTGATCAGACACGTTCAGTAAGGTCGTCAACTCCGCTCCTCTAATCATATAATTTAAGTTTAAAAAAAAAGATTCGGAAAGGTCAGATTACATCATATGAAAATGTTGCATAAAAGGTTTCCAAGTTTCTTCAAATTTAACCGAAGGGTCAAAAATTTCACTTCTAATTTTTACTAAATTTAAACTTAAGATGTTGTATCATTGGACATTAAGCTCCCAACTACAATTATCTTTCAGCCATTACACTCAAAAGTCTTACCTACCAATCTCTAACTGCACAAGATCACCTACCCTTATTTTGTCTACTGCTTGCATTCAAATATTACACCTTCAGTCCTGCATTTGTCAACCTTGCAAATTTCTCCCGCTCTTACACTGCAACAGATCCCACTGCCTGCAGCTTTCCCCTATCATCTGTCTGTTTTTCCTGAGTCTTACTGCACACAACCTCTGCTATTCTCAACCCTATCATTCCAGTTCCCAACTCCTGTTTTATTCTTCCTTTCAAAACGTGCATAAAGGGTGTTGAGCTCATCTGTGAGTGAAGCATCACAGCCATTCACAAGGTTAGGTTTTGCTTTGTAGGGAGCTAATGGCCTGAAAACCCTGCCAGAGCTAGCATGCATTTGATTCCATTGCAAACCTTAATTGGAATTGATATAGCCTTCTGTAGGTTGTACCTGGACTACTTGTGCAGTTCTGGATCTCTGGTCTTGAATGCCACAGTTCTAGCCATCAGCATTAGACCATAAGACACAGGAGCAGGATTAGGCTATTCAACCCTTCGAGTCTTCTCTGCCATCGCAGCATGGCTGATCCTGGATTCCACTCAACTCCATGCAACTGCCTTCTCGCCATATCCTTCAATGCCCTGACCAATCATCTTCCACCTTAAATATACCCATAGACTTGGTCTCCACCAGTCTATGACACAGTGTTCCACAGATTCACTACTCCCTGGTCAAATACCTTCCTCCTTACCCCTGTTCTAAAAGGCCACACCTCAATCTTGATACCCCCATCGTAGGAAACATCCTCTCCACAGCTATCCTATCTAGTCCTTTCAACATTCCATAGGTTTTAAGCAGTGGGCACGGGATGGCATGGTAAGCATTCTTGGTGGTATAACAGTGGTCAAGTGTCGGTTCCTCTGGGTGGTAGTGGTTGTTCAGAGACTTCAGGGCATGGTTGAAATCGCCCACAATGATAGGGAAGGGATCAGAGGGTGCAGTTTCGGGCCCGCTGATTATGTTGCTCAGCTCCTCCAGTGCCTGCCTGATGTTGGCTAGAGGCAGAGTGTACATCGCTACCAGGATAATGGTGGAAAGCTTCCTCAGCAGATAAAAAGAACATTTGACTGCCAGATGTTGCAGGTCAGGTGAACAGGACTGCCACCTTTGTGCACTTCAGTGAGCTAATCAGAAAACATACTCCACCTCCTCTGCCTTTAAAAGACTGAGCAGTCCTGTCTTTGCAGAGAATGAAGCAGCCATCATGCTACAACATAGTGTCCAAAATGGTGGGAGGTAACTATGGTTCCATGAAGTAAAGTACACAGCAGCCCTGGTGTCCCTCCTGGTACAGCAATCTCCCTCTTGAGGTCTTCAGTTTTATTTTCCAGAGACTGTATATATTTGCCAGCAGGATAGTCATGAGTGGAAGTCCAAGGCCTCTGCATTTCAACCGTACTTGTAGACTGGTGTGATATCCCCATTTCCATTTTTTTTAAAAAAAGGGGAACTACACTCTCGACTTAAGTCTGCGACCAAGGATCAAGTTTGAGGATCAATAGATTTTTTTTTAAATATCTAAACACCCATGGCTGTGAATGTGGATTTCAGCTGTAGTAGTCCTAAACAAGAATATTTGATGATTCCCATCAGAACTGCATGCAAAGAGTCACCAATTAATGGCACCATCTTATCGGAAGACATCTCCTGCACCTTAATAAAGTGATCACTGAGTGCATGCTCATGGTCTGCTGCTGCTGCAGCCCATCCACTGTAAGGTACGATGTGTTGTGCAGAGATGCTCTTCTAAATACCACTGTTGTAACACTTGGTTATTTGAGTTACTTTCACCTTCCTACCAGCTAGAACTCGTCTCACCATTCTCTTCTGACTCCTCATATTAACAAGGATTTTTTGCCCACAGAAATGCAGCTCACTGAATGTCTTTTGTTTATTGCACCATTCTCCACAAACTCTACAGACTGCTGTGTGTGTGAAAATCCCAGGAAATCAGCATTTTCTAAGATACTCAGAACACCCTATCTGCCACCAAAAATCATTCAACAGTGAAAGTCACTTCAATCACATTTCTTCCCCATTCTGACGTTTGGTCTGAATGACAACTGAATCTCTTGACCATGCCTGCATGCTTTTATGCACTGAATCGTTACCACATGATTGGCTGATTAGATATTTGCATTTATGAGCAGGTGTACCTAATAGGAGGCCACTGAGTGCATGTTACCATATACTACCTTGAGATGAATTTACAGAAAAATAAATTCAATAAAATCTACAATAAACTATACATAAACAAAGACAGACAAACACCAATGTGCAGAAGACAATAAATTGTGCACATAAAAAATTAATAGTACTGAAAACATGAGTTGTAGTGTCCTTGAAAGTACGCCCAAAGCTTGTGGAATCAGTTTAGAGGCAAGGTAAGTGAAGTTACACACGCTGGTTCAGCAGCCCAAAGGTTGCAAGGCAAAACTGCTCCTGAATTTGGTGGTGGGGGCCCAAGGCATTATCTCCAATCTATAACAATCAGGGTAGCAGCTTATGACCCAAATAATTCTCCAAAATGTGGGAAGAGATATCTGACCAATGTCCCTAATTCCCCTCCATTTGGCTACTGGAAAGAATAGAGGCAAGATATTACAATACTTGAGGGAAATCCAGCATTAAACAAAGTAACATAGCTCTTGATCAAGCTAACAGAAATGCAGAGCGATAGACAATGGAAACCAAGGAATCAAGAACTAAAAAGGCTTGTTCTGAATTTTTCAGACAAATGACACATTGGGAAATTTCCTTAAATTGGTGGCCTTCTCCACTGCATCACAAGACTTTAGAGAACATGTGTTTCTAGGCAAGGGATATCAATACACTTTGATAGTACTTCCGCAGATACATCATAACAATTACAAAAATATAATAATTTGTGATCTACTATTCTGGGAAATAAACCACTCACTTCAAGCCCAGAAACTGCACAATTTCCTTGATCAGACATTTAAACAGTAGTCAATATTATTTTAGAAAGGCACGTGTTTTTTTTTTAAAATACTATCTGCAGATATACCTCATTTATTATCACAGATTCCTGTTGGAACCCTCACAATCATTTTAGGGTCCACTGAATATATAGGTGTGTACAATAGGATTCTGCACCCACTGACAGAATGTATTGAATGGTGTTTAAAAGAATGATTCCTGCAGCTTTGATGCAGTTAGTTGTTGCAATGTTCATCAATTTCATGGGAGGGCAGAAGTGGGCTCAACAGTTAAGGCCTTTATTCACTTACCCTTCCAATACTCAAGAGTCAAGTACAGTAAAGCAAGAAATCACAGTGACGACCAAGAAGAAAAATAGTTTAAAATAACTACATCCTAATAAAAGCTCAATGCTAAATGAGGCATTTGTCCTTATGGGAGAGACCAACTGCCTGCAGTATCAGAAGCTGAATTAGCCTAAATTATCACTATTGGATCCCAACAGGTCTGTGCTCAGATCCACATCTGTCACCCCGGCCTGGTTTGAACACTCAAAAAATCTGTAAAGATACCAGAACTAACTGTAAAGCCTGCAGGAAACATTCTTTCAAAAAAAAATACTGAATGATAGTAGAAATTTGACTAAAATAAAAATAGGAAAAGAGAAGCTAACAAATTCCAGCTTCTGTAACAATGAACTTCAAAGAACCTAATAAAGCACTGTTGAGATAGTGGGTGGGCTTCTGGAAATATTATACACCTACCAATTTTCTTATTCATTTATTTTTGGAATAAGGGTGACACAGTTTAAGGCCATTATCATTTTCCAACTGCCCTTGGAGAAAGTTTTAAGTCAGCTTTTTGAACTCCTTCAACCTCTCTGATGAAAGTAGTAATCTTAGAGCTGTTAGGTAGGGAATACAAAAATATAGACCCAATGATGCTTCTACGACTGTTGCATACCTTGTAAGGAAACTTACAAATTTTTTCTTAAAACTCACGTACTTCTGGAAATCACCTTCAAGTGTTTGTTCTACTACTTCTAAAGGAAATATGGTACTTATTAGTCGACCTACACTCAGTGGCCACTTTATTAGGTCTCTCACGTACCTAATAAAGAGGCCACTGTATGTATATCTATGGTCTTTCACTGCAATAGCCAATTCACTTCGAGGTTTGACATGTTGTCCATTCAGAAATGCTCTTCTGCACACCACTGTTGTAACATGTGGTTGTTTGAGTTACTGTCACCTTCCTGTTAGCTTGAACCAGTCTGGCCACTCTCCTCTGACCTCCATTTACTAACAAGACACTTTTGCCCACAGAACTCCTGCTCACTGTATGTTTTTTTTTTCGTGTTTTGCACCATCCTCTAAACTCTAGAGAGTGTTGTGCATGAAAATCCCAGGATATCAGCAGTTTGAGTATCTCAAACCACCCAATCTGGCACCAACAATCAATCATACCACGTTTAAAGTTACTTAGATCTCATTTCACACCCACTTTGATGTTTGGTCTGAACAACAACTGGACCTCTTGACCACACCAAGGTGCTTGTACGCATTGAGTTGCTGCCACATGATTGGCTGATTAGATATCTGCATTAACAAGATATACAGGTGTGGCCACTGTGTATAAACCACTGATACATTTATATGACATGGTCACAGAAATTCTACTGATGCAAAGATCAAAACTGGTGTAAGGTGAAGAATCAAGGATCAACTTTATTTGCCATATACTTTTATATGTATTAGGAATGTGGAGAGGATGTTTCCTACAGTGAGGAAGTCTAGGACCAGAGGACACAGCTTCAGAATACAAGAACATCCCTTTAGAACAAAGATGAGCAGGAATTTATTTAGCCAGAAGGAATTCAATGCCACAGGTGTCTATGGAGGCCAAGTCATTGGATATATTTAAAGTGGAGGTGATGCATTCTTGATTACATGGTTATGTGGAGAAGGCAGAAGAATGGGATTGAGAGGGTTAATAAATCAGCCATGATGGTATGGCAGAGCAGACTTGATGGGCCAAATTGCATACCTTGCAAGCCTTATGGAAGTTGCTGTGGTGTGATGCCACAATATGCAACAAAAACAATCATAAATTATAGTAATAAAGAATTATATAAACAAAATAAACTTAGATGTTAAAGTACAGATGTGGAATAATGTGCATTAAAATTGCATAAATGTGCATAAATAACGTGCATGAAGCCCCGAACAACCCGATACTCGCCTTCTGCAAACAAGCACTGGTTTCATCTGCCAAACAGATGTGGAAAATTTGATTACCATTACATAAAAGTGTAATGTATGTTCAAAGACATGTTAATTTCACTCTCAGAATCTTGATGACAAGATCATGTGTTTGAGTTGTGTCTTACCCAACACCATCACTGGTCAAAAATGCAAGTGTAATTCCCTCCTCTATAAACGAATGCCAATGAATAATTTATATCAAACCAACAGGATTGTATTTAACTTCTCACACAAAGAAATGTGGCTCCAACAGTCAGGCATATCATCAGAACTCTCCTGAAGGATCGCCCTTAGCTCGTTCTACTTGGACTTCGGCCAAGGCCTCAGTCAGTGTAGCCTTAACCAGACAGCGTGGCTTCATCTTGCATAGAAAGTTATCAACTGTTTGAAATGAGCAAATGCCAAAACAACAAAACCTTGATTATCTAGCACCTTTGGGATTTCATGGCATCTGAGTAGCAGATTTCTCAACTATTCAATGATTTCCCAACAACACAGCCTGGAAGACTAGCACACCTTCAGGGCGCTAGATTTTTGTGGCTCTGGAGACAGGCTGATTCTAGGCTCCTGACTGAGGCATCGCGAGAGAACACGGAACATTGGGAGCAGCGGGTTAGCTGCCATGGGCTGTGTGTCCAGAGACCTGAGCCTTTCTGAGCCCAACTCTTTGGGCGCAGAGATCGGAAAAAGCAACACAACAGACTTTTAATATCACAAATCAGCGAGTTGCTTGTAATGTCTCTCCTCCTGCTGTGAAACAGGGACACCTCTTTTTGCCTTATTAGGAAGGGAGAGAGCCTGTGGTATGTCGACTTACCGGGTGAATAAGTAGTCTTTGGGGCACCCCTCCTTTACTCTCTGTATACCCACGACTGCGTAGCCACCCACAGCTCCAATCTGCTAATTAAATTTGCTGATGACACTACACTGATTGGCCTAATCTTAAATAATAAGGAGGCAGCCTTCAGAGAAGAAGTCATCAACCTGACAACAGTGGTTTCAAGAAAACAACCTCTCCTTCAATGTCGCAAAAACAAAGGAGCTGGTAGTGGACTACAGGAGGAATGGAAATAGGCTAGCCCCTATTGACATCAATGGATCTGAGGTTGAGAGTGTGAACAGCTTTAAGCTCCTCAGCATACACATCACCAAGGATCTCACATGGTCTGTAGAAACAGGCCGTGTGGTGAAAAAGGCACAAAAGTGCCTCTTTCACCTCAGGTGATTGAAGAAGTTTGGTATGGGGCCCCAAATCCCAAGAACTTTCTAGAGGGGCACAATTGAGAGCATCCTGACTGGCTGCATCACTGCTTGGTATGGGAACTGTACCTCCCTCAATCGCAGGACTCTGCAGAGAGTGGTACGGAAAGCCCAGTGCATCTGCAGATGTGAACTTCCCACTATTCAGGACATTTACAAAGACTGGTGTGTAAAAAGGGCCCGAAAGATTATTGGGGACCCAAGTCACCCCAACCACAAACTGTTCCAACTGTTACCATCCAGGAAATGGTACCGCAGCATAAAAGCCAGGACCAACAGGTTCCAGGACAGCTTCTTCAACCAGGTCATCAGACTGATTAATTCATGTTGACAACTATTTCTATGTTATACTGACTGTCCTGTTGTACATGCTATTTATTATAAATTACTACAAATTGCACATTGCATCTTTAGACGAGACATAACGTAAAGATTCTTACTCCTCATGTATATGAAGGATGCAAGTAATAAAGTCAATTCAACACTGCAAGTCTGTGTCTTTATTGAGGCTTTGCTGCACACTTGAGTGCTCGGTAGGGGGTACCGATGCTTTTTTGCTGGTGGGGGTGGGGTTGGGTCATTGTCTTGCTGCTGCTTGTGCATGGCAGGGGGGAGCTGTGGGAGAGGCTTTAGGGTTCTAACGTTTAACTCGCATTCATTCTTTGGGGTACTCTTGTTTTTGTGGATGTTTGCAAAGAGAAAGAATTTCAGGATGTATTTCTGATATTCTGATACATACATTTCTGATATTAAATGTACCTATTAATCTGTTGATTCAGAACATGGAACACCACAAAACAGATCAGCCCCTTCGGCCCACAAAGACAGGCCATGTGAAACTAATTAAATGTGTAATCAAATGCCTATTATACTAATCCCTTCTGCCTATACAATCTCCTTATTTTTCCATTTCATACACATTCATGTGCCTATCTCTTGACCTGCCCCCATTATCCGCCACCATCCCGGGCAACATTCCAGGCACCCAACACTCTCTGTAAATAAAAAGCAACTTGCTCCAATAACTTCCAAGCACCCCCTCTCACCTTAAATGCATGCCCTCTGCTATTAGACATTTCAACCCTGGGAGAAAGATGGTGGCTATCTAGTATATCTATGCTTCTCATAAACTTACAAAATTCTATCAGCTCTCTCTTTTGCCTCCGTATTTCTGAGACAGTTTGCCCAACCTAATTTTATAGCACCTACCCTCTAATCGAAGCAATATCATAGAAACATAGAAACATAGAAAATAGGTGCAGGAGTAGGCCATTCGGCCCTTCGAGCCTGCACCGCCATTTATTATGATCATGGCTGATCATCCAACTCAGAACCCAGCCTTCCCTCCATACCCCCTGACCCCTGTAGCCACAAGGGCCATATCTAACTTCCTTTTAAACATAGCCAATGAACTGGCCTCAACAGTTTGCTGTGGCAGAGAATTCCACAGATTCACCACTCTCTGTGTGAAGAAGTTTTTCCTAACCTCGGTCCTAAAAGGCTTCCCCTCTATCCTCAAACTGTGACCCCTCGTTCTAGACCTCCCCAACATCGGGAACAATCTTCCTGCATCTAGCCTGTCCAATCCCTTTAGGATCTTATACGTTTCAATCAGATCCCCCCTCAATCTTCTAAATTCCAACGAGTACAAGCCCAGTTCATCCAGTCTTTCTTCATATGAAAGACCTGCCATCCCAGGAATCAATCTGGTGAACCTTCTTTGTACTCCCTCTATGGCAAAGATGTCTTTCCTCAGATTAGGGGACCAAAACTGCACACAATACTCCAGGTGTGGTCTCACCAAGGCCTTGTACAACTGCAGTAGTACCTCCCTGCTCCTGTACTCGAATCCTCTCGCTATAAATGCCAGCATACCGTTCGCCTTTTTCACCGCCTGCTGTACCTGCATGCCCACTTTCAATGACTGGTGTATAATGACACCCAGGTCTCGTTGCACCTCCCCTTTTCCTAATCGGCCACCATTCAGATAATAATCTGTTTTCCTATTTTTGCCACCAAAGTGGATAACTTCACATTTATCCCGGTAAACATCTTCAGTACCCTCTCTAAAACCTCCACATCCTTCTGATAATGGAGCCACCAGAACTAAATACATGCTCCAGATGACACCTAACTAGAGTTAATAAAGCTGCAACATAACTTTTTGACTCTTGAACTCAATTCCTTGACTAATTACATTAAGAACACCATACACCTTCGCTACTATCCCATCAACATGTGCAGCCACTTTCAGGGAGGTATTATCCTATTACAGGGGCACATTCCTTTATCCAAAATTCTGAAATCCAAAAAGCTCTGAAAACCGAAGTTTTTTTTCGCGAACAGCTGACGTCACTTAGGTGTGACGTGGCAACACTAGCAGAGGCCACCAGACGTCAGTTGTGGCTCAGCGCTCGTACTGGTTACACGTGTTCGCTGATATTTTGTGTTCACTGTTGACTCTGAGGCTGCTTAACAAGATAAGAGCCCATGGAATTACAGGAAAGTTACATACGTGGATAGAGCGTTGGCTGATTGGCAGGAAACAGAGAGTGGGAATAAAGGGATCCTACTCTGGTTGGCTGCCGGTTACCAGTGGTGTTCCACAGGGATCAGTGTTGGGGCCGCTTCTGTTTACATTGTACATCAACAATTTGGATTATGGAATAGAGGGCTTTGTGGCTAAGTTTGCTGACGATATGAAGATAGGTGGAGGGGCCGGTAGTGCTGAGGAAACGGAGAGTCTGCAGAGAGACTTGGATAGATTGGAAGAATGGGCAGAGAAGTGGCAAATGAAGTACAATGTTGGACAGCGTATGGTTATGCACTTTGGCAGAAAAAATAAACGGGCAGACTATTATTTAAATGGGGAAAGAATTCAAAGTTCTGAGATGCAACGGGACTTGGGAGTCCTCGTACAGGATTCCCTTAAAGTTAACCTCCAGGTTGAGTCGGTAGTGAAGAAGGCGAATGCAATGTTGGCATTCATTTCTAGAGGAATAGAGTATAGGAGCAGGGATGTGATGTTGAGGCTCTATAAGGCGCTGGTGAGGCCTCACTTGGAGTACTGTGGGCAGTTTTGGTCTCCTTATTTAAGAAAGGATGTGCTGACGTTGGAGAGGGTACAGAGAAGATTCACTAGAATGATTCCGGGAATGAGAGAGTTAACATATGAGGAACGTTTGTCTGCTCTTGGACTGTATTCCTTGGAGTTTAGAAGAATGAGGGGAGACCTCATAGAAACATTTTGAATGTTAAAAGGCATGGACAGAGTGGATGTGGCAAAGTTGTTTCCCATGATGGGGGAGTCTAGTACGAGAGGGCATGACTTCAGGATTGAAGGGCGCCCTTTCAGAACAGAAATGCGAAGAAATTTTTTTGTCAGAGGGTGGTGAATCTATGGAATTTGTTGCCACGGGCAGCAGTGGAGGCCAAGTCATTGGGTGTCTTTAAGGCAGAGATTGATAGGTATCTGAGTAGCCAGGGATCAAAGGTTATGGTGAGAAGGCGGGGCAGTGGGACTAAATAGGATAAAATGGATCAGCTCATGATAAAATGGCAGAGCAGACTCGATGGGCCGAATGGCCTACTTCTGCTCCTTTGTCTTATGGTCTTATGGACTCTGTGTTAAATTTCACTGTGAAAATGTCAAAAAGAGCTGCAGATACCCCTATAGGTAACAATCAGAAAAACAGAAGGCAGCGTCTATCTTTATCAATAATGCAGAAAGTGGAGTTATTGCAGAAGCTTGATCGTGGTTTGTCTGTGCGGTGTCTTACTGAAGAAAACAGTATCGGAACTACCACTGTATATGATTTAAATAAACAGAAAGACAAGTTACTGAAGTTTTATAGTGACAGTATCGTTCTACATTTATTCCAATAAGTCATTTACCACGTGTTTGATTCGGTTCATTTGAAGCTGTATATTTTTACGTTCTATTGAATGTTTTTGTTGGAAATAAAATTTCTTCTTGTTATTATTCCCTAAACAACAGTATAACAATTATTTACATAGCATTTACATTGTATTAGGTATTATAAGTAATCTAAAGATGATTTAAAGCAGTGGTCCCCAACCTTTTTTGCACTGCGGACCAGTTTCATATTGACAAAATTCTTGTGGACCGGCTGATCGGGGGGGGGGGGGCCGTGGGTAGGGTTGCCGTGGGTAGGGTTGCCAACGGACAAGAGTAGCAGTCAAATACATTGGGTTTACCCCGAGAAAGACTACAATGACCATGAAGCCTTGCATGGGCACCAGTGCGCATGTGTGACTTGTGCATGCGTGCTCGTGCCGATTATTTCTCTACAAATCGTTTTGGCGATTCTGTTCGTGGGGGGGGGTGTTAATCACGACTGGAATATCAGTGATAAGCGGCTAATACACTCAATTTCGTTTTTAAAAGGGTTTATCTAACGAATTTAATATTAAACACACAGCGTATATTTTCCTCGCATGAATATAGCAATAAGTCAATTATCAGGGGAGGACAGGGAAGCTTGAAGTAAGTGTTGAACGAACTTCCAGTAGAAGTGGCAGAAGAAGGTTTGATATTATCATTTAAAGTTAAATTGGATAGGTATATGGACAGGAAAGGAATGGAGGGTTATGGGCTGAGTGCAGGTCGGTGGGGAGAGGTGAAAGTAGCGTTCGGCACAACTAGAAGGGTAGAGATGGCCTGTTTCCGTGCTGTAATTGTTATATAGTTATACAAGTCAACAGCATCATAACATTTTAAGTAACGTTTGGATATTAAACACACAGCACATATTTTCCCCGTATGAACATATAAAATCATTGCAATGCATCAATATCACTGAATCAGTGGGAGCCCTGGGCTCAAGACGGTCCTATCGAGGGGTGATGGGAGACAGCGATACTCGAACGGGGTTCCTTATGTCCAATCTATTCCGCAATTTAGTTTTTGTTACATTCATCGCAGAGATATGTTGGAAATGGAAGCAACGTTTTCGGTGCTTCCGTGGCTATCTCAGGATATTGAGCCTTGACTTTGATCCAGAATGCCGGCAGAGATGTTATGTCAAACATACCCTTCAGCCCACCGTCATTTGCAAGTTTGAGGAGTTGACCTCCTTCCCGTGCTGACATGGACGACGCACGCGTAATGACCTCGCGTGCGTAATAGCTCAACAGTGGGCGTGACAGGGAATGAGGGAAAGGTGCAGCTGACTCATATCGCCAATCATATTGTTTCCTCGCGGCCCGGTAGTGCATGCTCTGCGGCCCGGTACCGGTCCGTGGCCCTGTGGTTGGGGACCGCTGATTTAAAGTATATGGGAGGATGTGCACAGGTTTGGTGCACCGCTGGGTCTTAAAGTCCGCCGCAATGAGACAGGTTAAATAAGGGACTTGAGCATACGTTTTTTGGTGTGGGGGGGGGGTGGTCTGAAATCCAAAAAATTCTGGATTCCAAAATGCAACTGGCTCCAAGGATTTTGGTTAAAGGATTGTGAACCTGTAATACCCAAATTTTATTTCAACATTTTTCTTTACATTTTTACATACTATACTAAATTTTTCAGTGAATTTAAAGGGAGTGGGAAAATTACAGGCCTTCAAGGCCCTAACTTCCACTATAATCCTATCCACATCCATCCCCAGTTTTGCCATCTCAGCTTAGGTTATTCTGGTCTCATTCCAGACTAATGATTCAGCCAAATACCAGATCACTAAGATTTCCCTTGCTGGTTTATCTGTGTTTTACTCTACTGAACTGTATTTTATACATGTCAAATTAACTCTTTGTATTTACTAGTGAAAAGTTTCTCATCTCGCCTACCAATGTATTTTACTGGAAAATTTTGTAAATGTCAATTTTTCTTTTTTTTAAATGTAGTAGAGAAAACAATCACACGTTATTCCGATTTATTTTCCTACCTTCAACACCAAGTAGTCCTCAACTTCTTGAGCTCCCTTTCATGCATTTGCTGAGATCAGTATTCTTTCAGCTTTGACTAGTACTCAAGACCAATCAGCTGTCTGTCATTGCACAACACTGTGAAGATGTAATCTGCTGTGCTACTGTGCACTTCCTCCATCAGCATATCCAGTACTCATAATAAAACATCATAGAGAGTAAGCACAAGGTACATTTATCTTGCAAACTCCAAACCAAATCAGTGACAAGTTAAATGACCTGTTTATTAAATGGCAAACAAAGTTTGCAGTGCAATATTTTTCCATATATTGAAATGAACCCATTTTTTCCAGAAGTTGTTGGGTGTTTTTACAATGTAAAAACTAGGATCCGCTTGGTGTATATATCCCAAGGTTCCTTGTTATAGCTGTGTGGAGAAGGAGACTCCATATCATTCTGCCTTGGTTGTATCATGTGGATAGCTGGGACGCAAAATCCATGATCGACCACGACCAATGGAGGGTCTCTGTCACTGCATCCCAGCCACCTTCTTGAGTAACGATGAGCTACATCAACATCATCCATTGTATCGTTGGGGTTTAGATTTCCAACTTCAAAGCTTTTCTGCACAATCTAGTAAATGTTCTTCCAGGGGGAAAAAAAAATCAATACAGTTAAATCTGACTGCAACTCCCCCCAAAATCCCATAATAAATCAGCTTAATTAAGCAACAATATATCAAAAGCAAGGTTGGTATTTTAGTAGGCATCAAGTACCTCCATTGTTGACATTTCAGAAGGACCTATTCCAATGTAATAATAATCCCCAAGACTCCCAGAAATATTTTGAGTCTTATATTTAAGGTGGTGAGAATCTTGGGAAGTTCTTAGGTGATAAAATAAACAGAAGTAGTAGTTCCTAATGGAGCAACTGTTTGCATGCTATATGGTCTACAGTTACAAGTTGTACTGTTACCCTGGAGACAAAAACAAAATCTAGGTTTGCAAAGAGCTGAGGTTAAAATTGATGGCTAGAATTTAGATACGATCACAGAGGGTCCATTCTCTGCAAATAAGAAATGAGAACTAGGCCACCATCTCACAGCTCCAATGACCTCTCAGTGGAGGGTCTTCTTACTCTTCCTATGACTGTGGGTTTCCCAAGGCTACTCTAGCTTCCTCCCACATCTCAAAGTTGGGCTTGCTGGTAAATTAACAGAGGAAAGAGAAACTGGTAGGTGATAGGTGTAAACTGATGGAGGAGCAACGATGGGTAGATGGAATCAGGGCAGAAAGGGAGGTGGGACAGAGATACCCACATATTCGAACCAATTGCTCTCTCATCACCTTCCTTATTAGATTCCATAATCTGGAGCCCTTTGTTATCACTACATATGATCTCTCAGTCTCCACTGCCATTTCCACCCCCACCTTCCTCCACCAGGCTCCATCTGCCCATCAACCATTCCTTACCTGGGTCCACCAAGCACATGCTAACTCCTGCCCTTTGTACCAGCTATCAACCCTCTAAACTCTCAGTTCTGCTGCAGGGTCTCGACCCAAAATATCAACTATTCTTTGACCTCCACAGATGCAGCCTGACCCTCAGAATTCCTCCAACAGCTTGTCTGGTTGCTCCAGAAACCCAGCTTCTGCAGTCTCTGGTCTCCAACGAACAAGTGGGTTATTTTATACAATGAAAGAGAGTTTATTGAAAACCTTGTACAGTAACTTTTAAAGAAAAATGGCCAAATGTGAGAATTTTGCCAAGTTTGAGAGTGATGTCATTCAGTATGAAATTAGAATCTAAAATCTTACAGGAAGCTATAGAAACATAGAAAATAGGTGCAGGAGTAGGCCATTCGGCCTTTCGAGCCTGCACCGCCATTTATTATGATCATGGCTGATCATCCAACTCAGAACCCCACCCCAGCCTTCCCTCCATACCCCCTGACCCCCGTAGCCACAAGGGCCATATCTAACTCCCTCTTAAATATAGCCAATGAACTGGCCTCAACTGTTTCCTGTGGCAGAGAATTCCACAGATTCACCACTCTCTGTGTGAAGAAGTTTTTCCTAATCTCAGTCCTAAAAGGCTTCCCCTCTATCCTCAAACTGTGGGCCCTCGTTCTGGACTTCCCCAACATCGGGAACAATCTTCCTGCGTCTAGCCTGTCCAATCCCTTTAGGATTTTATACATTTGTACCTGAAGGTACAAGAAGTAAGATGGTAGAGGTTAAAATGGAAAATACAACATAAAGGTTGGCAGCAGATGGGCAATGACTAAAATATTAAATATACAAATTACAAAAACAAAACGGAAGCACGGATATTGACCAGTAATGGCAGCTAGCACATTGACAAAGATTTCAGGGTTCCAGTGACTATGACTGGGCATACACATTTATTATGCTTAGCAGCCAACAGAGGTGCAGTTAAATCACAATTATAAAATAACATGCAAAATAAAATTACTGTGGAGAATGACCACACTGGTTCAAGCTGACAGGAAAGCAATAGGAAATTTCTTAGTAGTTTTGAAAACTTCATGATCTTTTGTTTCAGTATAAAGTCGGAGCTTTGGTTGCCTTGATTCCTACTTCCTGACAACTAGACTGGCAATTCGAGAATTTATTGCAAAATGCTTCCTTTACTATCATGAGTTTTGAGTCATCACCATTTCACTCATCATGCTTATTCTCAGTATTGCAACGTTAAAGAATTTCCAAATCTAATTCATACGATCCAATGTGGAATTTCTGAGATACAGCATGGAACAGACCCTTCCAGCCCTTCAAGTCGCACCACCCAGCAATCCCCCAATTTAACACTAGCCTAATTACAGGACAAGTTACAATGACCAAATAACCTACCAACTGGTACGCCTTTGGACTGCAGGAGGAAGCCGGCGCACCCAGAGGAAAGCTACCCAGTCAAGGGGAAGAACATACAAACTCCTTAGAAGCAGTGGCAGGAACTGAACCCAAGTCACAGATACTGTAAAGCGTCGTGCTAACCACTACGCCACAGTGCCCCCTAATTTATTTATGTGATAATTACTTATGGAATGATTGCTGGTACCAGATGGGATGGTTTGAGTATCTCAGAAACTTATCTCCTGGGATTTTCATGCACAGCAGTCTCTCAAGTTTACAGAGAATTATACAAAAAACAAAAATCATCCAATGAGTGGCAGTCCTTTGGGCAAAAATGCCTTTTTAATGAGGTCAGAGGAGAATGGCCAGACTACTAGTTCAAGCTGAGAGGAAGACAACAGTAACTTAAACATGTGTTTCAATAGTAGTATGCAGAAGAGCACCTCTGAATGCACAACACTTCAAATCTTGAAATGGATGGGCTACAACAGAAGATGGATGGGCTACAGGAGGTACTTAATGAAGTGGTCACTGAGTACATACAATTTCCAAAATCACATGCTCTATGTACACTTGCTATTTCTAACAGCGCTCTCTCTCATTACATTAAGTCACCTTGTAAGCTACAGTCTTCCCCATTTATAGAAAAGTAAATCACTGATGTTAACAATTTGTTTCTGGTTGGAAACTGGTTCATCTCTGATCTATCTTCTGCAACCACGTACTTCGGTGGTCAGATGTCAACTCCGACACTCTGCTCTGTTGTGGTGCAACTTTTCATCCTGTCCAATGAGGGCATACAAGTTACGATTCATTTATATAATCACATGTGCACAGAAACTTTGGTTCCTAAGGTTGTCATAGCTGAGGGTGGTAGTGGAGATAAGTTCCCACTACCTATAAAATGCTCCAAATGGCGTGCGACTCTGACAGCCTCTGACAACCAAGTCCAACTCTTGGCCTTCATGTGTGGCTTAGCTACTAGGCCCGGTAGAACTATTACCACTGACAAAAGAACGGGCAAAGGCAGCCCACTGACGCCTCAAAACCAGCTGCTTCAGATACATGGGGCCCATCACCCTTGGACAGCAGCCCACCTAGGAGAAGGAAAACTCAGATTTTAAACCTCCATTGCCTTGCAGCCATACCCACCCATGAGAAAGGTTTCTTCAGGAGTAAACCCCAGGATGAAATCTGGAGCCAGGGTCCCTCAAGCAGTTTGATGCTGTTTACAACTTTACTTTGGCAACCTCTGCAATGACACTGGTGCACTTGCCCTTCCCTTGGACTGCATCAGTGACATGGAGAGGGGAAACCCGCTGCATGGGCAACAACCGGTGCTTCAAATCTTCCTGCCCAAGCTTGCACCCTGAACAGGACACAGTCTTCCAGAGGTGCAATCCCATGATCCCTTGGGATCAACAGCTGCCTACTACTACATCGAAACATACAGCGAAATGCATCATTTGTGTCAACAACCAACACACCCAAGGCAGCATGCAAGTGTTGAAACACATTCCAGTGCCAACCTAGCGTGGTCACAATGCTCAGAACAAAACAAACTCCTATCCCAACCACTCACCCCTCACACACAGTCAGGGCTCCAGCCCCATGGCAGGCCACCCTCAGGCCTCCAGTCCCTGGCCCTAGACTCTCAGACATCAGGCCTCCAACCACTAGTCCTTGGCCTGGGTTCAGAGTCTTCCTTTGGGTATTTATCTCAATTCCAAATGCCAGCAGACCAGAGTATTCCACAATTCCACTGTACTTACTCCACGTAATAAACACTGCTGCACTTCTCTAAGCCAATCAAGAGAATATATTATCCCAATTATTCCAAGTTCCATGCACCAGCAATTTCTTTCTAGAATTTTCTAGCTTTCAAATATTGTATGGAGCAGATCGTTCAAACTGCACAGATTCTACTTCATCTGTCATAACATTGCAGTACTTTTTCGAATTAAACAATTAAAAATGAAAACATTCCACATTCTGTGCACCTGCTGAATATTTCACCTACTGAATATTCTGCGTGCAAGTACAGTTCAAGGAGATACTACATGGAGTTGAACTAGAAAAGATCTAAAGTATGTAGAATGCCACAGACCTTAAAGCACAATTACCCCTGCCTTGCATTCTGTTGATCTGGTAATATTGTGCAACATTCTGCTTTCTACCTGCAGCACCCATGCTACAGCAATTTAGGCAATTAGTAGGAAAAATAAATTTGCTGTTTGTTGCTGCATGCAGACTGTTTTCTAAGACAGACCCCCCCACCCTTTGCTTGTACTGCCATTGAAAGTGGTAGTTTTGCATACATGCATTTCCTAATTTTACCCAATTTCTTTAGCCTTATTCTCAGAGATACTGCATAATTGTATAATGAATTCAGCCCCTTGCACTCTTCCATTCTTGAAAACCTTAGTATCACTTCCCTCACTTTCTCCATATTTCCTTAATAGACGTAATCTTGTTACCAAATATAACCTGCGATAAAACAGATAATATCTGTCTTTATTAATTATAATTGATACAAAAATCTCAAAGATTCTCAGTTTCAAACTAGTTCTTTAGCTTAGATCTCCTTGGAATCTACTGAATATTGAAAGGCCTACATAGAGTGGACATGGAGAGGATGCTTTCAATAGTAGGAGAGTCTAGCCCAGAGGGAATTAATTTAACTTGAGAGGCAAGTTTTTTTTAAAAAATGGAGTGGTGGGTGCAAGGAATGCGCTGCCTGGGGTGGTGGTAGAGGCAGATACATCACGGACTTCTAAGAGATGTTTAGAAAGACACATGAGAGAAATGAAGAATACAGATATTGTGTACGCAGAAGGGATTAGTTTAGCTGGCTATTTGATTACTAATTTATTTGGTTCAGCACAACATTGTGGGCCAAAGGGCCTGTTCCTGTACTGTACCGTTCTATGTTCCATAAGCATAAAAATAAAATAAATATAAAAGCAATCCTGTAAAACACAATGTAAGTTGAGTGCGTCCATATATACATGGGATTAGCTCACAAAAATTACATTTTGTGAGTAATTAATGCAGAAAACCAGGTAATTGCAAAGGGTTCACAAACGTTTTCTTGCAACTGTGCATAGGTGCAGGAGTATCTGAACATAAGGTGACTCTTACAGAAAAGCTAAAGTGGCTGATGTAGATGTCTTGATGGTAAGAGGTGGGAGGTGTTGATCAGCTTGAGTTTTTGATTCACCATTTTGATTTTGTTGGCTACATGAACAACCCATGTTCCAAGTCTACACCAGTACTACTCCCCAACTCTTCCTACGCTACATCAGTGACTGCATTGATGCTGCTTCCTGCACCCATGCTGATCTCATTGACTTCATCAACTTTGCCTCCAGCTTTCAACCTGCCCTCAACTTCATTTGGTCCATTTCTGACACCTCCCTTCCCTTTCCCAATCTCCATCTCTGGAGGCAGTCTACCTACTGATATCTTTTATAACCCCACGGGTTCTCACAGCTACCTGGACTATACCTCTTCCTAGCCTGTCACTTGTAAAAAAGTGTCATTCCCTTCTCTCAGTTCCTCCCATCTCTGCCGCATCTGCTGTTAGGATGAGGCTTTTCATTCCGGAACTACTGAGATGTCCTCTTCCTTCAAAGAAAGAAGCTTCCCTTCCTCCACCATCAATATTGCCCTCACCCACATCTCTTCCATATCATACACACCAGCCCTCACTCCATCCTCCCACTGCCACACCAGGGATAGGGTTCCTCTTGTTCTCACCTACCACCCCACTAACCTCCACATCCAGTTTATAACTCTCTGCAACTTCTGCCACCTCTAACGGAATCCCACCGCCAAGCACATCTTTCCCTCCCCTCTCCTTACTTTCTGCTCGCTACACGATCCCCTTGTCCACTCGTCCCTCCCCACTGATCTCCCTCCTGATACTTACCCTTGCAAGCAGAACAAGTGCCACACCTGCCCCTACACCTCCTCCCTCGTACCATTCAGGATCCAAAACAGTCCTTCCAGGTGAGACGACATCTCACCTGCGTGTCTGTTGGGGTCATATACTGTCATTCGGTGCTCCTGGTGTGGCGTCCGACATAGACTGGGAAACCACTTTGCCAAGCTCCTACATCCTATCTGCCAGAAGAAGTAAAATCTCACAGTAGTTACTCATTTCAACTCTACATGCCAGTCCATGGCTTCCCCTACTGCTGCAATGAGGCCACACTCAGGTTGGAGGAGAAACACCTTATATTCCGTCTGGGTAGCCTCCAAACTGATGGCATGAACGTCAATTTCTCAAACTTCTGGTAATTGCCCCCTTCCTTCACTGTTCTCCATTCCCGTTTCTCCTTCTCACCTCATCTCCTTACCTGCCCATCAGCTCCCTCTGGTGCTCCGCCCCTTTCCAATTCTTCTATGGTCTTCTATCCTCTATCAAATTCCCCTTCCTCCAGCCCTTTATCTCCTTCACCAACTTCCCAGCTCTTTACTTCCCTCGACCCATTTTTACCTATCACTTTGTACTTCTTCCTCCCCTCCTCCACCTTCTTCTCTTTCTATTAGTCCTGATTAAGGGTGTTGGTCCGAAACATTGAGTCTTTACTCTTTTTATATACATACTGCCTGCCCTACCGAGTTCCTCCAGCGTTTTGTGTAACTGCTTTTGAGTCTGGTGGTCTTGGCTTGGATGCTACATCACATCCTCACTTATGGGAATGGAACAAACAGTCCATGAGCAGGGTGGGTGGGATCGTTCACGATATTGCTGGCCTTTTCCAGCACCTTTCTGTGTACATGTCCTTGATGGAGGGTAGGCTGGTACTGGTGATGTGTCCAGTTTTAACTACCTATTGTAGAGCCTCCTGTTTGCCACAATAGAGTTTCTGTACCATAGAGGGATGCAACATGCTAGGATGTTCTCAACTGTGCATTGATTAATGTGCAAACAATCTCTTTTTAACCTCCTCAGAAGGCAGACACATTGGTGGGCTTTCTTGACAGTGGAGGATATGTTCTGGGACCACGAGGTTGTGCGAGATGTGCATTCCCTTGAGTTTGAAACTGCTCGCACATTTCACTGCTGCACCACTGATGTGAAGAGGGGTGTGAATAGTCCTGAAGTCAATAACAATCTCCTTTGTCTGGTTGACACTTTGCCCTTTTTGTTCCGTAGATTGCTATATCACTTGTTATTCAAAGTATCACAATGAGATACTTGACATAGCTCTGGCTGCTACAGACTTACATCACAGAATTATACACCATGGAAATAGTCCCTTCAGTCCAACTGGTCCATACTGACCAAGATGCCCATCTAAGCTAGTCTCATTTGCTGACTCCTGGCCCATATCCCTCTAAACCTTTCCTATCCATGTGTAACAAGCCTATTCCATAAACTATACCATAAACCTTTCTTGAGTGTTGCCAACGGACCTGAATTGCACTGGAAATCCCACATACACTGGGAACGTGGTTGCCCAATACGAGTGCAGAACTTCAGTTTGCCCACACAACTCTTTCTGGCCGAAACACTTCCACACGTCTCTGTCCGCAGCCCAATGTCCCCTTCTACCCACAAAGGATTCTAGTGCCACGTAACAAAGTAGCTTTCAACAGTGAGCACACCAACCCCCAATTTAAGCCTCTGGGGCTGAGAGCATATGCTCAATGATCGAAACTCCCAAGCCCTCTAGAGCAAAGAATACCACGGATTCACTGCCTCCTGAGTATAGCTTCTCATATCCAAGTCCTTATTTCAAGACTCGGAACCTTGGTACATCGCTCTGGGGCACTGATATTAGAGAGAGCTTGATGTGCAAGTCACAACTTAATGAAAATCACAGGTGGTAAAGGGAATGCATGGTAAACTTGTCTTCGTCAGTCAGGGTGTTGAGTATAAAATTTGGCAAATCATGTTGTAGCTGTTTAAAAGCTATATATATGCCAACTTTGGAGTATTGTGTGTGGTTCTGGTTTTCACACGATAGGAAGGATGTGGAGAATCTGGAGATGATGCAAAAGAGGTTTATCATGATGTTCCTTGGACTTGAGAGCATTATCTACGAGGAAGAGTTGGACAATCTTAGGTTGTTTTCTGTGGAGTGCAAGACGTTAAAACAACCTGACAGAAGTATATAAAATTGAGAGTGGCATAGATGTGTCTTTATTCCCTAGGGTGGAAAGATCAAATACTAGAGGGCATAGATTTAAGGCAAGGGGTAAATTTTAAAGGAGATGCATGATAAGTGGTAAGTGCCTGAAATGCCTCACCAGAGGAAAAGGTAGAAGAATCAAGAGTGAAGTATTTCGTCAGGCAGGAAATAGAGAAACAGAGAAGTAGGAAATGTGCAAGTAGATGGAATAGGGTTTATATTAGCATTCTAGTTAGCACGGACATGGTGGGCTGAAGGGCGTATTCCTGTGGCGTACTGTTCTGTTCCTATCTTTCTTCAGCCAAGTAAAACACTTCCCTTGCATCCGGCACGTCAAACCCCATGAAACTCACAAAATAATTAATTGGATAGCCACTCATTGATTTAAACTCTAGAGAGTACATTCCAAGCTTGCTCAATCGCTCTTCACACAGAAAGCATCCCTAGTATGCAAAGGAGACCACATAAGCTAGAATCTGACACTCAGCAGATCAAGACCCACTAGGTCCGGCTTATACATTTTGGCTCTCCTCAAATGCTGCTTAACCTGCTGAGAATTTTTTTTGTTTTGTTTTGTCATCTCTAGATCAAACCAGTAAATCTTTGCTGCACTTGTTCTAGCACAAGGAGATCAGTAATGCAAGTATGGTCTCACCTAGGCCCGAGGCATTTACAGTAGGATTTCCCCATTCCTGTATTCAACTATTCTCTCAGAATAGAAACAAATATATCATTTGCCTTGCTAATAGCTTGCTGCATGGTGGCTTTCAGTTACACCTAGATCTATGTTACATACATACACACCCATATACCTATCCAAATTTCATTTGTCCAAGTTTGCTGAGGATACTAATCTAGCTGGGATTGTAAGTGATTAAGGTGTAAAGGGACTCAGAGCACTGAGTACCAACACCTTGTACAACTTCAATATAACCTCCCAAGATGTTGGCGAGGCTGTATTTGGTATGCAGTTCTGGTGACCTACCTATAGGAAAGGTATCAATAAGCTTCAGTAAAGAGTAAAGAGGTTGCCAGGACTTGAGGACCCGAGTTACAAAGAAAGGTTGAATAGGTTAGGATTGAATTCCCTGGAGCATAAGAGTTTGAGGGGAGATAAGACACAAGGGTAAAATTAGGCCATTCTGCCAATCAAGTCTGCCAATCCATCATGGTTGATTTAATATTCCTCTCAACCCCATAATCCTTGAGTGGATGTGCTGGGGGCATAGCTTCAACGCCAACATAACACGTCCACCACGCTCAGCAGAACACACAACACACAAACCAGAACATATCAAGTGACAGAACAACAACAGCAAAACCAAACCCCATTTCTCCCTCCCACCCACCTACGGTCCTCTAACCCCAGGACGGGTCATCTTTTCAGCCTGCAGTGGACTCGGGACATGGCAAATCTGCATCTCACACCTTTAATTCACCTTACTGATGACACCTGGTTAAGACGGCAGGCCTATATGTAAAGAGTCACGGTGCAATGACCAGCTCTGGCCAGTAGGAAGCAGCGTTAAGTGCATTCACCCCATTCTAACTAAGCAAGTCTGGAATCAAGTGCTGGGTGGTGACCCCCACCTCGCCCCCCCAAGAGACCTTACCTCATCACATCTATTCCCACTGCGAGGCAACTCCCAGCCTCCTGCAGGTTGGTGCTGAGATACCATGATGAGTCAGGGTCAAAATGTCCAAAATAGAAGGTATGCATTTAAAGTGGGGGCAGGGGGATGTATCTTTACAAATACAAAGTGGGGGTGCCTGGAACAGGTTGCCAGGGGTGGTGACAGACGCAAATATATGGATGTGCAGAGAATGGAGGGATCTGGATATAGTGTAGGCAGAAGGGATTTTTTTGGCAACCCACCCATTTTACCCTAGCCTAATCACAGGCAATTTAAGATGACCAATTAACCTACTAACTGGTACATCTTTGGACTATGGGAGAAAACTGGAGCACCTAGAGGAAACCCACATAGTTCCTGGGAAGGAACATACAAACTCCTTACAGACGGTGCAGGAATTGAACTTTGGAACTCCCAAAGCTATAATAGTGTTGCACTAACCACTATGCTGCCCTGAAGCCCTCTAGTTTAATTAGCACAGCCCAACATGCTGGGTTGAGAGCCTGTTCCTGGGCTGTACTGTTCGGCATTCTACACACCTCCCTGCATACTTCATCACACAGATTTTACAAGACCAAAAAATGGCAAAGCGACTGAAGAGGCAGACATATTGACCAGAGTATACCAGGAAATTTGATACAGGTATACAAAATTATGAGGGGTAACAGAGTAAACACAGGCAGGTTTTCTCCCATTTAGGTTGGGTAAGACTCAAACCAGAGGTTATAGGTTTAGGGTGAAAGGTGAAATATACAAGGAAATCCTGAGGGGCGACTTCTTCACTCAGAGGGAGGTGTGAGTGTGGACAAGCTGCCGGCGGAGAAATCAAACATCCTTTTTAATTTCAAGCTCTTTGTGAGAAATGCATAGTCAGAGTCCCAACACCACTGTGCACTGTTGTTCTTCAGGAACACATTTGCCAAAAAGATCAGGAAAGGAATGCATTGGTCTTTGTCAAGCAGCTGCATAACACAGGATTACATGCTTTTGTAGGCTGATCCCAGGGTCACAGACTGAGGCAAACATCAACTCAGTGAAAAACATGCTTCAGCCTGTCCAAATAACAGGCTGACCTTCCAACACAAGGAACAATCCACAACCAAATGTTGCTGACTGGCACATTCCAAGATGCAGAAGCACAAGCTGAGGGAGAGCATACAGCCCTCCTCCCTTTTCACAGTGAAGGACAGGACCTGCGTAAAAGCTTCAAACTTACTGAAAGAAAAACTGACATGATGCCAACAAAACACAAATCTTATAAGCAGATGGATTGATTGGTATAGCACCATTGCAACTGTTACCAGTAGTCGGCTTGCGGCATAAGCTATAAAGTTTAATTAATCTAAAACTGGGCTCGACAGTTATTAAAACTGACACTAAAAAAGAAATGAGATTACTAAACTGCATCAAAGCATCAATTATATTGCTCATTCTAAGATATTCTATCAACAAACATTTCTCAAACAAATTGGTGAATTTTAAAGCATACACTCAGTGGCCACTTTATTAGGTTCCTCCTGTATCTAATAAAGTAGGCACTGAATGTATGTTCGTGGTCTTCTGCTGCCGTAGTCCATTCACTTCAAACTTTGACGTGTAGTGTAATCAGAGATGCTTATCTGCGTACCCTGTTGCAACATGCAATTTTTTTTTGAGCTACTGTTGCCTTCCTGTCAGCTTGAGACAGTTTGGCCATGAGGGAGTTAGATATGGCCCTTGTGGCTACGGGGATCGGGGGTATGGAGGGAAGGCTGGGGCAGAGTTCTGAGTTGGATGATCAGCCATGATCATAATAAATGGCAGTGCAGGCTCGAAGGGCCGAATGGCCTACTCCTGCACCTATTTTCTATGTTTCTACTCCGACCCCTCTCATTCTCAAGATGTTTTTGCCCACAGAACACAAAACAATTTTTTTTTTCTCGCATCATTCTCTGTAAATTCTTGTGCATGAAACGCCAAGGAGATCAGCAGCTTCTGAGATACTCTCAGAAACAGCCTGAGATATCGTCAGGCACCAACAATCATTCCATGGGCAAACTCACTTAGATCACATTTCTTCCCCATTCTGAACATCAGCTGAACCTCTTGACCACACCTGTATGCTCTTATGCATCGAGCTCCTGCCACACAATTGGCTGATTAGATACTGATATCGAGGTGTACGGTGTACCTAATAAAGTAGCCATTGAGGGTACGTGCACATCTAAAATACAACGAATGAGATTTTTTTTTAAAAAAGGAAGCAAACAAAACCTTTAGCATTAATGAAGAGGCAGAGAGACATTTAAAATTCCAACTATCATTCTGAAAATGTTAGCATTAGAAGAAATAATTAGCTATTTAGAAAGATGATCTGTCATTAGTATTGGGAATAGCTAACAGTAAATAGGTTTCAAGGTGCGGGGGGGTGAAGAGGAGGGACAAAGAATAGAGAAGGAAAAAGGTAGGAGACAGGATTATACTTAGAAAGATTGACCATGAAGGTGCTGGTAGTGTGCCAAATTACACCCTACCCAACACCAGCAGATGCTGCTCGAACCCCATCTCCCAAAGGTTCTTCCAGCAGATGGTTTGTCACTTTCATTACTGTGGGATCTTGGTGTACACAAATTGGCTATCTTGTCCTCTCATGTAGCAGTCAATAAAGACAAGAGTGACTTGAAAAGACAATGAATGACATGATTTCTGGCTATTAAATGTTCATCATGCTTGTTATCCACCTTATACCTTTCATGCAACATTTTAAAATACCTTCACTTCCCAATCAGACACATTCTTGATACTGTCATAAAATCAAGAGATTCTACAAGATGCTGGCAGGACCCAGGTCTGAGAGGAAGGAACGACCCGCTGTTTGGCGGATTTAAACACCGGGTCAGATTAGAAAAGTCTGTTACAGGTTGAATCAAGGCAGCGGGGCCTGGGCTCAAGAGCAGACTGAAGAAGTGGGCCTGAGAGAGCAAGGTGCAACACGAGGTGTAGCTGATTTAAGGGCTGGGCCAGATTGAAAAGGTTAAAGTGTCAGGGCCGGAGGAGAGGAACGGGCCGGTGTTCAGATAGCTGCTCTGCAAGACGTACTCGTCGCCACACTGAACCGAGGCTGTGGCCTGCAACTAACAGGCACCTGGGCCGGGTGCATGGCTATGGACTCACTCTTGTGAACTTCAGTTCTGAATGTTACTTTATTGTTTGGACATTTTATTTCTGCTCACTGGGTGTCTGACAGTCTTTATTTTTTAAATGGGTTCTTCTAGATTTCTTTGTTTTGTGGCTGCCTGTTAGAGGAATCTCAAGGTTGTATGTAGTATACATACTTCGATAATAAATATACTTTGAAATCCAGAGTAACACACAAAAAAAAAGCTGGATGAACTCAGCAAATTGGGCAGCTTCTGTGGGAAGGAATAAAGAGTCGACGTTTCGGGCCAAGACCCTTCTTCAAGTCTTGGTCTGAAACATCGACTGTTTATTCTTTTCCATAAATGCTGCCTGACTTGCTGAGTTCCTTCAGCATTTTCTGTGCGTTATTCTTGATACAGTCAGGTCAGACAGGTGAGCCAACAGAAAGGTTTTGCTCTCAAATGCAATCTAGTTTCAAGAACACAATTACTGCACAAAACTAACCACGGATTTTGGCCAGTTAGGGGAACTAAGAGTTTCAGGGAGATTTATCTTGTTCTAGAATTTAATTAAGTTTTGAAGACAGCACTTGGTTTTGAACTTATCACTGACATTAATTCGTTACATTCACATTATTAATCAGTGGTAAATTTGCTGCTTGTTGTGAAGTTGCAATTAATTAGGTAGCTGGCTAGAACTGGTTACTAGGTAATTACACTTAGTGGAGACTGATGCCTGTTCTTGCAATTTTAGCTACTGCAATATTCCTGGACTGTATGATGATTTGTCGTTTGATGTGTTATATTCTGTGTTTCTCGCTTGTTTTTTGGTGTCATTTACGTGATTTGTTCTTTGCGTTTTGGGGGCTTGATGTTCTTCTTTGAACGGATTGCATGGATTACTTTGTTTCGTGGCTGTCCATGGGGAAGACGAATCCCAGGGTTGTGTACTGCTTACATATTTCAATAATAAATGTACTTTGAATCTTCGCAAGCACAGATGAGCTTTGCTAAAACCGCACTGTCGAAGAACAGAGTCCAGTTCCACAGTCTGCTGTCCTGATAAATGATGAAATATTGGACTTCAGGTGGAGGAGTCATGTTGTGGCGCACAGTCACGGAGAGAGATGCTGTTCCAATACTACATTTCTACTTAGTGAGACAATCTAATGCTCTAGGCCTGTACTCACTGGAATTTAGAAGAATGAGGGGGAAATCACATCAAAACCTATCAGATATTGAAAGGCCTAAAGAGAGCAGATATGGAGAGAGCGGGAAGTCTAGGACCAGAGGGCACAGCCTCCGAATAGAAAGACATCCCTTTAGAACAGTGATGAGGAGGAATTTCTGCAGCCGGGGTGGAGAATTTGTGGAATTCATTGCCACGGAGGGCAGAGGAGGCCAAGTCATTGGATATATTTATCGTGAAGTTTGGTAAGTTCTTGATTAGTAAGGGCATCAAAAAATTATGGGGAGAAGGCAGGAGACTGGCATTGAAAAGGAAAATAAATTTGCATGATGGAATGGTGGAGCAGACTCGATGGGTCAAATAGCCTAAGTCTGCTCTTCTGTCCTATGGTCCATTAGAGGGATAGCAGGGCACTTCAGACCCCTGGGGTGCACACCCATGGTGTGTGGGAACTTCATGATGTATCTATGCTCTGGACAGCCACAGGTACAGGAAGAAACATCAGCTGGAGGGTTCTTTTTATTCCAAATTTAGGTAGCTGAATAAATCTCGAGCTGCCATGGCTGATCTGCATTCAGATTTCTGAAGCAGTGGCACTAATCTTTGATGGCAAATCCAATGATTTAAACACTAATCTATTGTTTCCTCAGCTCGAGTGGGAAGCAGAGCAGAAATGAGTGACAGTCACGGCAATCCATCTCTCCCTACTAATCTCTCTCCAGGTACTTATCCCTGCAAGCGGCCTAAAAGCTACACCTGCCCATCCACTTCCATTCAAAACGCCAAATAGTCCTTCCAGCTGAGGCAACACTTCACCTCGGGTCGTCTATTGTGTTCAGTGCTCCTGATACAGCCTCCTCCACATTGACGAGACCCGTCATAAACTGTGGGACTGCTTTTTCAAGCACCTTTGCTCCATCCGCCACAAGCAAGAATTCCCGGTGGCCAAACATTTTAATTCCCATTCCCATTCCAATATGTTGAGCCATGGCCTCCTCGTGCCAAGATGAAGCCACCCTCAGGGTGGAGGAGCAACACCTCCTCCATTTCCACGTGGGTAGCCTCTAACCTGATGGCATGAATATCAAATTTTCCTTCCGGTAAAAAAAATCCCCCCTCCCCCACCATTCCCACTCTAACCTTTTACCTCTTCTCACTTGCCTATCACTTCCCCCTGGTTCCCCTGCTGCTTCCCTTCCTCCTATACTCCACACTCCTCTCCTATTAGATTCCTTCTTTTCCAACCCTTGACCTTTCCCACCCACCTGGCTTCATCCATCACCTTCCAGCTAGCCTCCTTCCCTGACCCCGCCACCTTTTTATTTTGGCATCTTCCCCCTTCCTTCTCAGTCCTAAAAGAGGATCTCAGCCCAAAACGTCGACTGTTTATTGATTTTCCATTGATGCTTTCTGACCTGATGAGTTCTTCTGGCATTTTGTGTGTGCTGATAGAGAAAGCAAGTAGTTAGGTAGTTCAGAAGCCAAACTCCTCCCTCCCCTTCTTCATCCATATTTGGACATAAACATCATTGAGGAATGAGGTTTCCCTTAAGGTGCTGCAGTCACAGCCTGGACCACTGCTCCAAGGATTATACAACTGTACCAAGGAAGTTCAGTCAAGCTTTACCTACAGGAGCTTCCATTGTTAAGAGAGCAGACACACTTGCAGGTTGGGGGTGTTCCACAGTCAAAGTTCTGCAATCCTGGAGGATGGGTCGGCAGGAACTCCAGGTCAGCAAGCATGTATTGTAGATAGAGGCCCAAAGGAGTCACAGGGCCAGTTACCCAGCCCAGGTCACCGGGGTTAGAGGTCCATGCAAGTCTGAAGTCATGGCTGGAAGTCAAACTGGTCATCGGCAAGTCCTGGGTCTAGGCTCAAATAGAGGTCAGCAAAGTCCAAAGTTGGAGGCACAGTGGCTGGAGATTTGAAGCACTATGTCTATGAACCCAAGAGTCTGGGGTCAAGGACTAGAGGCCTGGAGACAGCCTGTCTGTGTGTGTGAGTGGGTGAGTTGGGAAAGGACTCGTTTTGCCGCTGTTCTGTTTTGCTGTGTTGTCGCTGCTGCTGCTTGTATTGTTCCACTGAACACTGGAACCCCATGGTTAACAGCACTTGCGAGAAGCCCCCTGCACACCCTCGGGCTATTAAAGCAGATTCATAAATGCGTTAACAGGACTGGAAAATTGCAGCTACAAGGAAGCTTTGGATAGGATAGTGTTGGTTTAGTGGGAGCAGAGATGGCCAAGGGGGGACTCAAATTAGACGCACGAAATGTTGAACTGCCTAGGAAGAACAGATTGGAAGGATGCATCCCCCTAGCAGAACTTTCAAAAATCAGGGAAAATAGAACTTATAGAGCATTTTTCATAAAACAATGTTGTTCAACGTGCTTTACAATGGGATAAAGTGCAAACATAAAAATAAAAGTCTAAGTGATGTTAGTTAAAAGCAAGGTTATACAAATAGGTTTTCAGCTGGCATTTAAAAGTGTTCCCTGCCCAAGTCTGCATCCCTTATAGCTTTAGATATTAAGTTCCATATTCAGGAACGTAGTTAAAAAAGCTGACCTGCCAATTATCTTTGAAATTGGTGTAAGAGTTACAAGGGAGATGCCAAAGAATTTTCATGCACAGAGGTCTGGAACTGACTACAAGCAGAAATCTGCATTAAAGTACTTGGATCTATACTTGAAGAATCATGACCTACAGACAAGACCAAAAGGCGGGACGAGGATGGGTAAATAATTTTTGATCAGAACAGATAAATAGTCTCATGCTCTGCTGAAACCATTTGTATGATTCTACAAACTGGGGGAGAAAGCAAGAACATCAATTTGGCAGACAGACATTACTTGAACCCAGAACCCAGAACCCAGCTACCAGCTTTAACACGCGCTGAACTATTCCATTAAGAAGAAAAATGAGCTGCTCAGGAACTCAGCAGGTGCAAAGCAGCATCTGTGGAGGCAAATGGACAGTCAACATTTCAGGTCAAGGTTGGGATACAAGAGACTGCAGATGCTGGAATCTGCAGCAAGAATGATTAATTGTCCATTTCCTTCTATAGGTTCTGTCCGACCCACTCAGCTCCTCCAGCTACTCCCTGTTTTCAACCATATTCCAGCACCTGCAGTCTCTCGTGTCTCCTGAACATAGAACAGGAACAGGCCCTTCTGCCAATGATATCTGTGGCAAACATGATACCTGCACATGATCCACATCCTTCCGCTTCCTACTCACGTGCCTACAAAAACTCTCAGACACCACTATCAATCTGCTTCCACCACCAAACCTTGCAACATGCTCCAGGCACCTACCACTCTATGTGAAATAAAATCTCCTCTCCTTCTCCCCACACCTCAAATCCACATTCTCCAGTATTTGCACCCTGGGAAAACAACCCTGACTGTCTATCTATACCTCTCATAACGCTACAAAATTCTATCAGATCTCTGTTAAGCCTTCAATGCTCTTGAGAAAACAATCCATATTCGTCCAGGCCCTCTCTAATCCAGGGCCTATCCTAATAAACCTATTCCGTACCAACTTCAAAGCCTCCTTCCTGCGATGGCCTGACCAGAACTGCACCAACACTAATACTCCATTCCAAGTAATTTTATTATCAAAATACATATATCACCATATACAACTCTGGGATTTCTTTTCTTGCAGGCAATCTCAATAAATCCATAATAGAATAGATAAAAGACTGCACCTAACAGGGATGACAACAACAAATACCTAAGACAACAAACTGTGCAAATGCAAAAGAAAAAGAATTATAATAATAAATAAATAAGCAATAAATATCAACAACACGAGATAAAGAGTCCTTGAAAGCAAGCCCACAGGTTGTGGCAACAGTTCAGTGATGGGGCAAGTGAAGTTGCATGAAGTTATGCAACACACACAGACTGCTGGAGATCTTGGCCCAAAACGTCGCCTGTACGCTTTGCCACAGATGCTGCCTGGCCCGCTGAGCTGCTCCAGCAGTTTGTGTGTGTTGCTTGGATTTCCAGCGTCTACAGATTTTCTCTTGTTTGTGATTATCCCCACTGGTTGAGGGGTAATAACTGTTCCTGAACCCGGTGGTGAGAGCCCTCAGGCTCCTCTACCTTCTTTCTGATTGTCAGCAGTGAGAAGAGAACATGACCTGGGTGGTGCGGGTCCTTGATGAGGATGATGGATCCTGCTTTCCTGCAAGAGCACTCCTTGTACATGTGCTCAGTGGTGGGGAGGGCTTTACCCAAAACAGACTGGGTTGTGTCCATTCTTTTGTAAGATTTTCCATTCAAGGCCATACCAGCTGTGATGCAACCCGTCAATATACACTCCACCACACATCTATACAAGTTTGACAAAGTATTAGATGTGCTTAACTAAAGTTCAACACAGCTATAACAGAAATTCCTGACTCCGATACTCCACCCAAATTGAGAGAAGCAAGCACGCCATATGCCCCCTTTACCATTATCTAGTTGTGAGATTTGAATCCTAAGATCTCTTTGTAGATCAATACTATTAAGGGTCCTGCCATTATAGTATTTTTATATATTGCATTGTTCTGCTACCACAAAGCAACAGATTTCACAACATATACCAGCGACAATAAAACTGGTTTGGATTCACTGTATACGTTTCCCTTCCCAAAGAGCAACACCACATTTGCCCAGGTCTCAATTCAAGCATGGTGAAACCAACCCACCAGTCAATAGAAGAGAGCCGGATCCCCACCATCCAAGGCCATGCTCTCTTCACACTGCTGCCACCGAGTAGAAGGTCTTGGGTCTCACGCCACCAGGTCAGAACCCGAACTGCCCAACGATCGCGCAGCTGCCAATCACTTGACCATCTGCCCCACCCTTTGCCCTGCTATTACCCTTCAACCATCAGACTGGATAACTTCATTCACCTCAACACTGGACTGATTCCATAACTTTTCAACTCACTTTAAAGGATGCTTCAACTCACGTTCTCAATATTTATTACTTTAATTATTAGATTTTTTTTATTTACACAATTTATCTTCTTTTGCACATTGGTTGCTTGTCTATTTGTATGTGTATTTTTTCATTGATTCCATTGTATTTTCTTTGTATCTACTATGAACGCCTACAAGAATATGGTTCTCCATGAAATATAATGTAGTTCAAGAATAAAATTACATTGAACTGTGAATAGAGAAGAGTTTAGCTGAGAGAATGTTCAAGGGCAAGAAGTAATTCACTGTCCCTTGAAAGACTTACACTTAAGTAGTGCATCACAAGTAATCCAGGGCATTTTATAGAAAATATAATAACTTAATTACAGACAAGGTCCAACAAGCAGCAATGGAATAGTGTTTTAATGATTCTGGAGAGGTGTAAAGTGGATGAGATGAACTTTTTTTTTTTACAAAGCCATATAGCACAGGACCTTTCAGACCACTATCTCCAATCATCTACTCTAAACCCAGTTTCCAGCACTTGGTCCATTGCCACAACAATTTAACTTCTTCTATAGACATTTCTTTAATGTTGAGCGTACTTGCTTCCAACACCTGCTCCGTCAGCGTGCAGTTGAAGCAACCTTCTAAGATCCACTCTAAATTCCCCTAAAACTACATCTTCTAGCTTTTCAAAATAACTTCACAGGCTTATTATTCAAACATCTTGTATTGCCAAGATGCAATTTCATATCAAGACTACTGATGCTTAATTCAGATTTAATGAGCACTTATGGATTTTGCTTGTAGACAACCTAAAATCTTAAGAGTACATTCGGCCTATCAAGTCCATGCTAGCTTATGTCAAACATGACTATCCCATATTCCTCCACCAACACCCTCCCCCGCATTACAACTTCGACAAATTGCAAGGGAAAAGTGAGAGAACTGGGGTGTCAGGGGAAGGGACGGGAGGGGTGGGAAAGGAGGCCCTGTGGGAAGAGGTAATGGGGACAGAGGTTGAAGCCTCACCCACAGACACTCCTCAGTCAGACCTCTCTCCCACTTTCAACTGGATCAATGGCCGCTCGGGCCATCGCTTACCTGTTTCACGAAGCTCTAAGAGCCGGACGGAGGTGTAAATAATAAACAGGCGGTGCCGCAGACCACATGAGAGTGGAGGTGATACGACCCCCTAGAACCTCACGTCACTGGAGGTGCCGCACTAACTACCCGGCCTCCCCAACGATCGCGCAGCTGCCAATCACCCGACCCTCCGCCCCGCCCTTTGCCCTGCGATTGGCTGAGCTGCAAATCTACCCGCCCAACTCCTCTGCTCGTGTCAATCATCTGCCGTCGGAGCCACGCCTCCTTCACCTCGTGACGTGGGATTTGTTTATCGTCCGCGACCCGCCCATGGCGCGCTTGTCCGGCGATCACCCGGGCTGCCGCGTCCTCGTTCTGAGGTTGAGAGCGGATTGGTTGTCCAAAACCCGCCCAATTTAACGTTGCTTTGCATAATAAAGCCTGATTGGTTGCTTCCGGAGACCCCGCCTAGTCTCCTGGGGTAGACTCCAGAGTTTAGCATCTGCAGTCTCTGGTGTTTCAGGTGCTGTGGTACTCACGTTATCGTCCTTTCCACCTGCAGCTTGTCATCTTTCCCTGCAGAACGCAAAATAGATCCAAAATAATCACAATTCCAAATATGCTCAGACTTCCTATTGCTGCATTTACCCTTTTTAAAAATGATGTCAAGAGTTTTCTCCCAAACAGTGAGCAACACATCAGGAATACACAAGAAGGAAGAAAGGAGATTATGTCTGCATTCTGGATTACGAATGTGTTTCATCACTCTTACATTAAAATTAATAAAATCATTTTATTTAAGCTATATATTTGTTAACAACAAATGCAATTTGTGTTATACTAGCTCCCGACAGAATACTATCACATTCTGCAGTGCTACAGACAGAACCCGGGTTACGAATGGGTTCTGCTCCTGAGTGCTGTCCATAAATAGATTTTTTCTGTGTCAGTTACAAACAATTTCAATGACGGTCAATTAACATTAATCATTTATTTATGGTGTTCCTGTTAGTTACAATGGTACAGAATTAGAATGACCCACATTCAATGTCTAGTTTCTATGGCTTAAAGTAACAATGGATATTACATTGACTGACAAAGTATCTTACAAGTGCCCATTGAAGAAACAGACTTGTCAGTTTCCACAGAAAATCTCTGAAGTGGCCTCCCATTGTAAACTGTCGTATGCAGATTAACTGTCAATGGTGTCTGTTTGAATATAGAAACATAGAAAACCTACAGCACAATACAGGCCCTTCACCCCACAAAGTTCTGTTGAACATGTCCTGACCTGAGAAATTACCTAGGGTTACCCATAGCCCTCTATTTTCCAAAGCTCCATATACCTGTCCAGGAGTCTCTTAAAAGACCCTATCTTATCTGCCTCCACCACGGTTGCCGGCAGCCCATTCCATGCACTCACCACTCTGCGTAAAAAACTTACCCCTGACAGCTATTCTGTAAGTACCTACTTTCACGCACTTCAAAACTATGACCCCTCGTGTTAGCCATTTCAGCCCTGGGAAAAAGCCTCTGATTATCCACACGGTCAATGCCTCTCATCATCTTATACACCTCTATCAGGTCACCTCTCATCCTCAGTCACTCCAGGGAAAGAAGGCCGAATTCACTCAACCTATTCTCATATGCACGCTCCCCAATCTGGGCAACATCCTTGTAAATCTCCTCTGCACTCTTTCTATGGTTTCCACATCCTTCCTATAGTGAGGTGACCAGAACTGAGCACAGTACTCCAAGTGAGGTCTGACCAGGGTCCTATATAGCTGCAACATTACCTCTCAGCTCCTAAACTCAATCCCACAGCTGATGAAGGCCAATGCACCATATGCTTTCTTAACCACAGAGTCAACCTGCACAGCAGCCTTGAGTGTCCTAAGCACTCAAACCCCAAGATCCCTTTGATCCTTCACACTGCCAAGAGTCTTACCATTAATACTATATTCTGTCATCATATTTGACCTACCAAAATGAACCACCTCACTCTTATGTGGGTTGAACTCCATCTGCCACTTATCAGCCCATTTTTGCATTCTATCAATGTCCCGCTGTAACCTCTGACTATCCACAACACTTCCAACCTTTGTGTCATCAATATATTTACTAACCCATCCCTCCACTTCTTCATCCAGGTCATTTATAAAAATCACGAAGAGTAGGGATCCCAGAACAGATCCCTGTGGCACACCACTGGTCACCAACCTCCATGCAGAATATGACCCATCTACAACCACTCTTTGCCTCCTGTGGGCAAGCCAGTTCTGGATCCACAAAGCAATGTCCCCTTGGATCCAATGCCTCCTTACTTTATCAATAAGCCTTGCATGGGGTACCTTGTCAAATGCCTTGTTGAAATTCATATACACTACATCTACTGCTCTACCTTCATCAATGTGTTTAGTCACATCCTCAAAAAATTCAATCAGGCTCGTACGGCATGACCTGCCTTTCATAAAGCCATGCTGACTATTGCTAATCATATTATGCATCTCCAAATGTTCATAAATCCTGCCTCTTAGGATCTTCTCCATCAACTTACCAACCACTGAAGTAAGACTCACTAGTCTATAATTTCCTGGGCCACCTCTACTCCCTTTCTTGAATAATGGAACAACATCAGCAACCCTCCAATCCTCTGGAACCTCTCCCATCCCCACTGATGATGCAAAGATCATCGCCAGAGGCTCAGAAATCCCCTCCCTCGCCTCTCACAGTAGCCTAGGGTACATCTCGTCAGGTCCCAGTGACTTAACCAACTTGATGCTTTCCAAAAGCACCAACACATCCTCTTTCTTAATATCTACATGCTCAAGCTTTTCAGTCCACTGTAAAGCATCCCTACAATCGTCAAAATCCTTTTCTGTAGTGAATACTGAAGCAAAGTACTCATTAAGTATCTCTGCTATATCCTCCGGTTCCATACACACTTTTCCACTGTCCCACTTGATTGGTCCTATTCTTTCACGTCTTATCCTCTTGCTCCTAACATACTTGTAGAATGCCTTGGGGTTTTCCTTAATCCTGATTGCTAAGGCCTTCTCATGGCTCCTTCTAGCTCTCCTAATTTTCTTCTTGAGCTCCTTCCTGCTAGCGTCATAATCATCTAGCCCTCTATCATTACCTAGTTTTTTGAACCTTTCGTAAGCTCTTCTTTTCTTCTTGACTAGATTTACAACGGTCTTTGTACACCACTGTTCCTGTACCCTACCATCCTTTCCCTGTCTCATTGGAACGTGCCTATGCAGAACTCCACGCAAATATCCCCCGAACATTTGCCACATTTCTTCCGTACATTTCCTTGAGAACATCTGTTTCCAATTTATGCTTCCAAGTCCTGCCTGATAGCCTCATATTTCCCCTTACTCCAATTAAATGCTTTCATAACTTGTCTGTTCCTATCCCTCTTCAATGTTCTGGTAAAGGAGATAGAGTTGTGTTCACTATCTCCAAAATGCTCTCCCACTGAGAGATCTGACACTTGACAAGGTTCATTTCCCAATACCTGATCAAGTACAGCCTCTCCTCTTGTAGGCTTTATCTATATATTGTGTCAGGAAACCTTCTTGAACACATTGGAGAAACTCCCCCCCCCCCCATCTAAACCCCTTGCTCTAGGGAGATCAATACTTGGGAAATTAAATTCTCCCACCACAACAACCCTGTTATTATTACACCTTTCCAGAATCTGTCTCCCTAGCTACTCATCGATGTCCCTGTTATTATTGGGTGGTCTATAAAAAACACCCAGTAGAGTTATTGACCCCTTCCTGAATCATGAATGTTATGCTTTATAACTCTGAAGAAGAAAAAGAAGAAGCCTAGGAAAACGTGTACACTTCGTTGTTGCTTTTGGGAGGTGCTCACATGGTGGCGTAGTGATGTATACCATTCACATACTTTTACATATAATCCATAATGAATTATGTAAACAACAAAGAATCAGAATCAGGTTTACTATAGCGGTATGTGTTGTGAAATTTGTTAACTTAGTAGCAGTAGTTCAATGCAATATATAATATAGAAGAAAAAAACAAAATAAAATAATTAAATAAGTAAATCAATTACAGTATACGTATATTGAATAGATTAAAAATTGTGCAAAAAACAGAAATAATACATATTAAAAACATGAGGCAGTGTCCAAGGGTTCAATGTCCATTTAGGAATTGATGGCAGAGGGGAAGAAGCTGTTCCTGAATCGCTGAGTGTGTGCCTTCAGGCTTCTGTACCTCCTACCTGATGGTAGCAGTGAGAAAAGGGCATGCCCTGGGTGCTGGAAGTCACTGATGCTTAATCAAATATATTTACAATATTACAGAAGTATTACTGGAATATTCAGTGCATTAGAATGGGGAGGTTATCTTTCTTTTACTTAGAGATAGAGTGTCTTACTAAAATACAAACTCCATAGAGCACAAGATAGATGTGAAGATGTTCTTTATTTGATTTTGAGAAAAGATGGGACTCATTTGCACGTTATTATCATTTGAGCTAATTGATAGATTTTTTCCACGATCTAATTGTAATTTTTTTGGCATATTTTCTTCTCTTGCTGGCGGTTTGGTGTTTATTTTTAGAAGCTTTTTATATGACGCATGGCTCTGGGGGTTTTTTTTCTCACTTTTTCTGCTTAGTGGGTTTTTTTGTTACCACAAATTTTTTTCAATCTTTAAGATAATGTCTTTTTTGAGACATTGTAAGTGTTGTAACTTCAATGTACTCGTGTTATTTCTTTTGTATAGTATAACAATAAAAAGATTTGAAAAGAAAGATGTGAAGATGTTTTCCCTTGTGGGATTTTCTTTGCTGTCTTTTCCCAGGAGTTACAATGGCAGATACAAAGGAGTTGTTATTTACAGCTGATATATATAGGAATTTCTTTCAGAGCAGGATGAATCCATGCAACTTCTATCAATTAGGGTCATGAAGATCAAGCCTGTGGAGGTAGGTTAATGTTAGAAAGATTAGGGAACGAGGAGTTATGTGGTACTGGCACAGAGATTTGGGGCTTGGCTCAGATCAATGATGTCACACCATAACTGGCAGGCTTGAGAAGCAAAGTGGAGCAATCTTGCAAAAACTTCCTGTGTTCACGCAAAAGGTAGTGTGGCGGCTCGCGAGATGCTACTATAGTTCGGGATATTCTGGAATTTGGAGTTCAATTCCAGCACCGTTCTGTATGTCCTCCCTGTGGGATGTGTGCATTTTTACCCCCGGGTGGTCTGGTTTCCTCCCACAGTCCAAAGACGTACCGGGTGGGTGAATTGGTCTTTGTAAATTGTCCCATGATTGGGTTTGGGTAAAATCGGGGTCGTGGGCTTGCTGGGGTGGTATGGCTCAAAGGGCCAAATCAGCCCCTTATCGCTAAATAAATAAATGAAAGGAAACGGAGCAGTAATTGAAACTTAAAATGATAACCAGGAGGGAGAAGTGGGACAATGCGTTTTGTGGGAAATTGGTCACGTCAGCAGAAAGGTAGGCCTACTCAAACCAAATAGGCTTGGGGACAAGACTTCTAGTGAACGGCGAGCATGCCTTTTGAGAATAGTTTGAGTGAACTCGGCCTTTTCTCCTTGGAGCGATGGAGGATGAGAGGTGACCTGATAGAGGTGTATAAGATGATGAGAGGCATTGATCACGTGGGTAGTCATTTTCCCAGGGATGAAATGGCTAACACCAGAGGGCACAGTTTTAAGGTGCTTGGAAGTAGGTACAGAGGAGACGCCAAGTGTAATTTTTTTTTTACGCAGAGAATGGTGAGTGCGTGGAATGGGCTGCCGGTGACGGTGGTGAAGGTGGATACGACAGGATCTTTTAAGAGACTCCTGGACAGGTACGTGGAGCTTAAAAAAATAGAAGGCTATGGGTAACCCGAGGTAATTTCTAAGTTAAGGACATGTTTGGCACAGCTTTGTGGGCCAAAGGGCCTGTATTGTGCTGTAGGGTTTCTATGTTTTCTATGTTTCTATGGATAATGGAACTCAGTCCATCTATTCTCAAACCATTAGGAAAGTGGGAGTTGGAGGAGAGAGGCATCCAAGTTACTGCAGGAAAGCCATCAGGGATTTTCTTTGCTGCCTTATCCCAAGGTTAGCCTGGTAGATCTCTGTCTCCAGTCTGTAATTTAAACTTCAATGGGTCTAAATCTGCACAACATGTAAAGTAAACTGATTTCGATTTGAAAACTGGATGTCCTTTGAAGTAACTAGTAGCCACCTCTAATCTGTAACTCCTGAAAATGTTTACATTTCTGTAAAGGTGTAGCATGGTAATGTAGAGGTGGGCATAGTGCTTTAAAGTGCCAACAATCAGAATATCTGGGTTCAATTCCCACCACTGCCTGTGAGGAGTTTTTACATTCTCCCCGTGACCACGTGGATTTCCTCTCCGTGCTCCAGTTTCCTCCCACACTCCAAAACACATACAGTTAAGGGTTAATGAGTTGTGGGTATGTTATGTTGGCACCAGAAGCATAGTAACACTTTTGGGCTGCCCCCAGCACAGTGTTGGACGATGTAAGTCATTGATGCAAAATGACGTACCTGGAAAAAATCCTTAAAAATTTATGGGAGGACTTGTGTAGCATCAGATTTTCCCTTTGGCTCTTCTGTAACACAGGGTGCTCGTTGTAAACAGCAGGACAACTGTACATGGAGAGGTCATAACATCTAATTAATCAGAGTGGGCTCTGTACACCCTCCCCTCAGTGAGTGTTACCTGAGATGAGGGGTTCCCAACCTGGAATCCACAGACCCCTTGGTTAATGGTAGGGGGTCCTTGGCATAAAAAGGTTGGGAACCCCTGCTATTGATCATATGCTCTTGGTTTGAAGACACAACACTCCAAGTTAAAACATAATTTGCTCTGCTGAGTTGATTGTGTTGCTTGATAATGATTAAACATTCTCAATTTATCCAGGTGTTACTCATTACTTGATTCAGAAGTCATAAGAATTAAATCCTGCTCAGAGTGACAAGATGATCACAATCATTAACAGTTAACTCTTTGAGGTACTAAAGAGCTATCCATCCTTCAGATGGATAAATAATGTATCACCAAGTGAGAGAGGCCCCCATCGGTCAGGGCCGGCCTTGGAGTTGCCGGTCAGCATTGTATGAGCTAAATTGTCAACTACTTCCCATTTCCTCAGAAGCTGCCTGATCCTCTGATGTGTTTCCAGTAATTCCTTCTTCTTGTTAGGGGGGACAATGCATCCTGTTTTAATTACCAGTATTTTAACCATAATGTGGGTGGCCTGGCCTTTGCTTAAGAAATGGCAAAGCACCTTGTTCATTATGACTCATGATGTCGGTTTGATTTCACAATAAAACACAATGTGATTTTGAAAACTGACTTCCAGCATGCGTGAGGAACAAAGCAATCTATAATGCAATGTGAAATTGTATGCCTTGTGTGGATTTATTATTGAAACATGTATCTGTTCCTACAGATCAAATTCTTACACAGTGCCCTGAAGTGGGTAGGAGCAGTGGTCCAGAATGTGCCTAGAAAGGGGGAAGGGTGAGAAGGACTAAATGGAAAAGGAGGGTGGGAGGAAGGACAAGGAGAAACGTAAGCTTTATTTGTCATGTATATTGAAACATGCAGTGAAATGCGTCAACGACCGACACAGTCCAAGGATCATGTGGGGACAGCCCACAAGTGTCACCATGCTTCTGGCACCAAAATAGCATGCACCACAACACCACCAATCTTCATATCATCTATAAACCTACACAATCCATAGTACATTTTCATCCAGGTCATTCAGATACAGCACTGACAGCAAGAGTCCCAGTACAGAATCCTGCAGAACACCACTAATCACAGACCTCCAGCTAGAGCAAGTCCCTTCAACCACCACCCTCTGTCTTCTAAGGGCAAGCCAGTTCTGAATCCAAATGGGCAATTCACCATTGGATCTTAATCTTCCTAATCTTCACCATGCATCTTAATCTTCTCAATGAGCTGCCCATGAGGGACCTTGTCAAACACCTGACTAGAATCCATGTAGACAACATCCACAGCTCTACCTTCATCAATCGCCCTCCACACCTCATCAAAAAACTTGATCAAGTTAATAAGACATGACTTGCCCTGTACAAAGCCATTCTGGTTCTCCCTCAACACACACAAAAAATGCTGGTGAACGCAGCAGGCCAGGCAGCATCTATAGGAAGAGGTACAGTCGATGTTTCGGGCCGAGACCCTTCGTCAGGACCAACTGAAAGAAGAGATTAGTAAGAGATTTGGAAGTGGGAGGGGAAGGGGGAGATCTGAAATGATAGGAGAAGACAGGAGGGGGAGGGATGGAGCTAAGAGTTGGAAAGTTGATTAGCAAAAGAGATACGAGGCTAGAGAAGGGAGAAGATCATGGGACGGGAGGCCAAGGGAGAAAGAAAGGGGGAGGGGAGCCCAGAGGATGGCCGTCAGAGAAAGCAGGATCTCCCAATGGCCACACATTTTAATTCCATGTCCCATTCCCATTCTGAAATGTCTATCCACGGCCTCCTCTACTGTAAAGATGAAGCCACACTCAGGTTGGAGGGACAACACCTTATATTCCGTCTGGGTAGCCTCCAACCTGATGGCATGAACATTGACTTCTCTAACTTCTGTTAATGCCCCACCTCCCCCTCATACCCCATCCATTATTTATTTATCTCTCTCTCTCTCTCTCTCTCTTTTCTCCTTCTGTCCCTCTCACTATACTCCTTGCCCATCCTCTGGGTCCCCCCCCCCCGTTTCTTTCTCCTAGGCCTCCCATCCCATGATCCACTCCCTTCTCCAGCTTCGTATCCCTTTTGCCAATTAACTTTCCAGCTCCTGGCTCCATCCTTCCCCCTCCTGTCTTCTCCTATCATTTCAGATCTCCCCCTCCCCCTCCCACTTTCAAATCTCTTATTAGCTCTTTTTCAGTTAGTCCTGACGAAGGGTCTCGGCCCGAAATGTCGACTGTACCTCTTCCTAGAGATGCTGCCCGGCCTGCTGTGTTCACCAGCAGTCTTTGTGTGTGTTGCTTGGATTTCCAGCATCTGCAGATTTCCTCGTGTCTGGTTCTCCCACATAAGGCCATGTTTCTCAAATGTTTATAATTCCTATTCAGGAGAATTCTCTCCAGTAACTTCCCTACCACTGACATGAAGCTCACCAGTCTATAGTATCCAGTATTATCCCTGGCTCCCTTTATAAACATTGGAACAACATTAGATACACGCCAGTCCTCCAGGACCTTGCTTTGGCTAGAGAGGAAACAAAGATATTGGTCAAGACCCTAGAAATCTCTTCACTTGCCTTGCTCAGAAACCTTGGGTATATCCCATCAGGCCCTGGGGACTTATCCACCTTAATGTTCTTTAAGAAACTCAACACTACCTCCTCCTTTACCTCAAAATGCTTTAGCACAGAGGAACATCTGGAGAAATTTCTGAAACACCAGTTCACTGCTGTTGTTACTGCGCAGTCAGGAATCTTCTGGAGGGAAGGCCTCAAAATCCCCGGCTTTGCCTGCTGTTGGCAACCAAGATTGAGGTCGAATTGTTTGGACAGAGATGGCGCTCAGTACTCGGTGTCGGAGAGCTGATCGGAGGCACGAAGTTTTCGGATGACGCAGTTTCCGACTGACTGTGGTCGGGTGTGGCCAGGAGAGTTTTTCTTCCATCTCCCGTCTGCATGAGATGTGGGACATTTGAGAGACTTTGAACTTTTTACTGTGCTCATGGACTTCTTCATCAAGTTATGGTATTGTTGCACTGTTGTAACTATATGTTATAATTATGTGGTTTTGTTAGTTTTTTCAGTCTTGGTCTGTCCTGTGTTTTGTGATATCACACGGGAGGAAATATTGTATCATTTCTTAATGCATGCATTACTAAATGACAATAAAAGAGCACTGCGTGTCTTCATTATCTAATCTAATATGCTTGGCACTGATCTCCCCGTACTCCATGTCCTTCTCCTCAGTAAATGCTGATGTAAAGTATTCATTAAGGTCCTCACCTACATCCTTCTCATTCAAGTAAATGTGCTCCCATTTATCCTTGAGTGGTCCCACACTCTCCCTAGTTACCCGCTTGTTCATTTCTAAGTAATTATAACCAACAAATCACTTATAGTACCAGAGGAACCAACACATTGGACCACTGTTACACTAAGATCAAGAGCGCTTACCGTACCATCTCATGCCCACACTTTGGAAAGTTTGATCACCTGGCTGTACTTCTACTCCCTGACCATAGGCAGAGACTGAAGACTGCAGCACCTTCAATGACGATCAAGAATGTACGGACAAGGGAGGCGCAGGAACGCTTACAGGAATGCTTTGAATCAGTGGACTGGACTGTGTTCAGGTATTCATCTTTGAGTCTGAATGACTATGCTACAGCTGTAATTGACTTCATTAAAACCACGTGGATGAGTTTATACCTATGAGAACCACTGTATATACCCAACTCAGAAGCTGTGGATGAACCAGGAGGTTCGTCGTCTGCTGAGAACCAGATCAGTACCGTTTAAGTCTTGTGACCCAGGTCTGTAAAAGAAAACCAGTTATGACTTGTGGAGGGCTATTTCAAGAGCTAAGGAATAACTCTGGGAGAGGTTGGGAGGAGACATTGGATGCACGTCAACTCTGGCAGGGTTTGCAGGACATTACTTCCTACAAAGCGAAACCCAGTGATGCTTCATTTTCAGACAAGCTCAATGCCTTTTATGCTCTCTTTGAAATGGAGAATAAAACCACAGCTATGTGGATCCCTGCAGCACCCGGTGACTCTGTGACCTCTGTCTCGGAGGCCGAAGTCAGGCTGTCTTTCAAGAGGGTGAACCCTCGCAAGGTGGCAGGGCCCGATGGAGTACCTGGTAAAGCTCTGAAAACTGTACCAACCAACTATCAGGGGTATTCAAAGACGTTTTCAACCTTTTATTGCTACAGTCAGAAGTTCCCACCTGCTTCTAAAGGGCAACAATTATAACTGCCCAAAAAGAGCAGTGCAAGTTGTCTCAACGACTATCATGAAGTAGCATTCACATCTACGGTGATGAAGTGCTTTGAGAGGTTGACCACGGCTAGAATCTATTCCTGCCTCAGCAAGGACCTGGACCCATTGGATTTTGCCGATCTATGGCGGATGTGATCACATTGGCTCTCCATCGGATCACCTGGACAATACAAATACCTATGTCAGGATGTTGTTTATTGACTACAGCACAGCATTTAACACCTTCATTCCTACAGTCTTTATAGAAATCTCCAGAACCTGGGCCACCGTACCTCCCTCTGCAACGATATCTTCGACTTTTTAACTGGAAGACCACAATATCTGCGGATTGGAATTAACATCTCCACCTCGGAGACGATCAACACTGGCGTGCCTCAGGGATGAGTGCTTAGCCCCATGCTCTACTCTCGCTACACCCATGACTGTGTGACTTTGTACAGCTCAAATGCCATATATAAATTTGCTGATAATACACCTGTGAGATATACCAGCTATTTGAGTAAAGGCATCCGTTAGTCTGGTGAGACCATGGATCTGCACCTGGAAAGTCTTCACTCTCCAGGGTGCAGGCCTGGGCAAGGTTGTATGGAAGACCAGCAGTTGCCCATGCTGCAAGTCTCCCCTCTCCCTCATCAATGTTGTCCAAGGGAAGGGCATTAGGACCCATACAGCTTGGCACCAGTGTCGTCGCAGAGCAATGAGTGCCTTGCTCAAGGACACAACACGTTGCCTCGGCTGGGGCTTGAACTCATGACCTTCAGGTCGCTAGTCCAATGCCTTAACCACATGGCCACAGGCCCACACAGCTATTTGAGTGGAGTCGCAACAACAACATTACACTCAACATCAGTAAGACCAAAGAGCTGATTGTGGACTTCAGAAAGGGTAAGTTGGGGGAACACACCCCTGTCCTCACAGAGGGATCAGAGGTGAGCAATTTCAAGTTCCTGGATGTTAATATCTCTGAAGACCTAATCTGCTCTCAACATATCGATGCAGCTATCGAGAAAGGCAATACAGCAGCTATTTTTCATTAGCAGTTTGAGGAGGTATGGTATGTCACTAGAAACACTTGCAAATTTCTACAGATGTACTGTGGAGAGCACTTTGACTGGCTGCATCACCGTCTGGTATCGTGGGTGGGTGGGGGGTTGCTACTGCACAGGATTGAATTAAGCAGCAGAGAGTTGTAAAATTAGCCAGCTCCCTGATGGGCAGTAGTCTCCACAATATCCAATATATCTTCAAGGAGCGGTGCCTCAGAAAGGTGGCATCCATCATTAAGGATCCCCACCATCCAGGACATGTCCTCTTCTCATTGTTACCATGTACAGAAGCCTGGAGGCACACACTCAGTGATTCAGGAACAGTTTCTTCCCCTCTGTCTTCCGATTTATGAATGAACATTGAACCCATGAACACTATCTCACTACTTTTTTTATTTCTGTTTTTGCACTACTTATTTAACTTTTATATATACACACACTTCCTATAATTCACAGTTTTTTTGACATTTATTAAGTATTGCATTGTACTGCTGCCGTAAAGTTAACAAATTTCATGACATATGCTGGTGATATTAAACCTGATTCTGATGATGTATGTATAGAATGTCTTGAGATTCTCTTTAATTCTATTTGCTAAGAAATTTCCATGGCCCCTCAGCTTTCCTAATTCCCTTCTTGAGTTCTTTTCTAGCTTCTTCATTATCCTCCAGGCCTGTGTTTGATTCCAGCTTCCTAAGCTTTACATATTTTTTTCTTTTTCCTCTTCAATAAATTTATTACCTCTCTCAACATCCAAGGCTCTCTTACCTTGCCACCCTTGTCCTTCCTTCCTACTGCAACATACATATCCTATATTCCATACAGTTTGTCTTAAAACACTCTCCACTTGTCAGATGTGGTCTTGCCTAAAATCAGCTGTTCCCAATTAACTCTTCCTATTTCCTGCCTACTGCTCTTGTAATTTGCCCTGCTCCACCTTAATATTCTCCCACAAGGTCCATACTTATCGTATCTATAGCTATCTTAAAACTTAATGAGTTGTGGTCACTGTTCTCTAACTGTTCACCCACTGAAAGGTCAGTCACCTGGATAGGCTCATTACCCAACACCAGATCCCGTACAGCCCCTCGCCTTGCTGGACTATTTACATATAGACTTAAGAAATTCAGCTGGATGCATCTAATAAATTCTGGTCCATCTTAACTACTTTCATTCAGAATGTCCAGGTTCGTATTGGAGAAGTTGATATCCCCCATGAAACAACCCTGTTGTTTTTACACATTTCCTTAAGCTGCCAGCATATCTGTTCCTCAATTATTCATTATATTTATTATATTATATTTATTACATTATATTATACTCAAGTATTCATTAGACAAGGGAGTGGAACCAGATATGGTCTTCTGCTGCAAGGATCAACATACTGAACATTCAGAGATGCTCTTCTGCACATTACTGTTGTAACGCATGGTTAAATGAGTTACTGTCGCCTTCTTGTCAACTTGAACTAGTTTGGCCATTCTCCTCTGACTTCTCTCATTAACAAGGCACTTTCACCCACATAACTGGCACTCACTGGATGTTTTTTTGTTTTACCCCAACATTCTCTGTGAACTCTAGGGACCGTTGTGCATGAAATCCCAGGAGATCAGCAGTTACTGAGATTCTCAAACCATTCCCTCTGGCACAACAATCATTCCACGGTCAAAGCCACTTAGATCACATTTTTTCCCTATTCTGATGTTTAGTCTGAATAATAACTGAACTGCTTGAACATGTCTGTATGATTTTGTGCAAAGAGTTGCTGCCGCATAATTGGATGATTAGATATTTGCATTAATGAACAGGTGTGCAAGTGTACCTAATTAAGTGGTCATTGAGTGTATTTATAGAGTTTAACAACCAAACACTGCAAGTCAAGTGGAAGGTAGTCAGCTGCTGTTCATGATCAGTTATGAACAATACTTCTTTCCTTAATTTGACTTGCAATTTTTGCCATACTTTGTTTTTCTCCGTCTCATTTAGCCTCATCAAAATCTGTGTTGGTATTGACTGCACAAAGTCTATCAACTCATGGACAAGATCAGAGGGTCATGGCTATGAGGAGAGGTTGGACAACTTGCAGAGTTGGAGGCTGAGGGAAGATCAGATAGAGGCTCATAAAGTTATGAGAGGCATTAAATATCAAGTACTACAGGGCATAGATTTAAGGGGAAAGAGGGAAAATTTAAAGGACAACACACAAAAATGCTGGAGGAACTCAACAAGTCAAACAGCATTGAAGGAAATGAATAAACAGTTGATGTTCAGGCTGAGGCTCTTATCAGGATGGGAAAGGAAGGAGAAGGAAGCCAGAATAAGAAGGTGAGGGGAGGGGGAGAAGTACACGTTGGCAGGTGAGGGGTAAAACCAGGTGAGGGGAGGGGGGATGAAGTGAGAAGATAGGAGGTGATAGGTTGAAAAGGTAAAGGGCTGAAGAATAAGGAATTTGATAGAAGGGGACAGAGCACCATGGAAGAAAATGAACGAGGAGGGGTATCAGAGGGCAGTGATGGGCAGGTGAGGAGAAGAGAAGCAGTATGAGGGGAGAGTGGAAAAAGTGAGGTAGGTGGGTGAGGTAGGGAAAGTTTAAAGGGGATGTGCAGTGCAAGTTTTTATTTCTACACAGGCAATATTAGGTGGCTGAAACACACAGCTAGCTGTGTAATGGAGATTCACTACCCAGGGGCCAGGCCAGGCAGCTTTCTCTTTTTTTGCCAAGCCCAGCTTTCTAAACATAGTAGATGACACTTCTAAAGTTCAAAGAATTGTTTTTGAATGAGTTGAACTTCCAACCAATATTCTTTGTTCAGGTTCTTGTCGTAAGCAGGAGCCAGGCTTCAGTTCTTAATATAAATTGCTAGCAGTAATCAGCTTGAAGTTAAAAGGACAGCTTTGCAAACAAAGAGCACTGTCTATAGAACGCAGAATGCTGGCCCATAGCATGGGGCTAACTGCTCAAAATATACAGCATAAGACAATGGGGTTATGTTAATTGCTCCACATCAAACCAGACAACACTAGTTAAGTTACTTAGTTCAAGGAAGCTTGCAGACTAGATTGATACTATCACTTAGCACATCAAATAGCTGATCTATTAATACTTGGAAGGTTTGTGTACTGAAAGTATCAGCTTCACGGTATTAATTGTGGGTGATTGCTAAGTCTGTCCCAAGAAGACTTCATGTGTGTAAAGGTATCTAGAAAATATCACGTGTGTGAATCAGCCAAGTAGCAACAAAAGTATAAATGTAAGCCAGCAGTCAGGCTTATTAGGAATAGTCCAGGAATATCAAGAAGAATGACAGAAAGACAGGGTAAACTAGAATCCATCCCACTGCCTTCGGTTTCTGCGATTCATTCGTTGGTATGTCTTTGTCTGCTTATAGGAATTGTACCTGTATTTTGGAAATTATTTGTACTTTAGAAATCTTTTGTAATTTGGAAATCTCTTATTAAGATGGAAATCCTCTGGGGTTTTAAAGTCTTGTAAGAATCTTACCTAAATTTATATGTACATCACTAAAAATACATGAACTGTATTTAACCTACTTTGTTAGCTGGAAGTATCTCCTCCTTCGTAGGGAGGAGGGACTTACCACTCAAATAATTGGTAATGGCAGTTAATGCTCCATGGGAGATAAACGGGGTAGCTTCAGTATAACCCCCCTTTAGTGAGGATGCATGTACAGTGTAACCTCTCTTTAGTGAGGATACCTGTAGCTATTGATACCTGCAGCTAGGGCTCAAGATCTTTGATTGAGTTTAGAATTTTGTGGTCGACAAACCCAATACCGTTACAGGGGTGGCAGTGGCAGTAGATACATTAGTGGCAGAGACACTTGAATATGCAGGGAATGGAGAGAGATGGATTGTATGCAGGAATTAGTTTAATTTGGCATCATGTGCCAAAAGGACTATTCCTGTACTGTGCTATATTCTATGTTCTCTATTCTAAGAGATGATTTTCCTAACTCAGCATTTCCCTTGGCAGAGGTGAAAAATCCTGTGTCTTTTGTTTTCATTTGGGTTATTGGAAGAAATTAATGCATGCGAACTGAAAACAGGTGTGTTCTTTTCTGCCTGCTACATCCACGCCAAATGAGATAAACCTCACCTTGAAATCACACAGTAACTGAAGTTCAAGTTTATTGTCATTCAAGCATACACACGCGTACAGCTAATTGAAAGATGGTTCCTCTGGGGCCAAGGTGCCAAACACAGTACATACAGTCACAAGCAGCACATATATGGTTGTGATCCAGTGCACACAGTCAGAAAATAAAATTAGCACAAGTCCCTGGGTGCCATAAACTGTGAGGTGAATGTTTATGTAAGACAGTATAATGTTACTGGCACCATTACAATAAAACAAGCAGTCGAATAAATATGTGAAATAACCACAATAAATGATGAGAAGGGACCAGTGCAGATGAGAGCATGTCTGTGAGTTGGGAAGTGGTGGGTGGGGGGCACCAGCCAAGTATTCAGACAGGGTTTATGTCTGTGCTGGGCAGCAGCAGTGTTAAAAAGTCTAACAGCCATGAGGAAGAAGCTCTTCAGTTTACAATACCGATATACTAAAAATGTTTACCCCAGAACTTGGCCATGCAGACAGAATTTTAGTTGGTAAAGTTTCTTTTTAATCTCTCACTCCTATTATCTTTCCTTTTTGATTTCATTAGTTTCTTTTAATATGGGGTAGCTTTCACCAACAATATGCAGTCATAAAGCATGGTAACATCCCCCTCAGCCCAAGTGTCCACGATAACCAAGATTTCCATCTAAATCTCTTCCATTTGCCCACATCTAGCCATATCAAGGATGATACAGTAGTGTACCGGTTAGCACGACATTATTACACCTGGGACTTCAGAGTTTGGAATTCAATTCCAACACTGTCTGTAAGGAATTTGTACGTTCTGCTGTGACTGTGTGAATTTCCTCTGGATGCTCTGGTTTACTCCCACAGTCTAAAGACGTGCCGATTATTAGGTTACTTGGTCGTGTCCTGTGATTAGGCGAGGGTTAAATCAGTACATTGCTTGGTGGCACAGCTTGTTGGGCTAGAAGGACCTATTCCCTGCTGTATCTCTAAATAAAATAGAATAAAACAAAATCTCTCTGAACCTTTTATCCTTGCTTATTTTTCTAACATTATTTGGATTGGTTCCTGTGCAAAGGTTGCCAACTTGGTGATCAGACAATGGGTACAAGATGGGTATCGCTGCTCATGAATTGGTGGGCACATGAGTTGCTACAAAATGGCTCATTCAATCGTCTTCTCCCTCTCTCTCCCTCCCTCCTTCTCCCACTCTCACTTTCTCTCTCTCTCTCACTCTCACTCTCACTCTCTGGTTGTGGTGGCATGGTAGCATAGTGGTGCCATGTAACGCTTTCTAGTGCCGACGATCAGGGTTCAATTTCCACCGCTGTCCGTTAGGAGTTTGTATGTTCTCCCTGTGACCACGTGGGTTTCCTCTGGGCGCTCTGGTTTCGACCCACATTCTAAAGAAGTACAGGTTAAGATTAGTAAATAGATTTCCGTCTATTTGTGAGCTTTGAGTGCATTAAAACCACCAGCACACAGTTCCTATCTATGGGTCCAGTGCTAGAGAGAATTTTCTATTTTTTGAAGGTCTGAAGGCATATTTTCTAATTCAAGGTGTTGAAATAATTCTTGAACCAATCTGTAACTTTCTTTTGCTCATAAACGAGCAGATAATATTAGATAGCTACCGAGAAAAATGAAGCATTGGTGACTTCAATTGCACTGTAGTCCATGCCCATTGACCAAACAGCAGAAAGTCATTGAGGCAAAGATGTGATGGATCACAGCATTCTTTTCCACAGGGTAGGGGAGTCCAAAATAAGGCAGCATAGTTAGGGTGAGAGGAGAAAGATTAAAAAGGGACCGAATAGGGAGACATTTTTCTGCAGAGGATGGTAAGTATATGAAATGAGTTGCTGAGGACATGGTTGAAGCGGGTACAATAGTATCATTTATGAAGAAATTGGATAGTTATATGGAGGGGCAGAGCTTAAAGGGACATGGTCTGAATGCAGGAAATTGGGACTAACTGGATGAGCACTGAGGTCGACAGTGACCCATTGTGCTGAAGAGTCTGTGTCCATATTGTATGCGATCCAGCTGAAAGGTCTCTATCGAAAACCGTCAACTGCCCATTTCCCTCCATAGATGCTGCCTGACCCACTGAGTTCCTCCAGTGTCCTTCCCTGCCCCAGGGAGGTCACCTGCTGCACTGGCCAATCTGGACAATCATAGCAGCAGTGGAATGATTGGTCCTTCATCTCAATGCGGGTTTTGAATTTTAATTTTGTACAGAATGACAGTCTCATTAAAAAACAGCGGTAACTGGAGTCCTAAAGTAATTTGATGACTGCAGACAGTATTGAATGGGGGGGGGGGGAGGGCTGGGATTTGTTCTTTTGCTTCAGGTCCTTTTCATTTACTTTAATTGTGAAGCGTGGAAGGGAATTTCTCATGTCTGCTGAAAGCCACACATTTGTTTCCTGGCAAAAATGCTGGCAGGGATGGAAAAGAAATAAACAGAGTCATTCTATGTCTGAAAGATAATTCAGCATGGTTGCAGTGTGCTGCGGTTTTATCTTGATTCTGCAGGGAAACTCTTGGAACTGGGAAAAATGCCAACTGAGCAATAGTTGTTAATTTTCTTTAGCATTTTTCCTGTCTCACCTACAGTGGGCTGCACTGAAAAATAACTTGACTTTAATTTTATCAGCTTGTCCTTATCCTATTTGTCTTTCAGTAGAATATTTGTAACATACATAAGGGTAGGCCATGAACTTCATTTGTCTTCTGCAAATGTTAAATTTTATATTATGTAATATCCAGGCCTCAATCCAAATAGCCTTAGCAACCCATACTGGAGATACACATTAAGCACATTCTTTATCAACTCTATGCGCCATGTTTATTTTCTATCAATAAGCTTGTTTAGTCTGGCCTTGCCTAGAAGTTGTAGGTCCCCCTTTGTCTCCTTTGGTTTAAGGTGCATGACAACGGCAAACATTACCTCATAGGGCACTTAATGAAGAGGGAAGACATTTTCATTGCCACCTCAGGAACAGTATCTGCTGTGTGATTAAACGGGAATGTGATGTGGAACCAGAGGTTAAGGGTGAAAGGTGAAATGTTTAAGGGGAATATGAGGGAGAACTTCTTCACTCAGGGTAGTGAGAGAGTGGAACGAGCTGCAAGCAGAAGCGGTGGATGTGGGTTCAATTTCAACATTAAGGAGAAATTTGTATAGAAATTTGAAACTAGGATGGGAAGGATATATTAGAATCAGATTCAGATTTAATATCACCGGCATATGTAGTGAAATTTGTTAACTTTACAGCAGCAGTACAATATAGAGAAAAAACCGAGTTACAGTATGTATATATGGGTCTATTAAATAGTTCAGTTAAAATAAGTAGTGCAAAATAAAAGAAATAAAAAAGTGGAGAGGTAGTGTTCATAGGTTCAATGTCCATTTAGATATTGGATGGCAGAGGGAAAAAGTTGTTCCTGAATTGCTAATTGTGTGTCTTCAGGCTTCTGTACCTCCTTCCCGATGGTGACAATGTGAAGAGGACATGTCCTGGGTGGTGGGGATCCTTAATGATGGACGCTGCCTTCCTAAAGGCCAATTTATACCTCTGCGTCAAATCTATGCCGTAGGTATGATATAGCCGCGTACCCTACGCCACAGCCTGATGCACACCTCCCCAAAAATGTAACTACGCGTCATGGCGACGTAGACCGCAACAACCGTGATTGGTCCGCTTGGTAGCATTGCATTATCTCCTACGCTGCAATAGCTTCCCGTTGGGCGACTGAAAGGCAGGGAAGGAACTCTGGCTGCATTGCTTTTCATAAAGCTTTACAGACCTCCGAAATTATGGAGGACCCTGTGCTTGACGCCCAGTTTGTAGCTAGCTGCTACAGCCTTTTGACTTCCAGCTGAAGCTAAAACTCGAATGGTGATTGCCAGTCTGAGTATTCTGTGCGTCCACTGATGTGAAATAAATGGTTGGAGACGATGAACCAAATCGTCAAACCTACCTTCCAACATCCGAAAATATTTGAAATGCATTTCCTCATCCATGTCTCTCAGTGGTTGGACAAGCACAGAAAATTCACCCTCCTTCAGTTTCAGTCGCCATTGTTTGATGTTTGAGTTTCTTTGTGTTGAGTTTCAACATGAAGAAACTCAACACAGTGTCATAGAAACCCCACCGCCAACTAGCCTTTTGGTGGTGAATTGCAGAGCGACGCAGACGCACCAACACACAAGTATAACTCACAACGGCATAGGCCACTTGTGTAGGCTATGGCGTAGGCTGCTACGCAGAAGTATAAATCAGCCTTAAGGCACCGCTCCTTGAAGATGTTTTGGATGCTATGGAGGCTGGAACCCATGATGGAGCTGACTAATTTTACAAGTTTCTGCAACTTATTTTGATCTTGTGCAGTAGTTCCCCCACCCCCCGACCCTACCCCACCCTTCCCCATTCCAGACACATCCAGTTTAGGTCCTCAGAGACATTGACAACCAGGATCTTGAAATTCTTCACTCTCTCCACTTCTGATTCCTCTGTGAGGATTGGTTTGTGTTCCCTTGTCTTACCCTTCCTGAAGTCCACAATCAGCTCTTCAGTCTTGCTGATGTTGAGTGCCAGGTTGTTGCTGCGACACCTCTCCACTAACTGGTATATATCTCTGTCCTGTACGCCCTTTCATCGCCATCTGAATTTCTGCTAACAATGGTTGTATCATCAGCAAATTTATAGATGCTGTTTGAGTTATTCAATGGATTAAATCCCCTTTTGCTCGGGTTCTTGCTAATTCTCAGAATTCCAAACCATTTAAACTTCAAGGTGGAACCAGACAAGGTTGCCCTTTGAGTCCTTTGCTTTTTGATCTGGCTTTAGAACCTTTAGCTATGCTTTTTGAGAATCTAATGATATCACTGATATTTTATGGAAGGGTGCTATCCACAAAGTTTGACTTTATGTGGATGATTTCTTGCTTTACATTTCTAATGTTGAAACTTCATTACCTTCTGTGCTTTCTTTACTCTCTTGTTTTAGTCAGTTTTCTGGATATAAATTGAACCTACACAGTGAACTTTTTCCTTTGAATAATTTGCCATTAACTGATATTAACCATCCTTTTAAAATTGTAAGAAAACAATTCACTTATTTGCGTGTAACAATTACTAAGAATTATAAATACCTATTTAAAGAAAATTTTCATACTTTATTAAATTATATAAAAAGAACATTATCAAATTGGTTGCCCCTTTCGTTATCATTGATTGGTCCAATTAATTCTATTAAAATGAATGTTTTACCTAAATTTATATAGCTCTTTCAGGCTTTACCCGTTTTTATTCCTAAATCGTTTTTTGACTCTATTTTATCCTCCTACATATGGAAAAATAAATGTCCTCGATTGAATAAAGTCCATCTCCAGAAAATTAAAAAGAATGGAGGTTTAGCCTTACCAAATTTTAGGTTTTATTACCGGGCAGCTAATATAAAGAATCTCACGTTTTGGTTATTCTATATTAATTATGAGGACTGTCCCGGGTGGGTTTCTTTAGAAGCTAACTCAGTTAATAAATTTTCTATTATCTCTCTTTTGGGATCTTCACTTCCTTTATCCTTAAGTAAGATAACTGAAAATGTGGTAGTCAAACATACTTGGACGATTTGGATACAATTTAGAAAACACTTTGGTTTATTGAGATTCTCCCTTTCTAACCCCATTTTTTAAAATTATTTTTCTAAGCCTTCTATGACTGATGTAGTTTTTAAACAATGGGAAGGATTGGGCATTACATGTTTCCGGGATTTGTTTGTTGGAGGAAGTCTTTCTTCGTTCGGACAATTGTCAACTAAATATTGTTTACCAAAAACCCATTTTTTCGGTACTTACAAACTTGAGATTTTCTGCAATCTCAATTATATACATTTCCTAATAGTCCTGATAAGAACATATTAGATGAAATTCTTAATATGAAATCATTTTATACTGGTTCAATATCCAATATTTATAATATTCTGTTAGGAATGAGAAATAATTCTTTAGACAAAATCAAAAATCTTTGGGAACAAGATTTACAGACCTCAATTTCTGAAGAAACTTGGAATGAGATTTTTAAATTGGTTAATACTTCATCGTTATGTGCTTGTCATTCCCTCCTACAATTTAAAGTGGTTCATAGGGCTTATATGACCAAGGATAAGTTATCTTGTTTTTATATGGATATATCTCCCTACTGTGACAGGTGTAACAATGGAGAAGCTTCATTTATTCATATGTTTTGGATATGCCCAAATCTTGGAAAATATTGGAAGGAAGTATTCCAAACTTTTTCTGTACTCTTTAAAGTGAATTTTAAGCCTAATCCTTTGACTGCCCTATTTGGTGTTGTTGGAAGGAAAGATATCATCTTGAAGATATCTGATCTGCACATTCTGGCTTTTATCTCTCTTAGGGCTAGGAGGGTGCTTTTGTTTAAATGGAAGGGTGCTGTTCCCTCTAATCATGTTCAGTGATTACGGGATGTTATGGCATGCCTAAATTTAGAAAAGATTCGTTGTTCAATTTCTGAATCTAACCAAGATTTTCAAAATTTATGGGGGCCGTTTTTAAATTATTTTCATAATCTTTTACTTCTTGTTAAAGTACAGAAGTTGGTTAATAGCGTATTTTATTATCTGATGAGGTTTTTTTTCTCTTTTTTTTTCCCCAAACAGCTTCAACCTTGGTAGTGGGTGTAGATCTTTTTTTTTAATAAAATTGTTTATATTCTAATATACGAATTAATCTAATCTATATGAATACCGTATAGAGTAAGGAGTTCATTAATGTGATTCAATATACTGTATCTGGTATTATTATATTTTTTCTTTTGTTTTATAATATGTATTCTCTTGGACTCTGTATTCTTCTACATAGAAATCAATAAAAAATATTGGAAAAGAAGGGTTATACCTAGCCACACAGTTGTGGGTGTAGAGAGAGTAGAACAGTGAGATAAGCACACATCCCTGTGGAGCACCAGTGTTAATTGTCAGCGAGCTGGAGATGTTATTTCCAATCTGTGCAGCTTGTGGTCTTCCAGTTAGAAAGTTGAGGATCCAGTTGCAGAGGGAGGTACAGAGGCCCGGGTTCTGTAGCTTTTCAATCAGGACTGTAGGAATGATGGTGTTAAATGCTGAGCTGCAATCAATAAAGAGCATCCCGACATAGGTATTTGCATTGTCCAGGTGATCCAAGGCTGTATAGGGAACCATTGAGTCCATGTCTGCTGCAGACCTATTATAGTGATAGGCAAATTGCAGGAGATCCTGGTCCTTCCTGAGATAGGTGTTGACTCTAACATTGACCAACCTCTCAAGGCATTTCATCACTATAGATGTGAGCACCACTGGACAATAATTGTTGAGGCAGCTCACGCTGCTCTTCTTGGGCACTGGTATAATTTGTTGCCCTTTTAAAGCAGGTGGGGATTTCCAACTGTAACAGTGAGAGATTGATAATGTCTTTGAATACCCCCGCCATTTGGTTGGCACACATTTTCCGAGCCTTACCAGGTACTCCATCGCGTCCTGCTGCCTTATGAGGGTTCACTCTCTTGAAAGGCAGCACGACAACAGTCTCTGAGACAAATATCACAGGGTCACCAGATGCTGCAGAGATCCTCATAACTGTGGTTTTATTCTCCTTTTCAAAGTGAGCATAAAAGGTGTTGAGCTCATCTGGTCGTGAAGCATCGCTGCCATTCATGATGTTGGGTTTTGCTTTGTAGGAAGTAATGGCCTGCAAACCCTGCCAGAGTTGACGTGCCTCCGATGTCGCCTCCAACCTTTCCTGGAATTTTTTCTTGGTTCTTGAAATAGCCCTCCACAAGTCATACCTGGTTTTCTTATACAGACCTGGAGTGCCAGACTTATATGCCACAGATGTAGCCCTCGGCAGACTACGAACCTCCTGGTTCCTCCACGGCTTTCGGTTTGGGAATGTACCGTAAGTTTTCATAGGCAGACACTCATCCACACAGGTTTTAATGAAATCGGTGACAACTGCAGTGTACTCATCCAGACTCCAGGATGACTCCCTGAACACACTCCAGTCCGCCGATTCAAAGCAGTCCTGTAAGCCCCCCCCCCCCCCCCGGTCCATACTACTTCTTTGTCCTCACTACTGGTGCTGCAGACTTCAGTCTCTGCCTATACTGAAGGAGTAGAAGTACAGCTAGGTGATGAGATTTTACGAAGTGTGGGTGTGGGATAGCAAGTAAACATTCCTGATCTAGGTGCAACAGTGGTCCAGTATGTTATTTCTTCTGGTACTATAGGTAATTTGTTGATAATAATTATTTAATGACATTATCAAGCTGGCCTGACTTAAATCCCCCAAAATGATAGGGAAGGCAGCAGGATGCTCTGTTTCATGCCTGTTGATTACATCGCTCAGTTCATCTAGAGCCTGTTTGACACTGGCCTGAGGTGGAATGTACACTGCTACCAAAATGATCGCTGAAATCTCTCAGGTAAAATGGCCAGCACTTAACTGTGAGATATTCCAGGTCTAGTGAGCAATATTGGGAAGTCACTGACACATTGGTACACCACGAGGAGTTGATCATGAAGCATACACCTCTGCCCTCTGCTTTTGGGAGACTCGACCATCTTATCGTGATGATATATTTGAATGGTTACATCCGGTACAGAAGGAGTTAACGAGATTCCATAAAACAAAGGACACCCACAATCCTTTGCTTTGAGGGCAACAGTCTGGGTGCAGCTTGATAGGACAAGGCAGATTGATGGTTCTGCATGGACTAGAGGGGCAGAAGGGCCTATATCTGTTCTGTAGTGTTCTATGACTCTAAGCGCCGAGAGTCAACCTTGGGGGGGTTCTCATTGAAACCTATCGAATATTGAAAGTCCTAGATAGAGTGGATGCAGATAGGATATTTCCTATTATGGGGAGTCTAGAACCAGAGGGCATAGCCTTTAGAATAGAGATGACGAGTGATTTCTTTAGCCAACGGGTGGTGAAGCTGTGGAATTCAGTGCCACAAACAGCTCTGGAGGTCAAGTCATTGGGTATCTTTAAAGCAGAGGCTGACAGGTCCTGGATTAGCAAGGATGTCAAAGGTTACAGGAAGAAGGCTAGAAAATGGTGTTGAGAGGAATAATAAATCAGCCATGATGGAATGGCAGAGCAGACTTGTTGGGCCGGATAGCCCAATTCTGTTCCTGTGTCTTATAGTCTGTGGGTCTCTATCTCAACTACTATCCATTTTCCCTTGACAGTTTTTTTTTCAGGAATTACTATTTTATTAATGATAAGAATATAATCTAAATAATGTACCAGTTGGCAGCTTTTCCTTATCAACATCCACAGATAATGTCAGACCACTTTGGTTCCCACAGTCGATTGCTGTAGGAGCTGAATTAGGTCATTTAACCCATCAGGTCTGTTCTTGCATTCCAAAATGGAAGATCCATTTCCCTCCCAACCCTATTTTCTTACCTTCTCCCCATAACCCTTGACACTCTTACTCTTAATTAGTCTTACTACTAATTACTAGCTCTTTGGCAGTCTGAGGTACCCACAAGCTTCAAGCAGGGTTCAATTATACTGGTGCCTAAGAAGATCGTGGTAACCTCCCTCAATGACTATTGTCCAGTAGCAATTATAAAACATATTAACTCCTGTGTGAGAAGCAACTTGGATCTGCTCCAATTTGCCTACCAGCAAAACAGATACACAGCAGATGCCATCTCATTAGTTCTTCACTCAACCCTGGAAAATCTGGACAGCAAAGATATGTACATCAGATGCACTTTATCAACTACAGCTCAGCATTCAATCCTGTAATCCCCTCAAAACTAATCAATAAGCTTCAAGACATTGGCCTCAATGCCTCCTTGCCCAATTAGTTCCTCAATGTCCTCACTTGTAGACCCCAGTCATTCTGATCGGCAACAACATCTCCATCAGCACAGGTGCGTCACAAAGCTGTGTGCTTATATCCCTGTTTTACATTTATGGCTGTCTGGATAAGCACAGCTCCAATGCCAAATTTAAGTTTGATGACGACACCACTGTTGTAGGCCGAATCAAAGGGGCTGATGAATCAGCATATAGGAGGGAGATTGAAAATCAGGTTGAGTGGTGCCACAACAACAACCTTTTAGTCAATGCCAGCAAGACCAGGGAGCTGATTATTGAGTTCAGAAGGAGGAAACCGAAGGTCCTTGAGCCACTCTTTATCGGGAGATCAGAGGTGGAGAGGGTCATCGATTTTAAATTCCTCAGTGTTATCATTTCAGAGGACCTGTCCTGAGCCCAGTGCATAAGGGCAAGTCCAAAGAAAGCATGGCAGGAGTTTTTGAAAATTTGGCATGCCATTTACAACTTTGACAAACTTCTAAAGACATTGGGTGGAGAGTATATTGACTGACTGCATCATAGCCTGGTTTGGAAACACCAATGCTCTTGAACAGAAAATCCTGCAAAAGGTGGTGGATACAGTTCAGTCCATCACAGGTAAAGCCTTCTCTACCATTGAGTACATCTACACAGAGCATTGTAGCAGGAAAGCAGCATCCATCATCAGGGATCCCAATACCTAAGTCACGCTCTCTTCTCGCTGCTGTCATCAGGAAGAAGGTGCAGGAGTCTGAGGACTCATACCACCAGGTTAAGGAATAGTTATTACCCCTCAACCATCAGGCTCTTGAACCAAAGGGGATACTACTCTCAACTTCTCTTGCCCCATCACTGAACTGTTCCCACAATCTACAGACTCACTTTCAAGGGCTCTTCATCACATATTCTTGATATTTATTTATTGCTTATTTATCTATTAATTCATTAATTCCTTTCTTTTTGTATTTGCGCAGGTTGTTGTCCTTTGCACATTGGTCTTTCATTGATTTTATTGTGGTTATTGGAGTTATTGAATAAATTTGTAAGAAAGGGGTTGTATATGGTGACATGTACAGTATAATATGTACTTTGATAATAAATTTATTTTGAACTTTAAATATTCAAGATTTAAAATTGTTTAATGTCATGTCCGGTACACAAGTGTCAAAGAGAATGAAATAATTGTTACTCCAGATTCAATGCAGAATAAAAAAGGCACACAAGGATAAAGAACACAATAATCATAAAAACACAAAAAATATAAATACATAAGATAGCTTATGTATACAGATTGATCATATGTGCATAAAGTGACGCTAGGCACAGGAGTGTCTGTACGTAAACTGACTCTGACAGGAAATAATGATGGGTGTGCGGGTGGTGTTAAAGGGAGAGACTGAAGACTACAGCACCAGTGACGAGGATCAAGAAGGTATGGTCAAGAGAGGCAGAGGAACACTTACAGGACTACTTTGAGTTGGTGGACTGGACAATATTCAGCGATTCATCTTCAAGTCTGGATGAACACAGCACAGTTGTCACGGATTTCATCAAAACCTTCGCGGATGACTGTGTGCCTTCAAGAACATACTGGACACAGCCAAACCAAAAGCTGTGGATAAACCAGGATATTTGTCGTCTGAGGAGGGCTAGATTTGTGGCATTCAAGACCAGTGATTCAGAAATATGCAGTAAGTCCAGGTACAACCCAGGGAAGGTTATTTTAAGAGCGAGAAACCAATTAAAATTGAGGATGGAGACTGAATTGGATGCACATAAGCTCTGGTAGGGTTTGCAGGCCACTCATTCCTACAAAGCGAAACCCAACATCACAAATGGCTGTGATGCTGCACTCCCAGATGAGGTCAATGCCTTTTATGCTCGCCTTGAAAGGGAGAATAAAACTGCACCTCATCAGAACATCTTTCAAGAGGATAAACCCTCACAGTGGCATCAGGCCCTGGTGATGCACCTGGTAGGGCTCTGAGACCCTGTGGCAACCAACCGGTGGGAGTATTCAAGGACACCCCCACTCTCTCACTGCTGCTGTCAAAGGTTCCTACCAGCTTAAAAAGAGCGACAATCATACCTGTGCCCAAGAAGAGAAGGGTGAGCTGTCACAATGACTATTGCCCAGTGCCACTCACATCTACAGTGATGAAGTGCCTTCAGAGATTGGTCACGGCCTCCAAATTGAGGGTCGGCCTTTTAGAACAGAGGTAAGGAGGAATTTATTTAGCCAGAGAGTAGTGAATCTGTGGAAAGCTCTGTCACAGACTGCAGATGCAGCCAAGTTAGTGGGTATACTTAAAGCGGAAGTTGATAGATTCCTGATTGGTTGGAGTATCAAGGGATGTGGTGAGAGGGCAGGTGTACGGGGTTGAATGGGATCTGGGAAATGGCGGAGTGGACTCGATGGGCTGAATGGCCTAATTCTGCTCCTATGTCTTATGGTCTAACCCTGAGATTCGGCTTCCTGCAGGCAGCCACATAGCAAAGCAACACCATGAAACCCATTTAAAGAAAACGTTGAACACCCACTGTGCAAAAATACAAACAAATTGCTCACACACAGTAAAAAACAGTGAACAGCACACAGAATACTAAACATCAAACCGCAGACCCTTGAAACAGTCTAGGAATGTTCATGAGAGTTTGTGCGAGGTGAGCATACCCAGCAGTATGAGACTGCTCGCATTTTCCACTGCTGTGCTTGTTTTGGTCGGTTCTTCTGTCCTTGGGTATTGGTGCTTCCAGACCAGGTTGTGATGTAACCAGTCAAGATACTCTCCACTGTGCACGTTGTTGTTTACAAAGTACTTAACTTTAAACAGCTGATGTCCTATCTCAAAACTCTATCAATTAGAGAAAAGTTGGTATATTCTGACGCAAATATTAGTGGAGAAAAAAAACTAGATCACTTAAGGAAATGGTGTAACCTCATTTAGTTTTTAGAATCTGTTTTATTTCAAGATGCCACACGGAATAGGCTCTTCTGGCCCTTCGAGCTGCATCACCCAACAACTCCCTGATTGATAACCAAGCCCAATCACAGGACAATTTACAATGATTAATTAACCTACTAACCAGGATGTCTTTCGACTGTGGAGGGAAACTGGAGCACCTGGAGAAAACCCATACATTCCATGGGGAGGACATACAAACATCTTACAGACGACGTCGGAATTGAAGCCCTGAGCTGTAATGGAGTTATATTAACTGCACCGCTACAGTGGTGCCCCAGTAACTGTTTCATTTGGAGCTTCTCGGTTGTTACTGGAACGTTGCTCATCCAAGCAACACGAAGTGCATTTCAACACACTTTCTTTCACACTTTCTGGCACCTTCTCCCTGCTGATAGTGAAAACAGATATATTGGAGGTGTTCAAATGACCTTTAGGTGGACACATAAATACGATGGAATGGAGGGATATGGTCCATTTGCAGTCAGATAGGGTTAGTTTGAATTAGCATCATGCTTGATACAGACATTGTGGGATAAAGGGCCTCTTTTTAAACAGTCTTCAACATAGTAAAATACTCCAAGGTATTATTGGGTAACATTTGTCACTTGCTTGCTGCTGTTGGAGGAAGGTGTCTGCGTGTGAACCGTCTATCTATCTGTCTTCGTCTCCATCTCTATCTCCATCTCCATCTCCATCTCCGTCTCCGTCTCCGTCTCTGACCCTTGCTTGCTGCTTCCAGAGGAAGGTCCCTGCATTCAGATGGTCTCTCTCTCCCTCAATGTTGTCGGAGGATGGTGCTGGAGTTCTGTGTAAAGCCTGATTTATACTTCTGCGTCAACTCGACGCCGTAAGCACTGCGTCGCCGCAAACCCTACGCAGAGCTGACGTGGATCCCTATGCCAGAGCCTGACGCGCACCTCTCCCAAAATGTAACTACGCGTCGTAGCAACGCAAAACATAACAGCCGTGATTGGCCCGCTTGGTAGCATAGCTTTTCCTCCTACGCTGCAATAGCTTCCCATTGCGACTGAAGGGCAGGGAAGGAACTCTGGCTGCAATACTTTCCATAAAGCTTTACAGATCTCCGAAATTATGGAGGGGACATTTCGCTTTTACAAAAAAAGACCCTCGCTTTAAACTTGTTTACTCCGAGAAACACTACCATCACCATGAAGCCTTGCGCAGGCAAGTGTGTGCACATGCATGATGTGCCCGAATTGCAGAGCGATGCAGACACACCGACACACAAGTATAAATGCTCACAACGTGCGTCGGCCACTTGCATAGGTTACGGTGTCGAGTTGACGCAGAAGTGTAAATCAGGCTTAACGCCTGTGTAGTGCTTGGCTTATCTCGTGTCACTGGTTGTTGCGCTCCTTATGAGAAAATCAAATTACATAGTACTAGGTGCTAGTAGGCCATCAGTAGTTCTAGATTATCGGAAGGAGGGTTTGTTAAAATAGCAATATATTCAAAATATTTACATGAGTAAGAACAATTCAAAATTCCAACATTTTGTTTAGATTCCAAATTTCAGAGATTAAATGAAAACCAATTTCCTTTTTAGTTAGAATCAGTGAGATTCATTAGAATAACCTTTATTACCTCAATTTCTCTAACTAATTAGATCTAGTGTTACTCCCTATTTTAAGGTTCATAGACTAACAATTGCCTTTCTATTTATCCCTAGTTAGTTAGAAAACTAATTGAATTCCTAACCTTAAGTATTACAGTTAACTTCGGTTTCAGTTCAGGTCAGTAGGTCTACAAATTGAATCCCTCAAAAAAATATATATAGCTTAACTCCTTTCACGACAAAATTTCCAACATCACAACTTTTAAACAAAGTAGATCTCATTCAGTAATTTATCAAAGTCTTTACAAAAGACCATAAGACCATAAGATATAGGAATAGAAGTGGGTCATTCGGCCCATCGAGTCTGCTCCGCCATTCAATCATGAGCTGATCCAATACTTACTGTCATCCCCACTCCCCTGCTTTCTCCCCATACCCTTTGATGCCCTGGCTAATCAAGAACCTATCTATCTCTGCCTTAAATACACCCAATGACTTAGCCTCCACAGCCACTTGTGGCAACAAATTCCACAGATTTACCACCTTCTGACTAAAGTAATTTCTCTGCATCTCTGTTCTAAATCGACGTCCTTCAATCCTGAAGTCGTGCCCTCTCGTCCTAGACTCCCCTACCGCGGGAAATAACTTTTCCATATCTAATCTGTTCAGGCATTTTAACATTGGAATGTTGCAAATAGATTGCCCCTCATTCTCCTGAACTCCAGGGAATACAGCACAAGAGCTGCCAGACGTTCCTCATACGGTAACCCTTTCGTTCCTGGAATCATTCTCGTGAATCTTCTCTGAACCTCCCCAATGTCAGTATATCCTTTCTAAAATAAGGAGCCCAAAACTGCACACAATACTCCAAGTGTGATCTCACAAATGCCTTGTAGAGCCACAACATCACATCCCTGCTCTTATATTCTATACTTCTGGAAGTTAATTCCAACATTGAATTCGCCTTCTTCACCACCGACTCAACCTGGAGGTTAACCTTTAGGGTATCCTGCACAAGGACTCCCAAGTCCCTTTGCATTTCTGCATTTTGAGTTCTCTCCCCATCTAAATAATAGTCTGCCTGTTTATTTCTTCCACCAAAGTGCATGACCATACACTTTCCAACATTGTATTTCATTTGTTTCTTGAACCTTTCATAAGCTTTTCTTTTCTTCTTAACTAGATTTTCTACATCCTTTGTACACCATTTTTCTTTTACCCTACCATCCTTTCCCTGCCTCAGTGGGACATACCCATGCAGAACGCCATGCAAATGTTTCCTGAATGTTTGCCACATTTCTGCCGTGCATTTCCCTGAGAACATCTGCTCCCAAGTTATGTTCTCCAGTTCCTGCCTAATAGCATCATATTTCCCCCTACCCCAATTAAATTTTTTCCCAAATTGTCTGCTCCTATCCCTCTCCAACGCTATGGTAAAGGAGGTGGAGTTGTGATCACTAACTCCAAAATGTTCTCCCACTGAGAATCTGACACCTGACAAGGTTAACTTCCCAGTACCAGATCAAGTTCAGCCTCTCCTCTAGTTGGCTTATCCACACATTGTGACAAGAAGCCTTCCTGAACGCGCCTAACAAACTCCATCTCATCTAAACCCCTAGCTCTAATAAGATGCCAGTCAATATGCTGAAAGTTAAAATCACCCATCACAGTAGCCCAATTATTATTGCACCATTCCAGAATCTGCTTCCCTGTCTGCTCCTCTAGGTCTTTGTTACTAATGGGGGGTCTATAAAAATACCCAGTAGAGTCATTGCCCCCTTCCTGTTTCTGACTTCCACCCACAATTACTTAGTAGACAATCCCTCCATGACTTCCTCCTTTTCTGCAGCCGTGATACTATCCCTGATTAGCAATGCCATGCCCCCACCTCTATTGCCTCCCTCCCTGCCCTTTCAGAAACAGCTAAAACCTGACACACTCAGCAGCCATTCCTGCCCCTGAGACATCCAAGTCTCTGTAATGGCCACAACATCACAGTTCCACGTATTGATCCATGCTCCAAGTTCATCTGCCTTCCTTATGATACTCCTTGCATTAAAACAGACACATCGCAAACCATCTGGCTGAGTGCTTCTTTGCTCTATCATCTGCCTATCCTTCCCCATAAACTCCCTACAAGCTGTCACTAGCATCCCCTGCCTTTTCACCAGTTCCCAATCCCCTGCAAATCTTGTTTAAACCCTCCCCAATAGCATTAGCAAGCCTCCCTCCCAGGATATTGGTTCCCCTCCAGTTCAGGTGCAACCCGTCCCATTGCACAGGTCACCCCTTCCCAGAAAAGTTTCCAATGATATAAGAACTTGAAACCCTGCCTCCTGCAACATCTCCTCCATCTGCGCTATCTTCCTGTTCTGACCTTCACTAGCTCATGGCATTGGGAGTAATTAGGAGATTGCCACCTTGGTGGTCCTGCTTGTCAGCCTCCTTCCTAAATCCCTAGACTTGTTGCACCCGACCTCTACCCCTCTCCTGCCTACGTCATTGGTACCAACATGTGCCATGACCTCCGGCTGCTCACCCTCCCCTTCAAGAATATTCTGCAACTGCTCAGAGACATCCTGGTCCCTCACACCTAGGAAGCAACACACTATCCTGGTGTCCCTTTTGCTGCCACAGAATCTCCTATCTGTCTCCCTAACTATCGAGTCCCCCTGTGGCTATTGATCGCCTGACTTCTCCCTACCCTTCTGAGGCTCAGAGCCGACCACAGTGCTACTGGTCTGGCTGCTGCTGCTTTGCCCAGAGAGGTCACCCCCTACAGCAGTATCCAAAGGGGAATGGCCACAGGAGGACCCTGTACTGACTTCCTTCTCCCTTTACCTCTCTCGGTGTTCACCCATCTACTCCCTGAATTCTGCACTCTGGGTGTAACCACATGCACAAAAGTCGTAGTTATCAATTGCTCTGCCTGCCGGATGATCCTAAGTTCATCCAACCCCAGCTCCAGCTCCTTAATGTGGTCCTCCATGAGATGGAATTGGCTGCACTTCCCACAGGTGCACTCATCGGGGAGACTCATTGTCACATTTGCTAATTTCCAGTTTAACATCTTGGCCACAGAGTTATTGCTGTGCTAAATGGAACCAAGTATACTTGCTTCCCTTATTTGTTTTTCTTCCCTTTTCACTTGCTGAATAAATAAGTTTAAAGTTCAAAGACATGGTTTTGAAATCCTAAATTGTTAGAAATAATTTTTATTTTTATTTTAATTAGAGATTCAGTACGGTAACAGGCCCTCCCAGCACAATGTGCCCATGCTGCCCAGTGGTACCAATGTGACCAATTGATCTACTTTATGGTCTGGTGCGTCTAGAATGTGGGAGGAAACTAGAGCACCCAGAAGAAACCATGGGGGATACATATGACAGACTGAGGTGGGAATTGAACTCATGTTAGTCATAGCCATAGTCATAGTCATACTTTATTGATCCGGGGGGAAATTGGTTATTGGCACGGTAATGGCATTATACTAACCACTATGTTACCGTGACACCCAAATATATCCCCTTGGCAAAGTCAGCCTTTATCAAAACTGAAATATTAAAATCAAGTTACAAGTAATGGGGAAGTTCTTTGAATTGTTCTGTGCTTACTCCCCAGTTGAAAAATATATTGTCTAAAGGAAATACAACCTTCCCCTTTCAGGATGAGGAGAAAGCAGTTCTATGTCTTTGCTGTTCATGCAATTCCTGTCATTGAGAAACCCAAACACGGGAAAAGCTGAAGATGCTGGAAATCCAAAGCAACACACACAAGACTGTTGGAGGAACTCAGCAGGTTGGGCAGCATCTATGGAAAAGAGTAAACTGTTGACATTTCATCAGGTCCCAATGAAGGGTCCGAGCCCAAAATGTCGACTGTTTCATCTTTTCCATTGAGAAACCACAGTTCTTAACAGTAACTGTTTCCAAAATTAAAAGCTTGGTATCACAGAGATCTGACCTTCCTGTCAGTACTTTCCATCTGAGTTCTCGAGAGGGGATAGAACAATATAACTGTAACAAAACTGATGACTACCAACTAGACACGGGTGAGATTTGAAGAAGATAGTTTTTCAATATACTGGTGAATTGATAAACTGGTTAACTATTGTCATATGTACCGGGGTACTGTGAAAAACTTTGTTCTGCATGCAATCAATGCACATAATTTCATCCTATCAATACACTGAGGTAGTGCAGGGGAAAAGCGGTATCAGAATGCAGAATAAAGTGTTACAGTTACGGAGAAAGTGCAGCACAGGCAGGCAATAAAGTGCATAGTCATGATGAGGTAGATTGTGAGGTCCCGAGTCCATTTTAACCTGCACGAGGTAATAGTACTATAAATGACGGGATAGAAGCTGGTGGCACCTGCCTTCAGGATTTTGTATCTTCCGCCCAATGGCAAGTGGGAGAAGAAAGCAGGTCCAGGATGGGCGAGACCTTGATTATGCTGGCTGTGAACCAAAATGTTGCCTTCTTCAAATATTACTCATGTCTAGTTGGTTGTCATGGCCACTGAAAAGTTCCCAGAGCTCACCCAGCCTCGCCAATGAGCGACGTCTTGCAATGATTGCAGCCTGACAAAAATGAGAGCAAAAATAGGGAGGTTGTGTTCATAGGATTATGGACTGTTCAGAAATCTGACAATGGAGGTGAAGAGGCTGTTCCTAAAATGCTGAGGTTGCGTCTACTGGCTCCTGTACCTCCTCTCCAATGGTAGTAATGAGAAGAGAGCACGTCTGTTCAAAGTCCTTGTCTTTTCTTTAAGACATAAAGATGTAAAAAGATTGGCTTTATTTGTCACGTGTGCATCGAAACGTACTGTGAAATACGTCATTTGTGTCAATGACCAATCCAGTCCAGGGATGTGCTGGGAGCAGCTGGCAAGTGTCACCATGCTTCTGGCTCCAACACAGCACACACACAACTTACTATCCCTATCACGTACATCTTTTAGAATGTAGAAGGAAACTACAAGTCCTGCGACCGATCTGTGAGGTCAAAGGGAGAACAAATAAACTCCTTACAAACAGTGGCGAGATTGAATCCAGGTCACAGGCATGAAACGTCTTTTGAACATCATCGAGGGAAGTGAAAATTTAAATTGAGGTTTCCCCCCCATTCTCTATACCAGGGGTTCCCAACATTTTTTATGCCATGGGCCAATTCCATTAAGCAAGGGGTCCATAGAACCCCAGGTTGGGAAACCCTGTTCTAAACAATTAATTACTTAGTCAACTCTGTCTGTGACTAAAGCTGCGAATGTTACACCAGTGAATAAATTTAGATCAGGTATATAAAGTTACATGCAAACAAGCCCAGCATGCTGGATGGTTGCCTTACTTCTGGAATGATAACTGATGAAAGGTGAACTATTGAAAGAAACTTTCGTTGAAAGCTTGAAAGAGTGCAGAGAAAATTTACAATGATCTTGCCAGGACTTGAGGACCTGAGTTATTGGGGAAGTTTGAAAAGTCTGGGCTTTATTCCCAGGAGTGCAGAAGAATGGGTTCAAAGTACATTTATGTTACCCTATACTACCTTGGGATCCACTTTCCTGTCGGCATTTACAGGAAAAATAAATACAAAAAATCTACGAAATACCATATGTAAACAAAGACTGACACACAACCAAAGTACAAAAGAAGATAAAGTGTGCTAATTAAAAATTAGTACTGAGAACATGACTTGTAAAAGTTCTTGAAAGTGAGCCTGTAGGTCTCAGCATCTGTTCAGAGCTGTAGTCAGTGAGGGGAGATCTTACAGAGGTATACAAAATTATGAGAGGTATAGATTGGGTTATTGCAAGCAGGCTTCCCCCCGCCCCCCAGCTTGAATGAGATTTTAACTAAAGATCTTAAGTTTTGAGTGAAAGCTGAAATGTTTAAGGTGAATCTGAAAGGGAACTTCTTCACTCAAGAGTAGGAGTCCCCAACCTTTTTTGCACTGCGGACCGGTTTAATATTGACAATGTTCTTGCGGACCGGCCGACCCCGGGGGCGGGGTGGCGGGTAGGGTTGCCCCTACAGTAGCAGTCAAATACGTTGTGTTTACCCCCGAGAGACTACAATGACTGTGAAGCCTTGCGCGGGTACCAATGCGCATGCGTGTACGTGACGATTTCTTTCCTCAAATCGTTTTTGGCGATTCTGTTTTGGGGGGGTGTTAATCACGACCGGAATATAGGTGATAAGTGGCTAATACACTCAATTTCATTACTAAGAAGGTTTATCTAACGAATTTACTATTAAACACACAGCGCATATTTTCCTCGCATGATATAATGATAAGTCAATTATCAGGAGAGCTTGAAGTAAGTGTTGAACAAACTTCCAGTAGAAGTGGTAGAGGCAGGTTCGATATTATCATTTAAAGAAAAATTGGATAGGAAAGGAATGGAGGGTTATGGGCTAAGTGCAGGTTGGTGGGACTAGGTGAGAGTAGCATTCTAGAAGGGCAGAGATGGCCTGTTTCTGTGCTGTAATTGTTATATGGTTATATAAGTCACTTATAAGTCAATAGCATCATAACATTTTAAGTAACGTTTAGGTATTAAACACACAACGCATATTTTCCCAGTATGAACATATGAAATCATTGCAATGCACCAATATCACTGAATCAGTGGGAGCCCTGGGCTTGTTTTCCTGCAACAAGATGGTCCTATCGAGGGGTGAGGGGAGACAGCGATACTCGAAGGGGGATCCTTATGTCCAGTCTATTCCACAATGTAGTTTTCCTTGCATTCATTGCAGAGATATGTTGGAAATGGAACAACGTTTTCAGTGCTTTCGTGGCTATCTCAGGATATTCAGCCTTGACTTTGATCCAGAATGCCAGCAGAGATGTTATGTCAAACATACTTTTCAGCCCGCCGTCATTTGCAAGCTCGAGGAGTTGATCTCCTTCCCGCGCTGACACGGATGACGCATGGGTAATGACCTCGCGTGCCTTCAAGCTCAACAGTACGCGTGACAGGGAATGAGGAAAGGTGCAGCTGACTCATATCGCCAAATCATATCGTTTCCTCGCGGCCCGGTGGTTGGGGACCGCAGCTCAAGAGGGTGGTCTGAGTGTGAAGCGAGCTGTCAGTTGAAATGATAACTTTTGTGGGAGGTTTGGATAGGCACGTGATGGGAGGGGCATGGAGTGCTAAAATGCAGGTGCAGGTAGATGGGACTATGCAGAAGACAGGCGTCGTGCAGACTGGACTGACTGAAGGGCCTGTTTCTGTGCTGTAGTACTTTATAACTCAATGACTCTAAAACAATCAACAAAGTGCTTTTAGGAAACAAAATAAGCATGTCACAACCATGGACTCTGCCTTGGGGTACGTCTGGCCTCGCAGACGGGCTGTGGAATGGGTTTGGCAATTATGCTCATGAGTACAGACATCCCACCTCTCCTGGAAGTTCTGGGAGTCTCCCCCATATGAATAATGGCTCCCTGATGCCCGCAAATTATATACAGTATCACGGAAATCAATTTTTTTGAGAGTGAGCGAGTGAGAGAAAGCAAGAGAGAGAGTGCGCGAGAACAAGCAAGCAAGAGCACGCGAGCGAGAGCGCGTCATGGCAGAGTGTTCCAAAAAAAAAGAAAAAAGAAAACGTACGTCACCCCAGACTACACTACAGTGTACCCCTGCCTAATAAGGGTCAAAAATAATGACAGTGTTGTTCACTGCACTGTTTGCAACAGTGACTTTTCTATTGCCCATGGTGGGTTAAGACTGTAAAAGACATGTTGAGGTGAGTTTAACAGGTGTCATTCGTTCATTAGCATAGCTAACGTTATTTAAACTAGCTGGCTGGCTGCTAAGGAGCTACTCTATTGCAGACATCCCACCTCTCCTGCAAGTTCCGGGAGTCTCCCGCAAATTGATGGTGCTACCTCCCTGAAATGAGTTTTTGCAGTGTGGGATGTCTTTGAGTATGCACGTTCAAGCCAATTAGCGTTTCATTGTTGTGGTATGTAACTCTTTTCCTCTCATTCTAGTCTTGTCAAGATTTGACCAAAAACACAGCAATGCCTATGCTCCTTGTTTCTGGAAAGAAGACTACCATTTAGATTGACGCTGTGAAGGAGCGGTATTCATTTAGTATTAAGTTACTGCTTATGAGCTGAGGTGTGGGTGTTGGTTTTCAGTTTGAGAGTTTTAAATAATGGACCTGTTGGCCCAGCATTTATTATTTTCTCCTTTAATCCTGCACAATTCTTATTAAAAGTCAGTGAACTGTTCATCTGCTTCTGGGTCTCTCCCTCTGCAGTTGGGCTATATCCGTACACCCCTGTCAGCAAGTCTCGATCACTAAAATGGATCCAGTGGAGAGAGAACAGCTGATCACGGCCTTGAATTTTGTTGGGCAGGTAGTAGAGAAGCTGGAATCAATAGGGGCTGGTTTGGCTGACGTGGCTCGTACAGTGATCTCGATGCCTGCAGGTACTTCATTACCCAGCGTAAGCTAACTTTCCAAGCCCAGCCAGATCAGTTTGGTGACGATGCGGATAAACTGGCTTACGTGGCAAATCTTTTCCTGGGGTGCCCAACCTTTTTTATGCCATGGACCAACACCAGTAAGTGAGCAGTCTGTGGACCCCAGATTGGGAATGTCAGTGACGGACCTCCCCCCCCCACCCCCGCCAAACTCAGCCTGTTCAATGTTTTACGAGAACAAGGTTCCCTCACAACCCAGGCATTCCATCAACTCGGGGTTGAGTTCAAGAGAGTGGTTTTTCTTTCAGTACGGGGTCAGGAGGCAGCCCACCAACTCATGGACCTGCGCCAAGGGAAAAAAAAAACAGTGGGGGACTACATAGCAAAGTTACATGTGGTAGCACCCGGACCCATCCCGTTCATTCATCATCAGGGTGGATGCATCAGACCCACTGGAGCTGTAGTCTCCTGCAGATGACCAGCTGCACCCCTGCACCTTTCTTTCCCATCGCTTGATTCTAACCAGTATAACTACAATGTCGGGAGCTGAGAACTTCTGGCTGTCAAGGGGGCCCTGGAAGAATGGCGACACGGGCTGGAGGATAGAGCATGCCTTTTTGGTATGGACAAATCACAAGAACCTCTCCTACATTCAGGAGGTTAAAGGACTCAGCTCTTGGCAAGCCTGATGGGCTCTCTTCTTCACTCAGTTTAATTTCACCCTCATCTACTGTCCCAGCAGCAAGAAAACCAAGGCCGATGCTCTCAGCCGACAGTTCGATGTGTCTCAGGACAACGCCAGTTCAGACCCTGTACTTCCTTGCTCGTGCATTGCTGCTCCTGTGAATTGGGGAATAGAAACAGAGGTGAGGGCCACCCAACAGTTGAATCTAGGCCCAGGTGGGGGACCTCCCAACCGTCTGTTTGTCCCTGTCACTGTGAACCCCAGAGTGTTGGAATGGGGGTCACTCCTCCCATCTGGTTGGACATCACTTCATAGTTGAGAAGGCTGTCAACAAGGTCTCATTTAGATTATATCTACCATCATCAATGAAGATTCATCTAATGCTCCATGCTTCCCGGCTCGTGGGAGACTTCCCCTCACCCCTTGCACCGGTCAACCTCCTTCCCCTTCCTCTCTGCTTGGTAGATGGGTCCCTGGTCTATTCTGTGTGGCTCCGCTTGGTGTGACAGCAGATGTGGAGCAGGGTCCAATGTCTCATGGAATGGGAGGGTTGTGGCCCAAAGGAATGTCCTTGGGTTGTGGCCCAAAGGAATGTCCCTGGGTTGTGGCCCAAAGGAATGTCCTTGGGTTGTGGCCCAAAGGAACGTCCTTGGGTTGTGGCCCAAAAGAACGTCCTTGGGTTGTGGCCCAAAGGAACGTCCTTGGGTTGTGGCCCAAAGGAACGTCCTTGGGTTGCGGCCCAAAAGAACGTTCTTGGGTTGTGGCCCAAAGGAATGTTCTTGGGTTGCGGCCCAAAGGAACGTCCTTGGGTTGTGGCCCAAAGGAACGTACTTGGGTTGTGGCCCAAAAGAACGTCCTTGGGTTGTGGCCCAAAGGAATGTCCTTGGGTTGTGGCCCAAAGGAACGTACTTGGGTTGTGGCCCAAAAGAACGTCCTTGGGTTGTGGCCCAAAGGAACGTACTTGGGTTGTGGCCCAAAAGAACGTCCTTGGGTTGTGGCCCAAAGGAACGTCCTTGGGTTGCGGCCCAAAAGAACGTTCTTGGGTTGCGGCCCAAAGGAATGTTCTTGGGTTGTGGCCCAAAGGAACGTCCTTGGGTTGTGGCCCAAAGGAATGTCCCTGGGTTGTGGCCCAAAGGAATGTCCTTGGGTTGTGGCCCAAAGGAACGTACTTGGGTTGTGGCCCAAAGGAACGTCCTTGGGTTGTGGCCCAAAGGAACGTACTTGGGTTGTGGCCCAAAAGAACGTCCTTGGGTTGTGGCCCAAAGGAACGTACTTGGGTTGTGGCCCAAAAGAACGTCCTTGGGTTGTGGCCCAAAGGAATGCCCTTGGGTTGTGGCCCAAAGGAATGTCCTTGGGTTGTGGCCCAAAGGAATGCCCTTGGGTTGTGGCCCAAAGGAATGTCCTTGGGTTGTGGCCCAAAGGAACGTTCTTGGGTTGTGGCCCAAAGGAACGTCCTTGGGTTGTGGCCCAAAGGAACGTTCTTGGGTTGTGGCCCAAAAGAACGTCCTTGGGTTGTGGCCCAAAGGAATGTCCTTGGGTTGTGGCCCAAAGGAACGTCCTTGGGTTGTAGCCCAAAGGAACGTTCTTGGGTTGTGGCCCAAAGGAATGCCCTTGGGTTGTGGCCCAAAGGAATGTCCTTGGGTTGTGGCCCAAAGGAATGACCTTGGGTTGTAGCCCAAAGGAATGTCCTTGGGTTGTGGCCCAAAGGAATGACCTTGGGTTGTAGCCCAAAGGAATGTCCTTGGGTTGTGGCCTACGCCATCCTGGACAAGTCTTTCATCTGGGACTTCTGGCAGGCACAGGTCTCTGGTACCTCAGAAGCTGCGCCTAGCAAGGGAGGCCCTGTCACAAGCACAGACCCTGTGGACTATGGAATAGGTCCAGCAATCATGTTCCAGCCAATTAGCGTATCATTCTGGTGGTATTTAACTCCTTTCCTCTCAGTCCAGTCCTGTCAAGTCTTGACCAAAAGCACAGCAACGTCTATGCTCCTCATTCCGGGGAAGAAAACTACCGTTTAGATTGACACTGTAAGTGAGCGATATACATTTAGTATTAGGTTATTGTTTCCTAGCTACAGTGTTGGCATTAGTTTTCAGTTTGAGAGTTTTATTTGATGGCTTAGTGTTTATTGTTTTTCTTTAAACCTGTACAGTTCTTAATAAACTGTTCATCTGCTTCGGTGTCTTGGGCCATCGACGCACCCTTGTATCAAGGCAGAAACAGGAAAACATCTTCTCTGGTTTAATTGTTTGCTGCTGGAGTAGAATTTAAAATCTGAGAGATGGTAAATTAAACTGAAACAGATGATGGTATATCTGTGACCCCATTAAAAAGAAGGAATAAATCGAGTACCTTTCATGTCGCTGACTACCAGGAGTGCTTTGCAGCCACCATTGCAACACAGACAAAAGCAGCAATCTATGGGAACAAATCAAGGTCCGGGACATGGCAGAGATTCCTAATCATTTCCGAGGATGAAGGTTTTTCAAAACAATTCCTTTGATCTACTTGAAAATGCTCAAACATCTAGTCTGAAGGAAAATTCATTCAAAAACTGAGGTGACCTCTTCAAAGTTCAAAGTAAATTTATCATCAAAGCACATACAGTATGTGTCACCATATACAGCTTTGAGCTTCATTTTCTTGTGGGCATACTTAATAAATCCATAGAATAATAACCGTAGCAGAATCAATCAACGTGCTATGGAAACAGCAAAACAAAAATACCGCTTGATGCTCCGCAAGGCATGAAAAGGGAAAACACCAACAGAATCAATGAAAGACTGCGCCAACTTGGGTGGATAACCAAAGACAACAAACTGTGCAAGTGCAAAAAGAAAGAAAAAAAAAGCAGTAATAATAAAGACATAAGGAGTAAATATTGACAAAATGAGATGATGAGTCCTTGAAAGTGAATCCATTGGCTGTGGGAACCTTTCAGTGAAGGGACAAGTGAAGTTGCGAGATGCTATCCTCTTTGGTTCAAGAGCCTGATGGTTGAGGGGTAGTAACTGATCCTGAACTTGGTGGTGTGAGTCTTGAGGCTCCTGTACTTTCTTCCTGATGGCAGCAGCAAGAAGAGAGTATGACCTGGGTGCTGGGGATCTCCGATGATGCTGCTTTCCTGCGACAGCGTTTCACGTAGATGCGCTCAATGGTGAGGAGGGCTTTACCTATGATGGACTGGACTGTATCCATTACTTATTGTAGTATTTTCCATTCAAGCGGATTGATGTTTCCATACCAGGCTTTGATGCAGCCAGTCAACATACTCTCTAGTACGTATCTACAGAAGTTTTAGTTGTCATGCTGAATCTTCACAAACTGCTAAGAAAGTAGAGATGTTGCTGCGCTTTCTTAGTAATTGCATTTATGTGTTGGGCCCAAGACTGGAGCTTTGAAATAATAACACCAAAATAATAACCTCTTGTTTAATGCTGGAGTGGGCCTTGAACCTGTGACCTCCATAACTAGAATAGAAGAGTTGAGCTGATCTCACTACTTTATATATGCCAGAGTTACTATCTGTCAATTGCTAGTCTCTGGGCATGAAGACACACACTCAACATTTTAGGAACTGCTTCTTCCCTCACCGCCATCAGATTTCTGAATGGTCCATGAGCGCACGGACACCTGGTACCCTGATAAACCTCAGCAAGGGTCGATGTCCTCAAGGCAGAGCTGCAGTGTTAATGGTTCTTGTTCATAATGAATCATTTATAGCTACACACTCAAAATTCTGGAGGAACTCAGCAGGTCAGGGAACATCTATGGATGGGAATAAGCAGTCAATGTTTCAGCCATTCATCAGGATTGGAAAGGAAGGGGAAAGATGCCAGAATAAGAAGGTGGGGGGGGGGTAGTACAAACTGACAGGTCACAGATGATACCAGGCCTGGGGAAGTTAGGCGGGTGGGGGAGGGAGGATGAAGTAAGAAGATGGGAGGTGATAGGTGGAAGAGGTAAAGCGCTGAAGAAGTTTAATAGGTGAGTCCCGTGGACCATGGGAGAGAGAGAGGAGGAGGGAACCAGAGGGAGGTGAGGGGTGGGTGAGAAGAGGAGGGGTGAGATGGGAACCAAAATGAGGAGAAGAAAAAGAGAGAAGGGGAGGGCAAATAAGTTACTGGAAGTTGGAGAAATCAATGCTCATGCCATTGGGGGAATAAGGGGAAAGGGGTTAAGGAGCCAGTGGAGAGTACCCTGTGGCCATCCCCCTCAACAACACTTTGGGTACTGTCGGGGGTGGGGTGGGAGGAAAATCATAGTGGCTGGGTCTCTGGCACTGGGCCTGCTTTTGTGACCAAGAAGGGAAGGGGGTGGGAGAAGAGGCACGCTGTGGTGACAGGGGATTCAACAACATTCCCCGATGATATGTTGCCTGCCGGGTACCAGGGTTGACTGGGTCCTCAGCAGTCTTAAGTGGGAGGGTGAATAGCCAGGAGTTCGTGGACCATTGTAGGTACCAATGACATGGGTAGGACAAGTGATGAGCTTCTGCATTGGAAGTTCAAGGAGTTAGGTGACCTCCAGAGTTGTGATCTCTGGATTTCTACCCATGCCATGTGCTAGTGAGGCCAGTACTAGGAAGATTATACAATTTCATGTGTGGCAAAGGAGTTGGTGTAGGTGGGAGGGCATAGGAACTGGGATAATTGGTCTCTCTTCCATGGAAGGTGGCACTTGTACAGGAGGGACAGTTTGCACCTGAACTGGAAGGGGACTAATATCCTAGCAGGAAGGTTTGTTAATGCTGCACAGTGGGGTTTAAACTAGAACTTCAGGAGGATGGGAACTAGAGACCCAGATCAGTCAGTGGAAAGATTGTTGAGGCAGATGTTGGTAAGACCTCAAATAAAGTTAGGAATCAAAAGGTTAAGCATGGTGTGACCAGTGTCCTGAGCTGCATATACTTCAATGCAAGAAGCATCATAGGAAAGGCGGATGATAGTGCTGAAGTTGAGGTAGCTGGTTTACAAATAGAGACAGTGTGTAGTGAAGGGAGGCTGTTGACAACATAAAAGCAAAAGAGAGGGCATAAAATAGAGCAAAAATTAATGGGAAGTTAGAGGATTGGGAGCTTTTAAGAACCAACAGAAGCCAACTAAAAACAAGCAAGAGAAAATCTGCAGATGCTGGAAACCTGAGGAACACACACAAAATGCTGGAGGAACTCAGCAGGCCAGGCAGCATCTATGGAAAAGAGTACAGTCGATGTTTCTGGCCAAAACCCTATGGCAGGACTAAGCCAGCGAAAAAAGTCATTAAGAAGGTAAAGATAAAATACGAAAGTAAGGTGGTCAATAATATTAAGGAGGATCCCAAAACTATCTTCAGATACTTGATTGGTCAGGGCATGAAGCGATACGTGGATAAGGCAGGAAATTGAGGCTGAGAGGAAAATTGGATCAGCCAGGATGAAATGGTGGAGCAGACTCGATGGGCCAAATGGACGAGTTCTCCTCCCATATCTTATGGTCTAATATGAGGTGTTGCTCCTCCAACCTGAGTTTGGCCTCATCATTGTAGTAGAGGAGACCACAGATGAACATCTCAGAATGGCAACAGGGAGTCAAATTGAAACGGGTAGCTAGTGGGAAATCCTGCTAGTCACCTACTCAATTCAGAATCAGGATCAGCTTTATTATCACCGACATGTGTTGTGAAACTTGTTGACTTAGCAGCAGCAGTTCAATGCGATACATAATATAGAAGAAAAAAAATAAGTAAATCAATTACAATATACATATATTGAATAGCTTAAAAATCATGCAAAAAGCAAAAACAATATATATTTAAAAAGTGAGGTAGTGACAAATACAGCACTGCGTAAAAGTCTTAGGCACCCTAGCTATTGATATATGTGCTGAAGACTTTTGTACAGAACTGTATGTCAGTGATAATAAACCTGATTCTGACTCACCAGTGAATGGGCTGGTTGATGAGAAACACTGATGAATTTCACCGCTAATTACCGGAAGGATTGAAAATGATGAGACTGCACTGTGGCAGACAGGAAGACTCTACAATGGGTAGTCAAAACTGTGCAATGCACACCAGCCTCTCCATCATCAAGGACACGTATTTAGAAAGGTGCCGGAAAAGGGCCAGTAACATTATGAAGGATCTCACCCACCCTGCTCATGTGGACTGTTTGCCCCACTCCCATCAGGGAGGAGGCTATGCGGCATCCACACCAGGACCACCAGACTCTAAAGAGTTACTTTCTTCAAGCAGAAAGGCTGGTCAACACCTCTATCCACTAATCCACTCTTCACACCCCCAGCCACCACTACTTCATCATTTCTGTCAGTCAACTTATGTACAGACACTCCTGTACCAAGCATCACTTTATGGACATACAATCAATCTACATATACAATGCATTATGTATTTATATTTATTGTGTTTTTAATTATTGTGTTCTTTATCTTATTGTGGCTTCTCTTGTGCTGAATTAGTTCCAGAGTAACAATTATTTCATTCTCCTTTACAAGCACTTGTGTACTGGAAATGACATTAAACAATCGTGAATCTTGAGCCTTGATTACAAATCTTCATTCTCCAGTGGAGACATGCAATATCTCTTCCTGACTAATGAGGCAGGCCCCAGAGGCTGAATTAGTGTATCTGTTAGCATAGCGCTTCACAGCACTAGTGACCGGGGATCAATTCCCACTGCGGTTTGTCGGAGTTTGTACGTTCTCCTCATGACCATGTGGATTCTTCGCTTTCCTCCCACATCCCAAAAGTGCACGGGTTTGTAAGGATTAGTAAGCTGTGGGCATTCTGTGTTGGTGCAGGAAGCGTGATATGGGCTGCTCTCTAAGCATTCTTGCACTGTGTTGGTTGTTGACGCAAACAGCACATTTCACCGTACGTGTGACAAATAAAACTATTCTTTAATCTTTAATAATGATGCTCCTCATTTGTTTGCTTGCATGTAGAAGTGGCGTGACGAAAGAATGAAGGTAGAAGCAACAGAAGTCAGATCCGGCTGCTACTGTCTTTCATGTCCAATTGTTTCTGGGTCTGAGATTTAAAAAGGTGGTAGATAATGCAGTGCAAACAAAGAGGACTGCTTCACCATCAGAAATGCCATCTTTTAGTATGAGGTCCCAACCACCATCCTCAGGTGGATAGAATACTTTCCAAGGAGGAGGAGGGCAGTTCTCACCAGTACCGTGACCAATATTTATCCCATGTTCAACACCACCACACCAGGTTATCAGTTCATTTACCAGATCGCAGTTTGTGCGAGCTTTTCCGTGGGTAAATAGCTGATCATAGCCTCTGCATTACACTTTCATTAGTGACTGATTAAGGGTTAGATTCAGATTTGTTTATCACAGAAATAAATTTGGGTGGCACGGTAGTGTAGCGGTTAGCACAACGCTGTAGTCCCAGCGACCTGAGTTCAATTCCCACCACTGCCTGTAAGGAGTATATACGTTCTCCCTGTGACCGCATGGGTTTCCTCCGGGTGCTCCAGTTTCCTCCCACAGTCCAAAGACATACCGGTTGGTAGGTAAATTGGTCATTGTAAATTGTCCTGTGGTTAGTCTAGGGTTAAATTGGGGGATTGCTGGCTCGAAGTTCTGGAAGGGCCTAATCCGTGTTGTATCTCAATAAATAAATAGATCGTACAACAAAACATACAGTGAAATGAGTCACGTGCGTTAACAACTGACACAGCCTTGGGCTGTGCTGGGGAAGCCTGCAAGTTTCGCCGCACATTCTGGTGCCAACAGAGGATGCCCACAATGTTCATCAGAACACAAGCAGCAGCAACGACAACAACAAAGTAAGACAAGAGCAAAACAAACCCTTTTCCCACCCCTACACACACACGCGCAAGCAGGCCTTCGACCTCAAGGCCTTCAGTCCCTAGCCCAGAGTAGACTTGCAGACATTGAGCCTCCAATCTCCAGTTGCTGTCCCAGACTCGCAGATGTGGGGTCACCGACTTCCAGACGTGCAGACCCAGGGGCTTCCGGGATCAGGCTTCTGCAATCAATTGCCACATTAAGTGGCAGGCCTGCTCACCATTTGGTTCCTTGAATGCAAATCAGTGAGCTGTAGACACTGTGATTTCCTTTTCGTGCCTGAGGCACTGAATAGGCACGTGTTTCAATTTCATCGCATTTACAGGGAAACCTTGGCTGCAGCAGCTCAGGACGTCGAGGAACCTGGCCAGGAGAACCATATGGAGGACCATCTGCTGAAGATAGCAGCTCCGTATTGCAGTTTCATTGCCGGAAGTCATGCACTGATGTACCAATTAGTGTGACTGCTCCCTATAGGAGCTGAGGGGTGGGCTTAGTTGGGAGTGGGGTAAAGTTGTGAATGTGTGTGTGTGTGTGTGTGTGTCCCAGTGAGCTTAAGAGTGTGTGCATGCATGTTTGCATGTTTCAGTCTCAGTGTATGCATGTCGCATTTGTGTGTGTGCTTGCAAATCTCAATTTCAGTGAATGCATGGGTATTTGTAGATGTTTGTGCGAGCATGTAGCATGTGTGTGTGTATGCTTGCAAATCTCAATCTTAGTGTATGGATGGGTATTTGTATATTTGTGCGTGCATGTGGCATTTCTGTGTGTGCGTGTGTGTGTGTGTGTGTGTGTGTGTGTGTGTGTTTGCACATCTGTCTCAGTGTATGCATGGGTATGTGTGTCTATGTATCATGCATGCGGAATGTGTGCACCCGTCTATTTCTGTAGGTTTAACTTTGACTATGTGAAGAGCATGTTGTGACCAGGAGGGCAGTGGGAATTAGCACTGGGCAACATAACAGTGCGCATTGTGCAACCACCCCCCACCTTTATCGCCGTCCCACGAGCTTTGCATCCGGCAAGTTCAGTGTATGCTCGCTGACGAATTCTGCGCCTGATCTATGTGACGACAGAAATTCCAATACCATGCTCTCCATCGCCAATTAATTGTTTTTGTTCTCACTTTATGTTCCTTCTAAAGCCTCAACCTGGGACATAACATTGGCAAGAGCAGCTTGTCTGGGAGGTCTTGTAGCTACCAAAGTTTGTCACTATTGGAATATTAATTGTATTATATTAGGTCTATTGTAGACTATCTGATTGCCATAAATTATCACAATTTCATCTAACTTTTCCAATGTTCTTCCATTGTCCTCTTTTGTTCTACAGATTGTTCCAATTGGAATTTTCCTTGATACACAGAGGGTCTGTTTATAGTGGACTGGTTATAAAGTCATTGAGTCATACAGCATGGAAACAGGTCGTGCCATCTGTGTAACTCAATGAGCTATCCCCGTCTGCCCGCACTTGGCCCATAGCCCTCCAAACACCTCCTATCCATGTTGTTGTTTGTAGTTGACAGCTGAGTACAACTCTATTTGACTATTCCAATGTTCTCCCAATAGTCTCCATTGTTCTATCCTCTGTAAGCCTCATTCACAACTCTGATTCCTATGTCCAAGCACCCATTCACCTTCCTCCTTGCAACTATTGCTCTTTATTGCCTCTGTGTTAAGCCTTCAGGGTCAACCATGGATGTTTAGATGCGCAAGTCAGGGCAGTACGATATGGAGAGCAAGCTGTTGCCCATGTAGCGAGCTCCCCCTCTCCATACAGCTGATGAACCCAAAGGAACGGCACACACCAATATAGTTTGGCACCAGTAGCATCACAGGAGTTACTAGTCAACGTGGAACTCAATGTAGGACAGCTTCAGGGACTTCAGCTCCAGACATTTCCCTTGGGGTTTACTCCCGAAGCCGTCAACATGAGTGGGTATAGCCACAAAGCAGTGGAGGTTTGAGATCAGAGCGTTCCTTCTCATAGATGGGCTGCCAACCACGGTCAACGAGCCCTACCTGCCCGGAGAAACTGGTTTTAAGGTGCCAGTAATCCGCCTTTGCCCCTTCTCCTGTCGGTGGAAACGGTTCCGCTGGACTTAGTAACTAAGCCAGACTTGAAGGCCAGAGACTGGACTTGGTTATCAGAAGCTATTTGAGGTGCACCCAATGGAGGATTTAACAGGTAGAGGGAGCTTATCCCTCAGTTATAACAACCTCAGCTACGGCATATGTAAGCTATTGTATAATTCTGTCTGAATATAAGGTTTTGCAGTTAATGTTGTTCAATATTGATTTTAAGTCAGAGATTGATAAGAGTTTTGAGATAGGTATTCAGAATCAGAAATGAGTTTATTGTCCCTGATGTTAGTCATGAAATTTGTTGTTTTTTGGCAGCAGTGCAGTGCAGGTTTAAAAACCTCTGTACGCCTTGTCGTCATCATCTGAGATTCTGCCAACAGTGCTGCCATTGGCACATTTATAGATGGGTTTTGAGCTGTGCCTAGCCACACAGACATGAGTGCAAATTTAAGAGATTTAGGGCAAAGGCAAGGGTCTGGAGTGGGGTCACACATCAGACACACCATTATTCAACAGCGAAGCAGAAGGGGCTAAGTAGTTGAATTGGATCAAAAAGCCTTTGTTGTACAAGAAGGGCATTAATGTAAGAGGAAAGCCCCTTCAATTCTAACTATTCGCAATAACTTCCACATTGTGTTGAAATGGAAATATTCTCAATGCAGAAGAAACCCAACAAAACTCAAGGCTGGTCTGGTGCTTCAGCTTTTCAACTGATTTCATTTTGTACATTATCTTAAAGCAGATGAGATGAAATAAATTCTTATCTCTGAGACAAGATGCAATTGTAAGACAATAAAGTTTCTCATATCTTGTCGATTATTTTTAAGCTGCAAAGAATTGCATAACATCTTTAAAAATGAACTCAGCAGAACATAGCATCAACCCTGGCACACCCCAAGGTGCTTAGCCTGCTGCTCTGATCTCTCTACACCCATGACCATGTGGCTAGGCACAGCACAAATGCTATCTATAAATCCTCTCTTGATGAAAGAATCTCATATGGTGATGAAGAGGCATTCAGGAATGAGGATTGGCAGGTTGAGTGGTGTGGCAACAACAACCTCGCACTCAACATCATTTTTTTTTATATAGGCATCTGTTAGTCTTATGAGACCATGGATTTGCGCCTTTGAAGGTTTCCAGGGCGCAGGCCTGGGCAAGATTGTATGGAAGACCAGCAGTTGCCCATGCTGCAAGTCTCCCCTCTCCACGCCACCGATGTTGTCCAAGGGAAGGGCATTAGGGCCGATACAGATTGGCACCAGTGTCATCGCAGAGCAATGTGTGGTTAAGTGCCTTGCTCAAGGACCCAACACGTTCCCTCGGCTGGGGCTCGAACTAGCGACCTTCAAATCACTAGACGAACGCCTTAACCACTTGGCCACGCGCCAACATAACATCATTAAGACCAAAGAATTGATCGTGGACTCCAGGAAGGGGAGGTCGAGGGAACACACTCCAATCCTCATCGAGGGGTCAGTAGTGGAAAGAGTGAGCAGTTGCAAGTTCCAGGGTGTCAACATCTCTGGAGATCTAGCCTGGGCCCAACGTATCGATACTATCATGAAGAAGGCACACCAGTGGCTATCAGGAGTTTGAGGAGATTTGGTATGCCACCAAAGACATCAGCAAATCTCCACAGATGTACTGTGGAGCATTCCAACTGCCTGCAACAGTGGATGGTATGGAGGGCCACTGCACAGAAATAGAAAAGGCTTCAGAAAATTGTAAACTCAGTCAGCTTCATCATGGGCACCAGCCTCCACGCCATTGAGGACATCTTCAAAGGGCGATGCCTTAAAAAAAGGCAGCATTCATCATTGAGTACTCCCAGGACCCAGGCCATAACCTCTTCTCATTATTGCCATCAGTGAGAAGGTACTGGAGCCTGAAAATGCACACTCAACGTTTCAGCAACAGTTTTTCCTCCTCCACCATCAGATTTCTCAATAGACAATTAATCCATGAACACTACCTCACTATTTTTGCTCTCTTTTGCCTGACTTACTTAATTTATTATATATATATTTCTTATTATAATTTATAGTATGTACATTAATAGTATATAAAGAAATAGCTCCCCATCTTTGATCTAAATGGATGTCCTCGTGTTCTGATTATGTGGCCCCTAGCCCCAGACTCACCCCGCTATAGATAACTTGCTCTCCATGTCCCTCTATCGAGACACTTCAGTATTTTGTGGGTTTCAATGGGGTCACCTGTCATTCTTTTAATCTCCGGTGATGTGCCTCTAAATACCCCAAACCCTAATCCTTAAAAATGGACTCCAACATCTTTCCAACCACTGAAGTCAGACTAACTGGCCTATTATTTCCCATCCTTTGCCTCCCACCTTTCTTAAAGAGTGGAGTAACATAAAGTGTACTTTACAGAAATTATACATGACTTGCACGTGTACCAAACAAACACAACACCAGTGCAAGATTGATAGAGAGAGAAAAACATAATCCGAAGTAGTATTATGGTCCTTAAAAAGTCAGTTCAGGGACATGATGACAACAGGGTTGATTCACTGTAATAAATGATATAAAGATAACTGTGAGGTGTGGGTTTTCAGCTGCCTGCTCCGACTTGTGTGATGCTCTATCCAACAATAAAATAAAGCCAAATTGAACATAAACTACAGTAAGAATATAAGGTATTGAAAAAAGACATCTGACCTTTTAAGTTTTCTTTGCCATTAAATGAGATTATAGCTGATATCAAACTTCAGAGTAAATTTATTATCAAAGTGCCTGTGTATGTTACCAAAAACTACCTTGAGGTTCATTTTCTTGCATCCATATACCGGAAAAAAGAAATAAAATAGTAACTATACATTAACAGACCAAGACTGCCAAACAACTAATGTGTAAAAAAGACAAACAGTGCAAATAAAAACGACACTGAGTACAAGAGTTGTAAAAACTTGATAGCGTGTGTCTGGGTCATAGAATCACATGATGATTGAAGTTATCCATGCAAGTTCAGGAGACTAATGATTGTATGGTAACAACTGGTGGCCTGTGACCCAAGGCCTCAGTACCTCCTGCCCATTGGTAATAGCGAGAAGAGGGCATGTCTTAGATGGTGACGTTCGTTGTTGATGATTTTCCTGTCATCAGAACATTAGAAGTAAAAATCTGTCTTGATTTTTTGCATATTTCCTGATTCTGCTTCCATGGCTCTCTGGAAGGATGTCAGATTCATGACCCTTTGAGAGAAGAAATTTCTCCTCTTCTCTCACTTAGGAGGGGAGGAGAAGATGGGGGTGCAATGCAGCACATGCGGCCGCTCCAAATTGATATTGTATTTGTTAAATAGGGGCCGTGCGCAATCCTGATTTGATGGAGACAGACGTGAGAAGCACAGAGGAACATCTGGAGAAACTTCTGAAATGCCGCTTTGCTGCCGCTACTACTGTGTGATCGAGAATCTCCGGAGGAGAAGGCCCCAATTCCTCGGCTTTGCCTATTGCTTGTTGCCGGGGCCGGGGTCGAAGTGCTCGGTGCTTGGTGTCGGAGGGCTGGTCGGAGGCTCGAAGTTTTCGGACGGACTTAAGAGCAAGCAGCATCATTGTAAACCCATCACACCCTGAACATCACCTGTTCCAACTCCTTCCTTCTGGTAGGCGCTTTAGATCACTGTAGGCCAGGACAAATAGGTACAAGAACAGTTTCTTTCCGTATGCCATCAGTCTTATGAACACTTGAATTTTAGTCTATTATAAACCAAGTCCACCTGTACATACACAGGTATACCTCATTGTATATAGTTCATGATTATTTGCGCTATTGTTTTGTTTGCTTTTTGATTCTGTACAGTGAGAGCTCAGGGAAACCGGCATCAAATTCCCTGTATGTGTCCACACACTTGGCGATAACAAAGGATTCTGATTCTGATTCTGAAGAGTCGGCTGTGGTTGGGTGCTTCCAGGATGCTGTATCGGCAAGTTTGCAGCGCTGGAAGCTCATGGCAAGGAGAGTTTCTCCCTTCAACCATCTGCGTGAGATGTTGGGACTTTCGAGAGACTTTGAGATTTTTTTTCACCGTGCCCATGGTCTGTTCTTCATCAAATTACGGTATTGCTTGCACTGTTGTAACTATATGCTATAATTATGTGGTTTTTATCAGGTTTTTTTGGTTTTGGTTTGTCTTGTGTTTCTGTGATATCATTCTGGAGGAACAAATTGTATCATTTCTTAATGCTTGCATTACTAAATGACAATAAAGGAAGACTGCGTGTCCTCATAATCTAATCTAATCTAAGATCTTTTTCTGAAGCAGATTCCTTAAATCTGGATTTTCTCACTTCCTGTCCTGTCCTGTCAAATTCCCAATGAACCTCTCATTTTGTAAACTCATCGGAGTGGAGGTAGATGTTCACCAGGATGCTGCCTGGTTTAGCGGGCAACGTGCTACACGAGAGGCTGGATTAACCTGGGTTGTTTTCTCTGGAGCGCAGGAGGCTGAGGGGAGATCTGATAGAGGTTCACAAGATTATGAGGGGCATAGACAGGGCGGACAGAGAATATCTGCTTCCAAGGGTTAAAATGTTTAATACCAGAAGGTACGCATTCAAAGTGAGAGGAGGTAGGTTCAAGAGGGATGTGAGGGGTAAGTTTTTTACTCAGAGAGTCGTGGATACCTGGTACGTGCCTCCCTGGTATGGTGGTAGAGGCAAATACATTAGAAGCTTTTAAAAGATGGTTGGCACATGGAGGTAAGGAGGATGGAAGGATATGGACATGATGTATGTAGGAGGGATTAGTGTTTGGCTGTTTTTGATTTGCTTTTTACTGGATCGTCACAACATTGTGGGCCAAATAGCCCAGTCCTGTGCTGTACTCTTCTATGTTAAATGTTCTTCATAAAACAATTCATTCATGCTGATGAACCTTCTCTGAACAGCAACCAATACACGTACCTGTATGTCATTTCTTACTTAAGAAGACCAAACAATAAATAGTAAAAAAGTTTTTTTAAAAAGGAGGAAATATTTTCATCAGCTCTGCTTCAAAAAAAAAAGCTCGGAGATCAAACTAATAGGGGCTAATTCAGCTCGTAAGTTCATTGTATTTCCTTTTGAAAATAAAATGATGAAAGCAACTAAACGTTTACTCTCAAACAATTTTAGTCTTTACTTTCAATAGTTTCAGAGAAATTATGAAGCAATATTTAGAACACGTACTCATTGAAAACCCAGGATCAGAATCTTTCATCTAAATTTCTAATGGTGCAATTAATCAAATAAAAGACATTTTACACACAGGGGCCACTTTATTAGGTACAGCTGTACACCTGCTTGTTAATGCAAATATCTAATCAGCCAATCATATGGCAGCAACACATTGCATAAACGCATGCAGTCGTGATCAAGAGGTTCAGTTGTTGTTCACACCAAACATCAGAATGAGGAAGAAATGTGATCTAAGTGACTTTGACTGTGGAAGGAATGTTGGTGCCAGATAGGGTGGTTTAAATATCTCAGAAACTACTGATCTCCTGAGACTTTCACACACGAAAATCTCTAGAGTTCACAGAGAATGGTATGAAAAACAAAAAAAAAAGGTCAGAGGAGAAGGGCCAGACTGGTTCAAGCTGACAGGAAGGCGACAGCAACTCAAATAATCACACGTTACAACAGTGGTGTGCAGAAGAGCATCTTTGAATACACAACATGCCAAATCTTGAAGTGGATGGGATACAGCAGCAGAAAACCTCAAATATACATTCAGTGGCTATTTTATTAGGCACAGGAGGTAGCTAAAATGGTGGCCATTGAGTATATATATATATATATAACTAAACTAAGTAGATCATCTCTAGGAAACGTCGACTGTACCTCTTCCTAGAGATGCTGCCTGGCCTGCTGTGTTCACCAGCAACTTTTATGTGTGTTGCTTGAATTTCCAGCATCTGCAGAATTCCTGTTGTTTAAGTAGATCATTGTTCACTTATTTTGTAGTTATAATTTCACCAGCATTACAATGAAGTAATATGTTTCATACGGTAATGTTCTTTGGGAGATGTCATACTTATTTACTTAATTGTGCTTTAATCTTGTATTAATATCTCACTGAGAAGTTGCTTAAAATTAATGGTTCTCCCATGGGAGAAAGCCCCTAGGTTCACCACATAAGCACTGAGCTGAAAATCATTTGTCTTATATTCATAGTCAGTCCCTCAGTGAGTGTGCCAACGGGTGAATCCCGTGAAATGAGTGAATCCACGGGTTGAATAATAACCCAGATTCTCGAGGCTGAGAACTTTAGTCTCTAGTTGAGGCTAATCTGGCTGTTGTATCCATTCAGATTTGATATCAAGACTAATTTAATCCTTGTGAATCTTTATTTTCCTTCTTTTCCTATCCTGGCCAAGTTGCTTGCATTCCCAAATATCTCTTTCACACTGTGTTCAAACAGTATTAATGGTCCAGACATTTACTGTTGGAGCAGCACACACAAAGTGCTGGATGAACTCAGCAGGTCAGGCAGCACCTATGGAGAGAAGAAAACAGTACACATTTTGGGTTGAGAACTTTTATCCGTCTGCAAAGAAATGGAAGATCCTGATGAAGGATCTCGACGGAAAAGTTGATTGTTTATTCCTCTCCATAGATGCTGCCTAACCTGCTGAGTTCATTCAGCACTTTAGACCACAAAATCATGTGACAGGAACAGAACCAGGCCATTCAGCCCATTGAGTCTCTGCCAATCCATCATGGCTGATTTATTACCTGTCTCAACCCCACCCTCATGCCTTCTTTGAAACCTAGACTAAACAAGAACCTATCAAATTCCACTTTAACTATACCCAAACGACTTGACCTACACAATCGTCTGTAGAAATGAGTTCCACAGATTCGCCACCCTCTGGCTAAAGAAATTTCTCCTCATCTCTGTTCTGAATGGATGTCCTATATTCTAAGGCCATGCCCTCCAGTCCTAACCTCACCCTGTTATGTTTTATAAGTCCAAATCATAAATCTAATTTTAAAAAAATCATGGAGCTGGGACTTAACACATATACGTTTAGTTTTGTTTTTACTTTACGTGAGGCATGCACATAATGATGTGTGCCATTCACATGCTTTTACAGATAACCTGCAATGCATTATGTAAACAACAAAGAATGCTTAATCAAACAATATATTTACAATATTACTCAAATATTATGAAATATTAAATACACAATAGTGTTTCCCTTGTTTATGACACAACACTCCTCCCAGCTTAGCTACAAACTCCAACTCAATATAGAATGCATCTCAACTTGTATACACACTATACTACATAATACAACTACTATAGAGACATGCACAGCGTAATACATTTAAAATAGTCCCATTCAGGCCTAAAGATTTCATCACTGTGGAGGATTTCTTACACTTTTAGGATGATGTCTTCCCTCAATGGGAGGTCACTCTGTTTGGTAGATGAGACTTGTGGCTGACTCTGGGGTTCCTCCGTTGTGGTTGTGGGAGTTGACTCTGGGAGGGCGGGAAGTGGTTCTGACAGCCCTGGGCACCTTTCTTCTGGAGGTGTTGGCATCTCGGACAGTGCACGGCAAGCTGCTGGATTTACTGATCTATCCCAGGCCACCAAAGTTTCACTGGAGAAGTGGATCATAATGTGCGAGTACAGTATCTGACACCACCATTTCCTTTGGCTTTTGGAAGCCATCTCACACTGCTTTGTCCATTGCCATTTCTTCCCAAAAAAGTGCCTGGATTTTTGACAGAAGGTAAAACGTATCCCTTACCTGAAGGGAATTCACAAATGAGCCATCAAAATATCACCTTATTACTTGTTTACAAACTATGTATAAAATTGTAACATTGTGTATCTTGCAACTAATCACCACTTAATTAGATAACCACAATAGGCTTACAGAAGAGCAGAAAGGATGCTGAAAAACAACTGATAATAGATTCAGTAATTCAAAATCAAGCCCAGGGGAAAAGCAGTTATCTTTAATGTTGTTATATTGATTACCAAAAAGCATTTGATTCTGTCCCACACTCATGGTTAACAGAGGTTCTTAACATGTATAAACGACAGCCAATACTTGTGAAATGCCTTCAACATTTGATGAAGCATTGGCATACTATAATCACCCTATCTATTAACAACCAAAGAAGAACAATCACCATTATCAAAATAAATAAAGGCATTTTTCAGGGTGACTCTCTAAGCCCACTATGGTTCTATCCAGCTTTAAACATGCTCTCTAATTTACTAAATCAGATGAAAATAGGGTATCAAATTAGAAACAACCAAACGAATTATACCTTGACACACTATCATGGACAATTTGAAATTACTCGCTCCTTCATCAGTAAAGATAAAACAATTAATTCAAATAGAAGAGCTATTTTCTAAAGATATAAACATGAACTTTGGACTAGATAAGTGTAGAACATTATACATAAATAATGATGCAACAGAGCTAATAGAATACAAAACAGAGCAGCAGGATACAATACAACTGATGGATGAATATGAAACATACAGTATAAGTATCTGGGATATGAACAAGCAAAGAAAATAGATCATAGTGTGATAAAGGAAAAACTTTTGACAGAATTTACTTCAAAGATTAAGAAAAACTACCAAGCAGAGCTCAACAGTAAAAATATTAACAAAGGCAATAAACAATTTTGCTATATCCATATTAAATTATTCTTTTAGCATGATATCTTGGTCCAAAACCAGTCTGGAAAATTTACAGAAAAATAAGAACTGAAAAGATTAGTTTTAGAAAACACTATGTACACTTGAACACACTTAGATTAACACTACCTAGGAAAGAAGGAGAAAGGAATAATAGACATAAATAAAATTACACAACAGTCAGATAAAACTTCCAAGGATATTTTTTCACCAAGAAATAGAGGATTCAGCACTCCACACAAGCATATACAATTCTGATAAGAAATTCATATCACTAAACTTAAATGAAAGCACAACCCAGAAAGATGGAGAAATTATCACTATAGAAGGAGAAGTTAACCAATGGAAGAGCATAACTGTCTATGAAAGTCATCTCCACAATCTGAGTAGACTAGATATCGACAACAAAGCATCTAACACCTCGCTCAGTGTTGGAGACCACTTCCCAGAAACAGAGAAGTTCCTTGGGGCAATACAGGACCAGGTAGCTAACACAAAAAAATTATCAAAAATACACAATAAAAGACCAACAAATTCAAGACGATAAATGCAGAAAATGCCAAGAGTAGCCAGAAACAACCCAGCACATTATAGGATCCTGTAGTAGTTTAACTCAATTGGATTATTTAAACAGGCACAATAAAAAGTACAAATATCATTCACTAAAATCTTGCTTTAAAATACAAACTCATAAAAGACAGCATACCTTACTATAAATACCAGCCTGATTCAGCTTTAGGGTCAGAATCTCACAAATACCAATCTGTTATTACAGATTGGACAATCCAAAATAAACATCTGGATATAATATTACAGGATAAACAAGCAAGAACAACTTACTTAATAAATATAGCTGTTCCAAACATACAGAACACAACATACAGAAATCAGTAAGTGAAAATACCAGAAGTGTGCTGAATTAAAAGAGGAAATTGAAAGACTTTGGAACATGAACAGGGTATACGTTGTCCCAATAGTAATATCTACAAATAGTAACATCCCAAAGTCACTACAGAATCGATTTAAACAATTAGGCCTACACAGCAATATTTACGTAAATCTCCAGAAAACCACAACACTAAACACCAATAGAATAGTCCACAAGTTCCTAACAATTGAGAATTAAGTGCTCTTGGCTATGCCCATATTCAGGTTTTACTACCTTCAGCTGAGAAAAAAATACAATAATAATAACAAAGAAACAAACAAATGAATAAGTAAGCAATAAATATCGAGAACATGAGATGAAGAGTCCTGAAACAGAGTCCATAAGTTCTGGGAACAGTTCAGCGATGGGGCAAATGAAGTTATCCCCACTAGTTCACAAGCCTGATGGTTGAGGGGTAATAACGGTTCCTGAACCTGTTGGCATGAATCCTGAGGGTCCTGTACCTTCTTCCTGATGTCAGCTGTGAGAAGAAAGCACGACTTGGCTGGTGGGGGTGCCGGATAATGGAGGCCATGTTCCTGCGACAACGCTCCGTGTGGATATTCTCAATGGTGGGGAGGGCTTTACCCATGACGGACTGGGCCATACACACTATTTTTGTAGGGGCGTTGGTGCTTCCATACCAGGCTGTGATGCAGCCAGTCAATATACATCTATAGAGGTTAGTCAAAGTTCCAGGTGCCATGCCGAATTGTCACAAACTCCTAAGGAAGTAGAGGTGCTGCCGTGCTTTCTTTGGGATTGCACTTACATGCTGGGCCCAGAACAGGTCCTCTGAAATGATAACATCAAGGAATTTAAAGTTGCTGACCCTCTCTGCCTCTGATCCCCGGATGAGACCTGGCTCATGGACCTCTTGCTTTCTCCTCCTGAGGCCAATAATCAACTCTTTGGTCTTGCTGACATCGAGTGAGAAGTCACTGTTGTGACACCACTCAGCCAGATTTTCGATCACCCTCCTCGATGCTGATTCATTACCAGCTTTGGTCCGGCCTATGACAGTGGTGTCGTCAGCAAACTGAAAAACGTTACAGTGAGCGAAGACAACAAACATTCTTATTTACACAGCCACTATGCTCTACTAACCCCGATCTCCTGAAACTGTATGTTTGCAGGAGCAACTCTCAAATTGCTCACTGACACTGTAATTTGCTACCATGACTTCAAATATAACCCCACAAATGTCGCACTACTTGGCCTGCAGAGGACAGAGTCGCTCACGCTGAATCAGATTCATCTTCATTATCGCTGACACATGTCGTGAACTTTGTTGTTTTGCCGTAGCAATACAGCGCTATACATTAAAAAATGACTATAAATTTTAATAAGAAACATATATCAAAAAATTAAATAGGTAGTGCAGAAAGAGAGCAAAAATAGTGAGGTAGTGTTCATGGTTTCATTGTCCATTCAGAAATCCGATGTCGAGGGGAGGAAGCTGTTCCTAAAATGGTGAATTCGTGCCTTCAGGCTCCTGTACTTCCTCCCTGATTGTAGCATTGAGAAGAGGGCATGTCCTGTATGGAGGGGTCCTTCATTATGGACGCCTCCTTTTTGAGGCATTGCCTTTTGAAGATGCCCTCAGTACAGGGGAGGCTAGTGCGCATGCTGGAGCTGGCTGAGTTTATGACCCTCTGTGACTTTTCCTGAACCTGGGCAATGGCCCCTCCACACCAGACATTTTCGATACTGTGAATACAACAGTACAGTGAACAGGGATTCAAATCCCCCAAAGTTCCTGATTGTGGCAACACAGGTAGATAGGCTGGTGAAGACGGAACATGGCTTGCTCTCCTGCATAGTTTGGGCCAGAGAAAATAGAAGCTGGGATATCATATTACCACTTTACATAACCCCCGTTCGACTGCTGCTGGAACACTGTTTGCAGTTCTGGTTGCTACATTACAGAATAGAGGTGGTCACTCTGTAGCGAGTACAAAGGTGATTGACCAGCATATTGCCTGGAACTAGAGGGCTTTAATTATGGAGTACGCCAAACTTTGCATTCACTTCCCACTTCCAGGATGGAAATGGCTAATACAAGGGGAAATAATTTTAACGTGATTGGAGGAAAGGTGATCCAGTCAAAGTGGTACCTGTGCACAATGTTCCTTCGGTTGACATCTTCTAGATAGATCATGAAACCATATATTTCACTTCTTTTATGTCTTTCACATTTGTTTATCATCTTGAATGTGACTCTGGAACTGTTGGAGCCTGTGATTAACGGCTTGGAGATCGTTTGCATGTTTCAGTGCACTGCAGTCTCCGAGAAGATTCTGGTAGACAGAGGCAGGGTGTGGGGACCTTGAGGCGAGAATACTGTGGGACGGGGTACGATTCTATTTCACCGATTAAAGTGATGAGGGAGATCGAAACAGTGAGGTGAATGAGGAAGGTGAGCGTCGGCTGCCTGGCTTTTGATCGCTGGTGGGATCGCTCTGCTACGGAAAGGGGAGACTGCCTTTTGATCGCTGGTGGGATCGCTCTGCTACGGAGAGGGGAGACTGCCTTTTGATCACTGGTGGGATCGCTCTGCTACGGAAAGGGGAGACTGCCTTTTGATCGCTGGTGGGATTGCTCTGCTACGGAAAGGGGAGACTGCCTTTTGATCACTGGTGGGATCGCTCTGCTACGGAAAAGGGAGACTGCCTTTTGATCGCTGGTGGGATCGTTCTGCTACAGAGAGGGGAGACTGCCTTTTGATCGCTGGTGCGATCGCTCTGCTATGGAGAAGGGAGACTGCCTTTTGATCGCTGGTGGGATCGCTCTGCTATGGAGAGGGGAGACTGCCTTTTGATCGCTGGTGGGATCGCTCTGCTATGGAGAGGGGAGACTGCCTTTTGATCGCTGGTGCGATCGCTCTGCTATGGAGAAGGGAGACTGCCTTTTGATCGCTGGTGGGATCGCTCTGCTATGGAGAGGGGAGACTGCCTTTTGATCACTGGTGGGATCGCTCTGCTACAGAGAGGGGAGACTGCCTTTTGATCACTGGTGGGATCACTCCGCTGCCAGAGAGGGAAAGACCTGTCACTGTGCCTGGAAAATGTTACCCAGGTTTTCGGCGTTTTGGATAGGGACATTTTTTCAGTGTTATAGTTTCTCATGTTCTGTGTTTTTCACCCGATCTTTCTTGTTTTTATGTGTGTGGGGAGGGAATTTGGGGGGTCAACGTGCCTGTTCTGTTTTTGTTTGTTTTCTATGCGAGGGGAGGGAGGATTTGGGGGTTGATGATTGTGCAGCTACTCTTTTCTTTTCTTGGTTTCGTGGCTATCTGGAGAAGAAGAATTTCAGAGTTGTATACTTTGATAATAGATGAAACTTTGAAAGTATATAGGAGGGATTTCAGAGGCAGGGTTTTCATACAGAGAGTAGTGGGTGCATGGGATGGTGGTAGAGGCAGGCACATTTGGGACATTTTGTGGTAGTATCCGTTAGTCTCGCGAGACCATGGATCTGCGCCTGGAAAGTCTTGCTTCAGTCTGTGTTAGAGCAGCGTCTGTTGTGGCTGTAGAGGCCCACACGGGAGTGACAGTCTCGGCTGCATCGACTGCACTTGAAGGCGCTGTCCTCCAGTGTTGTCTTGGTGCTGTTTTTCCGATGAGTGTACTTTTCTTCAGCAGCAAGCCTCAGCTTCTCTTCTCTTTTTAGACCTCTGCGTAATTCCAGCCTCCAGTGAGAGCGATCGCTTGCAACGTCCTCCCACCTCTCGACGTTCATTTTCATTGACTTCATGTCTCTCTTGCAAATACCTTTGAAACGAAGATGGGGCCGTCCTTGTGCTCTCTTGCCGGAGGCCAGTTCCCCATACAGCAGGTCTTTTGGGATCCTCCTGTCTGACATGCGGAGTACGTGGCCCAGCCAGCGGAGACGGCGTTGTTGGAGCAGGGTGAAGAGGCTTGGTATCTGGGCGCAGGCCAGGACCTCATTGTTGGTGACTCGGTCAGTCCACGTGATGTCCAGGATGCGTCTCAGGCTGCGAAGGTGGAAGGCGTTGAGACACCGCTCTTGTCTGTAGTAGAGGCTCCAGGTCTCACTGCCGTAAAGCAGTGTGCTGAGGACGCAGGCCCTGTAGACTGCAACTTTGGTGTGCGTCATCAGCTTTCTGTTCTCCCAGACTCTCTTTGTCAGCCTGGCAAATGTTGAGGCTGCTCGTCCGATCCGTCTATTGATCTCAGGGTCTAGGGAGAGGCTGTCTGTGATGGTGGAGCCAAGGTATGTAAACTCGTGAACTACCTCCAGCTCCTAGTTGTTGATGGTAATGGCAGCGGGGTGCTCAATGCCTTGGCCCAACACATTGGTTTTCTTCAGGCTGATGGTCAAGCTGAGGTCCTGGCAGGCTCTTGAGAAGCTGTCCATGAGGAGCTGCAGTTGCTCTTCAGAGTGTGTTGCCAGTGCCGCGTCATCTGCAAACAACATGTGCCTGATGAGTACTTCACGAACCTTGGTTTTCGCCCTCAGCCGGGACAGACTGAACAGCCGCCCGTCCGATCTGGTGTGGAGGTAGACACCATCAGTTGATGTTCCAAAGGCATGCTTCAGCCGAACAGGGTGGGGGCAAGCACACAGCCCTGCTTCACACCGCTGCGGATGTTGAAGGCCTCCGAAGAAGAGCCGTCGAACTGAACGACGCCCTTCATGTCTGTGTGGAATGACTGAACTATCCTGAGGAGCCTCGGGGGACAACCAATCCTGGGGAGGATTTTGAACAGGCTGTCTCTGCTCACAAGGTCGAAGGCCTTCGTAAGGTCAATGAAAGTGACGTAGAGTGGTTGTCTTTGCTCTCTGCATTTCTCTTGTAGTTGTCGAAGGGAGAAGATCATGTCGATTGTGGAGCGTTCCGACCTGAAACCGCACTGAGACTCAGGATATACCCTTTCGGCTATTTTCTGCAGTCTGTTCGGGACCATGCAGGTGAAGACCTTCCCAACGATGCTCAGCAAGGAGATTCCCCTGTAGCTGTTACAGTCGCTTCTGTCCCTTTTGTTCTTATACATGGTGACAATGTTGCAGTCTCTCATGTCTTGCGGCACTGCTCCCTCTGTCCAGCACTGGCACAGTAGTTCGACAGTAGGACATTTAAGAGGCTCTTAACTGGGCACATGAAAGACAGGACTCTGCAACTTATTTTCTCAGTATTATTTATTTACTATTTAGTTATTATTTCTTTTTTTAAATTTACACATTTTGTCTTCTTTTGCACATTGACCTATTTGTGTGTAGATTTTCAATGATTCTGTTGTATTTCTTTATTCTACTTGAATGCCAGCAAGAAGATGAATCTCAGGGTAGTCAGATTCAGAATCAGATTTATTATCACTGGCATGTGACGTGAAATTCGTTAACTTAGCAGCAGCAATTCAATGCAATACATAAACTTGCAGAGAAAAAAATATATAATAATAAATTTAAAAAAATAATAATCAATAAACAAGTAAATCAATTACATATATTGAATAGATTTCTTTAAAAGTACAAAAACAGAAATACTGTCTATTAAAAAATGTGAGGTAGTGTCCAAGGATTCCATTTCCATTTAGGAATCAGATGGCAGAGGGGAAGAAGCTGTTCCTGAATCGCTGAGTGTGTGCCTTCAGGCTTCTGTATCTCCTACCTGATGGTAACAGTGAGAAAAGGGCATGCCCTGGGTGCTGGAGGCCCTTAATAATGGATGCTGCCTTTCTGAGACACTGCTTCCTAAAGATATCCTGGGTACTTTGTAGGCTAGTGCTCAAGATGGGGCTGACTAGATTTACAACCTTCTGCAGCTTCTTTTGGTCCTGTGCAGTAGCCCCTCCATACCAGACAGTGATGCAGCCTGTCAGAATGCTCTCCACAGTACAACTATAGAAGTTTTTGAGTGTATTTGTTAATATGCGAAATCTCTTCAAACTCCTAATGAAATATAGACACTGTCTTGCCTTCTTTATAACTACATCGATATGTTGGGACCAGGTTAGATCGTCAGAGATCTTGACACCCAGGAACTTGAAACTGCTCACTCTCTCCACTTCTGATCCCTCTATGAGGATTGGTATGTGTTCCTTTGTCTTACTCTTCCTGAAGTTCACAATCAGTTCTTTCATCTTACTGACGTTAGTTACCAGGTTGTTGCTGTGGCACCATTCCACTATTTGGCATATCTCACTCCTGTTCGCCTTCTCGTCACCACCTGAGATTCTACCAACAATAGTTGTATCGTCAGCAAATTTATAGATGGTATTTGAGCTATGCCTAGCCACACAGTCATGTGCATATATAGAGTAGAGCAGTGGGCTAAGCACACTCTCCTGAGGTGCACCAGTGTTGATCGTCAGTGAGAGGGAGATGATAGCACCGATCCGCACAGATTGTGGTCTTCTGGTTAGGAAGTTGAGGATCCCATTGCAGAGGGAGGTACAGAGGCCCAGGTTCTGCAACTTCTCAATCAAGACTATGGGAATGATGGTATTAAATGTTGAGCTCTAGTTGATAAACAGCATCCTGACATAGGTTGTCCAGGTGGTCTAAAACCATGTGGAGAGCCATTGAGGTTGCGTCTGCTGTTGACTTATTGTGGAGATAGGCAAATTGCAATGGGTCAGGTCCTTGCTGAGGCAGGAGTTCAGTCTAGTTATGACCAACCTCTCAAAGCATTTCATCACTGTTGATGTGAGTGCTACTGGGCGATCGTCATTAAGGCAGCCCACATTATTCTTCTATATATTCTTCTATACGTATTCTATATATATGGTGACATATACATACATGGATAATACATGTACTTTGAACTCATCAATTGTGAGCACTGTGTTGAATTGGATAAATGCTTCATATTTTTTGCATTCTGTGGTTGGTTATTTCCGAGTGGTAAAAGGAATCAGAGGGGGATTTAATGTCTGTGAGAAAGAAAAATTACAGATACAGAAAGAGGAAATGGGATTTCTTCTGTTTGTGGTTAAATAATCTTGTTGGAAATGACAGTTGGATCCTGGTGATCATATGATCCAAAGGTTCTTTGGAAGTCAAGAATGAGGCATAAAACTTATTGGTTATGGCCATTTATTAAGTGTTAGAAAAATGAAGAACAAACAAACAAAAAGCCAAAGAACAAAGACATTGTGGTCGTTCTATTCTAAAGACCAGCTCAGACTGAAAATAAAACAAGACATGAAAAACAGACAGCCAGATTCAAGAGGCTTACACAGTTGGAAAATACAGAATCTGCATCCAAATTCACTGAACAATTACACATATAGAGGTGAATATATAAGAACGCAGGCAAAAATAAGAAAGATAAACAATTTTACACTCTAATCCAATGTTGCTTACACAACTGATTCACAGGGAAAGATAGCGAAAGGCCATTTGGCCCACTGAATCCACGCTAACCATCACCCATCACTGGAGTGGCACGGTAGCGTAATGATTAGCACAACGCTTTACAGTATCAGCGACCCGGGTTCAATTCCCACCTCTGTCTGTGAGGAGTTTGTATGTTCTCCTCGTGACCGCGTGGGTTTCCTCCGGGTGCGCTGGTCTCCTCCCACAGTCCAAAGACGTACCGGGTGATGGGTGAATTGGTCATTGTAAACTGTTCTGTGATTGGGCTGGGGTTGAATTGGGGTTGCTGGGTGGTGGGGCTCGAAGGGCCTGTTCCACGCTGTACCCCAATAAATAAATAAATTTAAAAAACTAATACTAATGCTCCATTCTCATCAACACTTGCTCCCCCAGAATCTACTTTGCCCCTATATTCTAGGGTCCAATTAACCTGCCAACCACATATTTATGGGAGGTAGGAGGAAATCAGAGGACTTGTGGCAGGTCCACGCAGTCACAGGGAGAATCGGAACCAGTAGCAGGTTTATATTCACTGACATATCTCATGAAATTTGTTGTTCTGCTGCAGCAGCATAATACAAGACATAAAAATTACTACATCTTACAAAAATAAATTATAAGTGCAAAAGACAATCAAAAAAGTAGTGTTCATGGGCTCATGGACCAATTAGAAATCCCATGGTGGAGGAGGAGAAGCTCTTCTTAAAACGTAGAGTTGGGTCTTCAAGCTCTTGTACGTCTCCCCGATGGCTGTAACATGAAGAGGACCTGCAAACTTCACACGTAACGACAACTGACCTCAGGACGCAACCTCTGGTGCTGAGATCCAGCAGCTCTCCCTGTTGCATTCCTGGGCAGCACTAACAATACACCAACCCAGCAACATAGGAACAACGTTATCATTGAAAGTCTACATTTGATCATCTTATCTCTCAGCAGTCATTCAGTACATGTAATGAGTTACAAACCTACTCGAAGGCACTGGAGTTGGTGTGCAAAGGTGGATTGCAGAGAAACTGTGAGTGACTGACTTGGATCTTTCTTTTGCGATCATAAAACCCTGTTGGACGCTGATTGCTGCAGGCCTGTTTTGTCACAAGCGGTGCTGGGAATGGACCCAAATGCAAGACACAGACACTGAAGTACAAGGAACAGGACTTGACTAGAGTAGGGATGTGGCAGGATTCAGGCAAGGAGTAGGGACAAGAATGCAGACTTGGGCTAGGAAAAGCCGGACCAGGACTAGGAACCATGGACTAGGAGACAAGGCTTGGACTCCAAGCCCGAGACTGGACAAGGACCCAGAACCTGGGTCTTGCCTCGGGCTCAGACCCCGGAACCAGGCAAGGACATGACATGGCTTGAGGCTTGGGGTCTTGGGTCTTGAGCTTGGCTTGGGATCCTCAAGGCTTGGGGTCTTGGGTCTTGAGCTTGGCTGCAGGCTGGCGTCTTGGGTCTTGAGCTTGGCTAGGGATCCTCAAGGCTTGGGTTCTTGGAGCTTGGCTGCAGGATCTTCGAGGCTTGGGTTCTTGGAGCTTGGCTGCAGGATCTTCGAGGCTTGGGTTCTTGGAGCTTGGCTGCAGGATCTTTGTCTTGAAATGCAGAGGCTAATAACTCAGAGACTGGAGCTGAGAGACAGACTGTGAACTGAACATCAACATAGAGCTGGGACTTGTCCTTCGAAAAACCGGGACTCGTCTTTAACACAACACTAACATGAGACAGGACAGAACATAGACAGAGCCTGAACTTATCCTACGACAAGCCAGGACTCAAATTCATCTCCACACCAAGGTGGGACAGGTCCACCTGTTGGGCAATGGTAGGACGGCCAGACTTACCCAACAGAGGCAAAGACATGTTCCCCCGCAGGGCAACGGCAAGACAGCCTGACTTACCCCACAGAGGCAAGGACAAGACTAGACAAGACATGACTCCCCCCAGGGGGCAACAGCAAAACAGCCTGACTTACCCCACGGAGGCGAGGACAAGAAGAGACAAACACCAAAGAACAACAGACAATTCCATCTCTGCTCCGGGGTAGCTCCAAGTCTCAGTTCAGCCAGCAAACTCAGCTGGCCACAGAAACAGCCAAATCCATACCACAAAAACTACTCCAACAAGTGGCAACAAGGCTCTATGAAGCAGTGGTCCTCCAACCAGGCCTAGAGGTCACAAACAGTTTCACTAGCCTTTCATCAGCAGGTTGCTCCAAGGGGGACTGACAAGACAAACCAGCAGCCCACACTTAGTCCCAAGGCTACTTATATTGCAAGCCCAAAGATGGGAATCAGGTGCCTATGATTAACTCAAACAAGGGACAGCTGGAAGACCCGGAGTCCCTAGTCCACGGACCAGACCGTGAACCGGAATGCGGACTTCACGGACTGGACCATGACATGTTTCTCTTGTTTGGTGGAGAGACAGACAGTGAGGCAGCAGTGTTGCCTCGGTTGTAGCGAGGACTAGACCTCAAGCCACGGGCTTGCCTGCTGCTGCAGTCCAGGTGAGGAGGAGATGCTGGAGGCGGTGTAGTGTGTCATCCGTGCTCAGCTGGGTGTAGCCTCTTCTGTCGGTGCTGCCCTCTAGTGGTAGGTCAGTAGAATTTGTCACTCAGGGTCTTGGACGAAAAATGTGTTTCCTTGTCTGACCAAGTTCTTTTTCTCTCTCTCATTATTTTGAATGCCCATGTATGTTTTTCCACCCTGGCCCAGAAGAACGCTGTCTCATTCAGCTGTATCCATGTTTGGTTTGAACGACCTTTTAGAACAGAGGTAAGGAGGAACTTATTTAGCCAAATAGTGAAACTGTGGAATGATCTGCCACAGACTGCATTGGAGTCCAAGTCCGTGGGTATATTTAAGGTGGAAATTGATTGTTTCCTGATTGGTCAGGGCATCAAAGGCAGGTGTAAGGGGTTGAGTAGGATCCAGGATTAGCCATGATGTAATGGCGCAGCAGACTCAATGGGCTGAATGGCCTAATTCTGCTCCTAAATCTTATGGTCTTATGGATTCTTCACCACACAATCTACCTTGCTATGACTTTGCACTTTATTGTCTACCTGTACTTTCTTCGTAAACAGTTTATTCTTCACTTTGCTAATGTTTTCCCTTGTAATTCCTGATACGTACCTGTAACGGTTTAAAATGAACCCACAGCAATAGACCACTCCTGGAGTCTGGTTTTGATGTTAAAACCACTATCTTTATTAGCATCTACTTAATATAGCAACTTAAACGAGAATAATCAAAATTTAACAGTGTTATGAGTATACATATGAGTAAATATAACTCCCAAACTATTGAGCTGGGGGGGGGGGGGGCACAGGCTTAACATCTTGAGATGGTAAAGTATGAAATTTCAGTTCATCCACGGATTAAAGGATGTGAGAGAGATATTTGTTATCCAAGGTGAATGTGGAGAGAAGGCATTTATGTCGTATTCTGCAGGTTCCACGGTGGTAAAACAGAGTAACAATTGCCGTAGATTTTATCCGTCGTCGTTCCAAATCCACTTACGAATTATCACCAATAGTAGCTTATCAAAGGGAACTACCATCCAGGCAAAGGTTAACACATAGGTAGATTCCACAAGGTTGCCCCAATCACACAACGTGATCGCCACTTATCCATGCGCTCAACCCACCCTTGTGGGCACTCGAAATTTCCAACCAGTGACCCCTTAGTCACTGGCTTCATTCCATTGTCCGACTCCAACTGCGACTGACCGTGTGTGAGTGAGTGTCCTTGCTTAAATCAGAACAAGATGCAGAGTCAAAAAGTTCCGCCTCTCTCTCTCTCTCTTAGTGAGAATCAAACAGGAGCCGAGAAAGCCGGCGGCTGACATCACTCAGGCACTCTCTCTTAAAATGACAGTCCACGGCAAGATAAACCCAGGGGTTCATCACATACCTCAAAGCACTGTTGCAATGAATCGATCTATACAAAGACAAAACAACTTATTTCATCTATTTAACTCGAGAGCAGTTGGGGATGGGCAATTAAATGCTGGCTCGAACTCCTTGAATAAACAAAAAAAAAACAAATGTTAATAAAAAGCTAGGTGCAAAGTTAACGTGAAGTGTGTATTTTAAAATTCGCGGTTTTCCAATGCGCACCACTTCGAGTGCTCGCCTTTCGAAGACTTTAATCGGCATCACGTCACTGGCCGAGTTTCACCACCGGATGGCGCCCGGCTTTACTGTTTGGGGAACTTCAGACAGGAAACGGAACCTTTGTTGGCGCTCTGTGTCTCACACGAACTTAGTTTCTCGGGCCCGGAGCGGGGCGGAAGTGTTGTGTCTGCGCGCCAGCCCCTCTGCTGACGCTCCCGTCCGAGGGAAAATGTTGCTGGTTCTGTCCGACGAGCACAAGGAGCATCTAGGATTCTTAACGCGTGTGGATGCTGCGGGTTAGTAGCGCTTGTTCCCACACTCCCAGCGTTAGTGGGTGGGCGACAGTGCGGGGCAGGGTTTGTATAGGTGGAGGAGGTTCTGCTCAGGCCGCTTGTCCCTCCTCCACTCCCCATCTCGTCCCTCCGCTATCCTCCCCACGCCTCCTGTCCTTCCCCTACCCCTCCCGTCCTTCCGCCACACCCCTCCGTCCTTCCCCCCACCCCTCCCGTCCTCCCCCCACACCCCTCCCGTCCTCCCCCCTAACACCCCTCCCGTCCTTCCCCCACACCCCTCCCGTCCTTCCCCCACACCCCTCCCGTCCTCCCTCCACACCCCTCCCGTCCTCCCCCCCAACACCCCTCCCGTCCTTCCCCCACACCCCTCCCGTCCTCCCCCCACACCCCTCCCGTCCTCTCCCCCCCTAACACCCCACCCGTCCACTCCTTCCCCCACACCCCTCCCGTCCTCTCCCCCCCAACACCCCTCCCATCCTCTCCCCCCCAACACCCCTCCCGTCCTCTCCCCCCCCAACACCCCTCCCGTCCTCTCCCCCCCAACCACCCCTCCCGTCCTGCCCCCACACACTACCTGTCACCTTCTCATTTGTACTCCTTCCCCTCCACCCATCTTATTCTGGCTTCTCTCCCCCCCCCCCACCCTTCCCCGATGTAGGGTCTTGGCCTGAATTGTCAACTCTTTATTCCTTAGAATCAGAGGTGGGGGGAGTAGTGAGGTACTGTTTATGGATTCAATATCCATTTAGGCACGTGGCCAAGTGGTTAAGGCGTTCGACTAGTGATCTGAAGGTCTTGAACTCGAGCCCCAGCTGAGGCAGCGTGTTGTGTCCTTGAGCAAGGCACTTAATCACATGTTGCTCTGTGACGACACTGGTGCCAAGCTGTATGGGTCCTAATGCCCTTCCCTTGGACAACATTGGTGTCGTGGAGAGGGGAGACTTGCAGCATGGGCAACTGCTGGTCTTCCATACAACCTTGTCCAGGCCTGCACCCTGGAGAGTGAAGACTTTCCAGGCGCAGATCCATGGTCTCGCAAGACTAACGGATGCCTTAAATCCATTTAGAAATGTGATGGCAGAAGAGAAGATGATATTCCTGAAATCATTCCTTTCCTTAGATGCTGCTTGACCTGTCGAGTTCCTCCAGAATTTTGTGTGTGTGGCTCTAGATTTCAGCATCTGCAGAATCTCTTGTACTTATGGTAGCTTTCAATTATTTTTGTTTCCTTTTATACCTCCTCTTTCTTGACATTCATGTGTCAAGAATGATGTGACATGCAAACAACAAGCTTTTCAATGCATGTGACAATAATCAAACTGCAGTTGGAACAACAGATGCGCTGTTATATTCCCACATATAAACCAGTCTGATGAAAAAAAAGAAAAATGGGAAAGAGTAAAATAGAAACCAAGGAAAAGGGTATTTTTTGCTTTGTTTTCAATATTGTAATAAATTCTTTATCCAATGATTTTGTTTAGTTGTAGGAGAATTCTGTCGAATTGCCGTGGAATTTTTGAAGAAAGGCTCAAATCCCAAAATATTTGAAGGAGCGGCAAGTATGTCACGTTTGAAGGAAGGATGAGCTTTGACTCGTGCATTTTCTGTCCTTGCAATTTTTCTGCCTAGAATCAGGGAAGTGAGCACATCTTCCCATTGCCCTGTACGTCAAAGGTTGGAAGCTGCTACTCTCATTCACTGTGCTTTTACTGTGTTTTCCATCGTGAATAGAACCGTAACATCGTAGATCCTCCATTGAAAGAGCCGGTTAAAAAAGCAGAATTGATTAATTGATTGATTAATGTTTTATACATTGGCCCCACGGTTGCGAAAACGGGAAGGGAGAGGGGAGGAAGCAGGAGGCACCAGAAAGCCATACTGTAATGATCAATAAACCAGTTGTTTGGAATCAAATGACCTTGCCTGGTGTCTGAGGGCTGGGTGCGTCTGAACCCGAGCCAAACCTTGCCCCAGCACTCCTCCTGTGCCACCTGTCCCACACCTCCCTACTCTCACCGTTCCAAACATCCGTTACTCCCACCAGATGACAAATACAGGTCTGTGCAAGTCTTAGGCACCCTAGCTATATATATGTGTCTAAGACTTTTACACAGTACTACATATGGTTGAATGACAATGAACTTGAATTGTGTAGGACATTGAATCCTAACTCTATTCCATCTCCACTTCCAATCGAAGTTGCTGAATGCAAATCACAGGACAGTTTACAATGATCAGTTAACCTACCTGTTATGTCTTTGGACTGTGGGAGGAAACCCTTGCATTCCACAAGAAGGACGTACAGAGACTCCTTACAGAAGGGTGAATGCCCTGAGCTGTTACAGCGTCACGCTAACCGCTAGGCTACCGTGGCGCTGACTGGGAAACCAATTCTCATCCTTGTTTTGCCTACTGATGTGGTACTGCACTAACCTCTCTGAAGCACAATTGGCGTCCACTTTTGCAGCTGCTGTTCTGCTTTTTTTTCTCCTGTAGGGAAGCTGAATGTGAGTACTGAAACCGTGCAACGTGGAGTTGAGGGACTGATGTATTTGATGACAGAAAGCTCCAAAATGATGGTAAAGAAATTAATTTAGTGTACTTGTATGTTCATCCATTATGTACTGCGTTGTATGACGTAGGTGATCATGGCCTTTGTTCTTGGCAAGTTTTTCTACGGAAGTGGTTTGCCATTGTATTCTTCTGGGCAGTGTCTTTACAAGATGGGTGATCCCAGCTATTGTCAATACTCTTCAGAGATTGTCTGCCTGGCATCAGTGGGCGCATAACCAGGACTTGTGATGTGCACCGGCTGCTCGTACGACCATCCACCACCTGCCCCCATGGCTTCATGTGACCCTGAATGGGGGAGGAGGGGGCAAAGCAGGTGCTACACCTTATCCAAGGGTGACCTGCAGGCCAGCGGAGGGAAAGAGTCTCTATCTCCTTTGGCAGAGACATATCTCCACCCTGCCACCTGTACTTATCTGTACACTTACAATTTCTGTCCACTTTTCAATCTCTTGGTTAATTTGCCTCAGTTTTCATTTATGATTCATTTGCTTGTTTCGTCACTCAGAGGGTGGTGTGAGTGTGGAATGAGCTTCCAGCAGAAGTGGTAGATGCGGGATCAATTGAGGAAAAGTTTGGAATGCTGCATGGATAAAAGGGGATTGGAGGGCTGTGGTCTGGGTGTGGTTAGGTGGGACTGGGCTGAAGACCAGGACAGCACGAGACAGATGGGCCAAAGGGCCTGTTTCTGTGCTATGACCCTAACTAGTTTTACTTGCCTACTGAGGGTGAAAGTTTCAAATTCTGCTTCAGAGGAATGAATCCCAAAGTGTGGGCTGCTGTTTTGCCCTTTAATTCTGTGGGTATTCTGTACCATTGAGTGCAGACTTCCAACGAGATTTTATTTTAATAAAAATTACATTATTTTGAGTGAGTTATCTTAGGCTACGTCCACACTACACCGGATAATTTTGAAAACGCAGCTTTTTCTCTTTGTTTTGAACCTTTATCCACACTAAGATGGCATTTTCATCCCCAGAAGATGGAGATTTTCAGAAACAGTTTCCAGAGTGAATAAATCTGAAAACGCCTAATATCCGTTGCAGTGTGGACGGGATAACCAGAGATTTTTAAAACGCTGTCATGACGTGCCGGAACAGATGGCGACAGCCCGGCATTTCATTGTTTTCTTCTTCTTCTTCTTCTTCCTCTTCTTATTATAACTACTTTATTGTCATCAAACAATTGATACTAGAGCGTACAATCATCACAGCGATATTTGATTCTGCGCTTCGCAGAACCTAACAATTTCAGAACAGACGGCAACGAGACTGAAGCCAGAAGAGTTAGCAATGTACTCACCAAATACTTTGACCCATCGCTTACTGAATAAATAAGTATACTCACTTTGCCCTGTTTTCTGTCCTTGCTTGTATGAAGGTGGTTTACCTATTTATGCAAGTACTTCTCTGACAATAGATGTGTAACAGCCTAATGTAACATTGTATGGAAATACAAGATAACACTGATGCAGACATGTTTTTTACCTTTAACAAGGTGCTTTATTAATGCAACAGAGTTAGTCAGTTTTTCAATGTTCGTCGTCAGCGGGTCATACTGTCCGTGAACTCCCTGTCGGTTGCTTCTATAGGCTCCAGTATTTGGTGTTTTTTTTCAGTTTTAAGTCCTCCTGCGCAAGATCCAAGAGCAATTCCTTTTAAGTTTTTCTAGTCCGTAACTGGACAAATGCACACCAAGTATACAGTTTCCGCTTCGCTTGTTTTCTGTGTGTCCTGCACATGCCCAGTAGGAGGACATTCGCCCAAATATCCGTCTAATGTGGACAGAGATATTTTGAAAAACGCTTAGTGTGTACGCTTGTCGTTTTTACTCGAAACTGGCGTTTTCATAATTATCCGGCGTAGTGTGGACGTAGCCTCAGAG